>NC_050466.1:120586074-120915241 GCF_903995425.1 Onychomys torridus
TCTGTCTGCCATTTCAGAAATATTATTGGCCTTTCATGAAAGCCACCTGGAAACCTCACCATGCTCAAGTAATATTATGGTTCATGCTATATGATTTTAACTCCTCTGATCCATTTATGTTAAGGACATGACTTTAACCTATCCAGATATACTTTGGAGCCCTATGTGGTAGATAGTTTAAAGTAAAGACTTACCAATTTGAATTAGAAAAGAGATTTTAACTTACTGTGCTTTTACCATAAGAACAGGTGCAGTAAATGTAGCATTTTTTCTATGTAAAACTGTTTTCAGCCTTGGCATTGCCTGTTATAAGCAGCAAAAATTAGAGGATTTAGTGGAGAGTTTAGACAGCTAACTATGGCAATGTTCAGCACAAATTCTGTTTATGGCATATCACCATTGCTGTGGCAAAGGCTATTTTTCTTGATTGACCAGATATAGGTTCATTCATTAGAAAATATTTGGGTATAGATTATCCCTCAAGGCTCATTAGTCAACAGAATTGATATATTGATATATTGTTGAGATGACCCAAGGTCTGGAAGTATTGCCATATACCTGTTTGTTACTTCAAATGTTGGCTTGTAATTAGAATGTGCTTGACATACATAACATTAGATATAGTTTAGTAGAAAGTGAAAACTGGGAAGAGTCATAGAGATAATTTTCTACTATCTTCTTACATTTTACCAGGAAAGAACTCACTGTTGTTCAAATCATCTAGAAAGTAAATGGGTCAGAACCCTTACAGACCTGAGTTTCTATTTTCAGATTCCTATTCTAGTGATGATTATATTCCCTATTTACTTTCTTAATTGGCTTGGTATAAAAGGGACTTATCACACATACTGGGTATCTTGTATCAAAATTAAAAGTGAACACTGAGCTAAGCAGTTGCTTAATATTTCCCTGAAAATGAAGGAGCAATTGATTATGAACAAGATGAGTTAAAGCTTTTCAATTGCATTGTGAGAGATGGAAGGATCTGCATGGAGAGTGTTTCTGGTTGTTGATGATTGATTCAAGACAAATGATTTGGAACTGATTATTTGGGCCTATATTTTCCTGTATATATGACTTTTAAGTACTCAAAATGCATATCTTCTAAAATGAGATAGATTTCATTGAAAGGACAGACTATGTACTGGCTGTCAAATGATTGATATAAGTAATTGTAAGTAACTCACTAATGCTTTAAATATTGTACACACTGAAATTACATTATTAATATAGTTTAGTACATCATTACACATATTTTTGCCAGTGTCTTTTCTACTTTTTAATGTGTCCACTCAAAAATGTAAGATACAGATTTGGTCACATTATATTTTTATCATGCAACACTTACCTAGACTGTTGACTCCAAGTACAGCCCATGGAAAAACAACATTGACATCTCCTGAGAGTTCAGAATAAACATAGTATTAGGCTTTACAGAAAATGTATGTGTATTTAAGAAGACCTCGAAAGTGATTTGTGTACAAATAGAGCTGGATCAGTACTTTAGTAGCATTTGTACTCCCTTTTCAGCTGCTTCCTAATTCTCAGTGGAGAACATATTGGGTATTTTTTGAACTAGCCTGTGACAATTAGGGCCAGATTATTTGAAGGCATTGGGGCTCTAATCCCTGGTAGATTTTTTTGTTTGTTTTTGGTTTTTTTTTTTTGAGACAGGGTTTCTCTGTGTAGCTTTGCGCCTTTCCGGAACTCACTTTGTAGACCAGGCTGGCCTCAAACTCATAGAGATCCGCCTGCCTCTGCCTCCCGAGTGCTGGGATTAAAGGCATAAGCCACCACCGCCCGGCTTCCTGGTAGATTTTTAAGCTGATTCATTCACTAGATTTCTGGTCTTGAAAATCCTGGAAGTCTTTGAAGGAGACTTAATCCAGAAAATGAACCATACTTTGTCTCAGATATCTTTGTTTCTCAGCATCAGGGTGATGGTGCAGTTGGGCAGGGTGTCTCAGGGAAGCACCTTTGCAAGCTCCAGGCTGCTGTACACTGCATTCATGTTTCCTGTGAGTAAAATTTCAAATTATGTAGCTCATCCATTGAAGTGGTAATTCATGAGAAAAAAAATATCATTTTTGGAAGTTACCCATAAAAAAGAAAGGAAGGAAGGAAGGAAGGAAGGAAGGAAGGAAGGAAGGAAGGAAGAAAGAAAGAAAGAAAGAAAGAGAGAAAGAAAGAGAGGAAGAAAGAAAGAAAGAGAAAGAAAAAAAGAAAACCCCTGTACACCTTTCATGTTTACATGTTTCTTGTTAATACATCTGACAGTAATGATGTAACTGGGATTTCTGGGAGTACAAACAGGGAAGTTACAAATTCTATTCACACCCAAGTTAGCTTTCTCCTCTAATCTTTCTGGATCCTGCAGCAGGTCAGCAAAGCAAGTGTTTTCCAGTTATTTTTGAGTTCATTACCTTACCTAAAAACATATTTTGAAAATATATCACTTTCATTTACTTATGGATGAGGTTTGTGAAATAATAATTAGTTATCTTTTCTACTATGCTGAAAATGCCTGCTAACCTCAAATCCAGTTCATCACCATAGTGTGGTCATTCTATATGAGATATCTAATGTTCCTATGTTTTTGTAAAGTTTTGTCTGAACCATTAGCATTTTTCCTAAATTTCTGGCTCTAGTATAAGAAATTACATCAAAAGTATCTTTCTGAAATATAAATCTGATGAATCTTAATAATCATTTAGTCACCCTCAGTAACCTAATCTCCTTATAGAATAGGTTCAGTGATAGCAGTTAGTTCAAAAACTTGTGGTAAACTAGTGTATTAGTGTACACAAAGTGTTTAGAAGAATGCCTGGAACAGAGGACTTTATAAGGATAATGGCCTTTATTGTGATTACCATTCAGGAACAAGCCCTTAATCTACCTTTCTAGCAAAATCAGTGTTCTACTTATTTCTTTTCCCTCATCTATTTCTCCTAACACATATAATATTCTATGGGTTATGTCTGTTCCTCATACTGTTTTTCCTGCCCAAAATAACCATGCATTAATCTTATACCTAAAAAAAATTCTACTTCTCCTTTTGAGCCTAAATTGTTTCCTGGCTTTCAGTACTTCTTTTGATAGCAAATTGTCATTGATAGCCAATGCTTATTTATTTGTATATGATTTGGGAGTGTCTAATGTTGGAAACTTATGGATGACAATAAATCTATGATTCTATCCAAATTTCAGATTTAATTCCTGTGCACATTCAAGCTAAAATAACAAAATTACTACCAGACAAGGAACTGAACAGCTAAATTTTGTAAACAGAACAACAGGTGGTCTCATCATTTTATCAAAATTCAAAAGAGAACTAGTTGCTTGTGATCTTCAAGCAGTTACTGACTCCTAGGAAAATGATTTGGACCATCCTTAGATATAAATTTTTTAAGATACTATTACTTGATGTTTTCTTTGAAAAAAATAATTTCAACTAGAATTATAAGCATAACTTGCTTACAAATTGTATCTATTTTAGAAGAGATATAGTTAAATAGAATTACTTCAAATAAATGGTTATCATAGCAGCATTAAGCAGAATTAAAATATAAAGGAATCCAATAATGAATCCTATTACTATACCTCTGAACTCATATCTTTAAGTGTGGCTTCTAGAGTTCAAAGTCAACATCCATTGCAGGTGCTATTAAAAATTTTACCCCAACATATTTTTACTGGTCATGGTGGTTTGTGCCTTTAATCCCAGCATTTGGGAGGCAGAGGCGGGAGGATCTCTATGAGTTTGAGACCAGTCTGGTCAATGTGGTGAATCTTAGGCCAGCAAAGGCTAAATAATGAAACTCTGTTTCAAAAATCCAAAACCATTTTTTAAAATTATCAGTAGTTTTCTAAATCTATAAAACAGAATCTATGAGAATAAGCTCCCTGGGCTGGAGAGATGGCTCAGCCGTTAAAGGCTAGGCTCACAACCAAAAATATAAGAGAATAAGCTCCCAGTCATTAACATGTGTCCACCCCAAAATAAAATGCAGGTACGCTTAGGTTTGGTTTCCCAGCATTTTCTGTGGCCCCCACAGGACTCTGCTTTAATTTACTTAGATTCCTATGGTGATTCTTTAACGGTAGACATGTGTTATTTTTTTCTATCTACCTCTCATTTCTTATGCTAATCCATGATGTTGTCACTCCCTATTTCCCTTTACTTTATTTCCTTTGCTAATGTTCTCTAGAAAAAGATAGTTTTCTGGATCCTCCTCTTAGAGAAATCCTCATTTCTAAATCCATAGTGAGAAAGAAATATGACATGTTGAAAACTAGAGTTTGGATTAGCATCTCTATCTTAACTCTTCTATGATGAATCCCAGTGTCTTAAAGCTCAAATCCTGCACGTAAAAATCGACAATACTGTGATGGGCCAAGAGAGCACAGAGGTTCCTTCATTTTGTATTCATGCTGAGGTCATTTCAGGTTTGATTAGAATTTGATCTCTTTGATGGAATAGCTCTATTCTGAGAACCTAAGGTCAGAATGTCCAAACTAGTATATCTTTTATTTTTTAACTTTTTTTTTGAGACAGGGTTTCTTTGTGTAGCTTTGCACCTACCTTACCTGGAACTCACTCTGTAGACCAGGCTGGCCTCTAACTCACAGAGATCCACCTGCCTCTGCCTCCCAAATGCTGGGATTAAAGGTGTGCACCATCAAGCTGTTATATCTTAACTTCTGTTGAACTACCTGTGTGGAACCTTCCTCAGCTAAAAGCTTTTATCAGCTTCTATTAAAATACTTGCTTATTTGAACTCACCTCTACCCCCACCCTAGCTGCCAGAACATGGATTTTGACTTCAAAAACCCTGTTCTCTGGATACTTGGGGCTACACTTATGGCCCAGACACCTGAGTATAGATACAACTGGCTGGAATAAAGTCTTTAAATTGGCTATAAACTGTGTCTGAGTGTTCATCTCTAGTGGGTGCCTCATAATAAAACAGCTTGTAAGCTCCTCTGTTAAGAGTCCATTATTGGAATCTATCTTTATATAAAAGGCAGCCCTGATCCTCATACCTCCTCCCACTCCATTTCTTTATTTCTTGTATAATAAAGGTGACTGCGTTGCTTCTCTCAGTTCCTTGACATTATGTTGCTGTCTTTGCCAGGAATTTGGCTCTGAATGGACTTGTCCTTGAGCCTAGCTTCTAATCATGATTTAGATTATGTATACAATAGCTATTCATTGAGTGGCAGCACATTTCTTATCTTCACAGATGCTTGTTTGTAAATAAGAAGGCAATCTACAACATAGATTTTAATGGATGTCTGCAATATGGATGCATTTGAGAGCATATTATACATACATACACACATACATACACACACACACACACACACACACATATATATATATATATATATATATATATATATATATATATATACATGCATGCATGCAAAACTATTTGTAGCACAAATCTTAAAGAGTCTTATTAATAAAATCAAACCTGAGGCCAGTTATTGGGGTGAATGCTGGAAGGTCAGAGAAGCAAAATAAGCCATAGCTACCTCACCTTGCCAGTTCCTCAGCTGATCCTGTTTCCTCAGACTGGAAGCTTCTGAGTACTTATCCAAATGAATCTCAGCTGAACTGCTGCTCAAAGCCTAAAAGCTTAACCAGCCAAATGCTTCTAGTTTCTGGTCTTCACGCCTTATATATCGTTCTGTTTGCCATCACTCCCTGGGATTAAAGGCTCACTTCTTGGGATTAAAGGTGTGTGTCACCATGCCTGGCTGTTTCCAATGTGGCCTTGAATTCACAGAGATCCAGAGGGATTTCTGTCTCTGAAATGCTAGGATTAAAGGTGTGAGTGCCACCAATTTCTAACCTCTGTATCTAGTGGCTGTCTCTTCTCTGACCCCAGATAAGTTTATTAGGGTGCACAATATTTTGGGGAACACGATACCACCACAACCATTTACAATGGATATGAAAACTTTTCTAAACATCTAACTTAGACGTTCATATTTACTTCTACTAAAGGATGTACTCATTTGTATTATCACCTTTAACTTGAGACTGGACAGGATAGAGAGGTATAAAAGGGATGGAATTACAAGACTCCCTAGGAAATAAAATTGAGCTTTAATATAGCCTTAGTAAAGCAAGTCACAGAATGAATTCCATGGGGATTTTTTTTTTGGTCTCACTATACAACAGAAACAAAAGGTGGCAGAACTTAATGCCCTTTGCTTTTCCATGGAGATGTCTTTGCACTGAAAAGAAAAAAAAAAGACCCTCAAATGAATAAATGAATACAATTACTGGTTAAAGGTAAATATTTCTCAATTTTTTCGATGAAACATTTTTGATGCAGTCTTTTTATACCTCTGATTGGCCTAGAACTCATTATGTAGAGCAGACAGGCTGGCCCCAAACTCACAGAGATCTGCTTGCTTTTGCCTCCCAAAAGCTAGCAATAAAAGTATGCACAATAGCTAAATAAAATTGCATTATTTATGTTGTGTATGAATATGGGGCACACATGCTATGTTATATTTTGTGTGGTGGCCATAAGATCACTTGTATGATTTGGTTCTGCCCTTCAATCATGAGTCCCAGGAATCATCAGACTTGACAGCAGGTACCTTTACACTCTGAGCCATCATCTTAGCCCTAAGTTTTTCTTATTTGAGATTTTTATAGTTGGTTCAAAGGCATTTTCTGTAACCCTCAACAAACCTTGAAACTGTCTGGAGTTGCAGTAGTTGTGAATAGCTCTTCATTTTCCACTTTGAAGATATAAGTGATCAGAGAGCCATTCAGCTCAAAAGAAAATGATAGTCATCTAAGCAGGAGGTGTGTTGAGCTTTACAGAACAAATAAGATGAAGTTGTAAAATAACATCACTCTATTACATGCTGTGGTTATAATTGAGATTCTTAGCTGGTGGTAGCTAGGATGCTAGTGTTCTGAAGAGTCTGGTATAGTCTCATTTACTTTCCTTCTATGCTCTAGAGCCTTCATACCATCACTCTTTTATTCAGCCAGTCATAATCATATGCCTTCTTATGTAGCAAACAATTTGTCAATCTTTTAAAATTACACTATTATTTCAAACTTTCTCTTACTTTTTGTCCTGAGACTTTGTATCCTCCTGCTTGGACTCCTTCATTGTAGTTGCAACATTCACTTTCCCTGTTTAATTATAATTATCAGTGTTTTCCAGGGTTTTGCTCTCTGTACTTCTATTATTTGGTACTGTGTCTAGGTGCATTGCATATTCAGCATGATCTCTACACTTAGATTTCCTATATTCTTCATCTCTAACTCTGATTTCTCCTCCTGATATAGACTTAAATTTGAGTTGCTCTACTTGCAAAGCCCTTGTGGCTGCTATGAAGATAGCTCCTTCCTGATCTTAATTATCTTCTTCCAAGCCCTGGAGTCTACCTTCAGATTTTTCCTTCCTTCCTTATGCCATTTGTTAGTGTGTTATAGTATCATATTCGCTGTCTGCCAATGGGAAGTCCAAGAGCCTCTGATGCCATATTTACCTTCCCCTCAGGCATCAAAATAAGCTTCCACAGCTTGCTAATTCTACATTTCCTTTATCTCATCACAATTCTCATACCAACAGCCTTCAAAAGAGTAGCAACTAAAAACTGGCTATCTATAAGCAGTATGTGTTTATTTCAACAGCATGATATTTACTTTAAAAATGTCTGAACCTCTAGAGGATGTCTATATACTTGGTCAGGCTTATTTTGGGGTATACTTCTTGAGATATTATGAATTGAAATGTCTCCCCTTCTTTCTTAGTACGTTTGTCATTGATATATAGGAGGACAACTAAGTTTTATATGCTCATTTTCTGTCCTGATACTGAAGTTTTTGACTGATCTAAGAGTTCTCTGATGGAGTCGTGTCTTAGTTACTGTCTAATGCTGTTATAAAGCACCAAGCTAAGGCAACTTACAGAAGAAACAATTTGTTTCAGGCTTGTGGTTTTAGGCGGGCTAGAGTCAATGATTACTGATCAGAGCAGAGGTAGAAGGTGATAGGTGGCTGAGGTAGATATTATTCTGAATGATTTTATTAAATAAGAAACACAGAGCCAAATGCAGTTTTAAAAGCCCCAGAGGTCAGAAAGCAGTAGCTAAGAGTTGAGACTAAGACTGCCTTCTTACCACTTGTTGCTGCTGCTGTCCTTCCCCTGAGAAAGAGACCTACATCCTGTGTGTCTGTCTTTTTATTGACTTTCTGTTCTGCCTTCTCATTGGTTGTAAACCCAATCACATGACCTCCTCATCAATGTCTGTCTGTATAGACCTCCAGGTCTCTATGGTTGGTATTGAGATTAAAGGCGTGTGTCTTCATGCTGGCTGTATCCTTGAACACACAGAGTTCTGCCTGTCATGTGATCGGGATTAAGGGCATGTGCTACCACTGCCAGACTTCTGCTAAATGTCTTGCTATTAGCTCTGACCCCCAGGCAATTTTATTTATTAACATACAAATACAAATCATATTTCAGCACAAATAAAACATCACCATAGGCTGAAGCAGTAGTTGAGAACTGAAAACTTACATCAAATTACAACCAAGAAGCATAGAGCATGCACTAGAAATAGCACCTGGATTTTGAAGCCTCAGAGTCCATCCCCAGTGACATACTTCCTCCAGCAAGGCCACATTTCCTAAGCCTCCCAAACGTTTCCATCAGCTGGCTACCAAGTATTCAAATGTGCAACAATATGGGGGATATTTCTTTCAAACCACTGCAAATCTTAATAATGAAAACTCTGAAGCAATGAAGAAAGAAAATAAAGAATACCCTAAAAGAGAGAAAAACCACTCATGCTTAAAAAGCTATATTAGCACATGGAAACCAGCAGAGTCAATCCAATCATATTAAAGTTTTAATGCTATCTTTCCACAAAAATCAAGAAAAAAATCTTAAAAATGATATAGAAACAAAGAGGCTCCATAAGATCAAATCAGTCATGAACAGAATGAATTATGCTAGAGGTATCATCACATATGACACAGAGCCATAGAAATAAAAACAGCATGGAACTGTCACAAAGAGACAGATAAACCAGTGGAATAGAATGGAATACCCAGATAAAAACCCACACCACTTTTAACAAAAATTCCAAAAGTGCACACTGGAGCCTTTTTGACAGATGGTTCTGAGAACGGGATATCCACATACAGAAGAATGAAATGAGACCTCTATCTCATGCTTCATAAAACTTGACTCTAACTAGATTAGAAACCTTAATATATGATCTGAAATTCTAAAACTGTTAGGGGAAAAACTTTTGAAAACATGTTAAGAAGGTTAAAACTTTCTGCACAGGACTCTAGTTGCTCAGAATAATGTCAACATTCAACAAACAGGATTTTGTGAAATGCAAAAAAAGGCATTTACATAGCAAAGAAAACAGTAAAGTGAAGAGACATTCTACATTTTAAATAAACAAATAGCTAAAAATCAAATAACCCAATCAGTAAATAGGATAATGAAATTGAATACTGCCAAAGATGAAAATACAAATGACCAATAAACATTTGGGGAAAAAATTAGCTGTTCTACCCAGAGAAATGCAAATCAAAACTCTACTGAGATTCTGTTTTACCCCAGTCAGAATGGAAGTCATTCATAAGAAATGGCAGTCATTAAAAAAACAAACAAAAATACTTGTGAAGAGATACACGAAAGGGAGTCCTTATATACTGCTGGTGGGTATGTAAATTTGTCCAGTCACTGTGGAAGTCACTGTGGAGCTGCTGTGGATATCGCTCTGTACAAATAAAATGCTGTTTGGCCGGTGGCTAGGCAGGAAGTATAGGCGGGACGAGAGAGAAGAGAATTCTGGGAAGTAGAAGGCTGGGGGGAGACACCGCCAGCCGCCGCCATGAAAAGCAACATGTAAAGACACCGGTAAGCCACAAGCCATGTGGCAAAGTATAGACTAACAGAAATGGGTTAATTTAAGATAGAAAAAGTAGATAACAAGAAGCCTGCCACAGCCATACAGTTTGTAAACAATGTAAGTTTCTGTGTGCTTTCTTGGTTGGGTCTGAGCGACTGTGGGACTGGCGGGTAAGAGAGATTTGTCCTGACTGGGCCAGGCAGGAAAACTCTAACTACAAATGGCGCCCAACGTGTTGGCAAGAGTTTCCACCTAAAACCTGAGAAAAAAGATTCTAAGACGGAGCTAAAAACAGCTTCCTAATTGTCTCTCTCAAGTTAGCGGCAGCCTGCCGGTTTGAGCTACTATGGCGGGTTCCTGGCGTGTGCGTCTGACCTGCAGTGTGGCAGGAATGAGGAGTCTACAAGCGGCGCTTTACTCTGCTGCGTGGTGGATTTAGCCTTTGCTAGTTTAAAAAAAAAAAAAAAAAAAAGTTTCTGGGTTATGCGCTGCTTTGATAGAACTGCTTCTGATAGTTGATGGTACACATGGCTCCAGACCCAGAGCTGGTGGTAAACTGTACTACCGCCATGTTGGGAAGCTGAGGTGGGCGGAGCCGGCAGCCACAGGGGAGTTTCAGTCTTACAAAGATGGATATTACACAGAGAATCTGGTTTGTGTTGTCTTTGGGATTTTTAACTGCAGAAAAAGATTTGATCATAAAAGCTGTTGAGTTAAATAAATATGTAAATTTTAAAGGTAACTTGACTTCAAAATTTGGATATAAGGATATGTTGCTTTGGAAAAGAGTCTCTGCTTTTGTTTCCACAGAAAGCCAGAGGCTATGGATTTGTTCCAGATTAAGATACATCAGGTTTGATGAGCCAAGACCACCTGAAAGGTCTCCGATGATACAGTGGCCCAGATGATCCGACATCCAGAATGGTTTCAAGGCAACTGGCTCAGAGGTTCACCCTAATGGACTACTCCATAATCCTAAAATTTTCTTTGTGTCCCCATAAGATGCAGCGCCCCCCTCCAGCAGGAAGTAGTAAGAAAAACTACGCCCACGTTCCCAAAAATTATCAAGCTGGCTATTGATACAAACTTAAAGTTAATTTTGTTATACTATGTATATATTTCTACTCGTGTTTAAGGTTTGTATAGCTCATTTTAAATTAAAATGGATAATTAAAAATAGATTAATAATTAGTCATCTATGATAATCATACTCGTAGCCATGTTAGTTATGTCTTCTAAACATACATAGACATATTTCAGATAGATAGGTAATCTTCAAATACTTCAAAGACCTACAGAATATGGCATTTAAAATTTAGACTTTCTGGACAGTGAGACATGTCTGCTCCTGGCAGCACCGATTTACTTCAGAGAGGAGGATGGGCATTGAAGACACTTCATATGGAGTTTATTTTCACCTTGGCAAAAATAGCCATTTGGGCAAGAAACTGTTCTTGCCTGGACTGCTCGATCACCTGGACATGCAGGACCCATTGAAAGGTGACCACTGAACTTTGCTTTCAAAATGGTCCTTCAGGTTCCTGCTTCACAAAGGAAACTGCCAGACATTCTACAGGACACTGAGAGAAGTGACCGAGAGACTCTATCCCTGTGGGCTGAAGACAAATGCCCCAACTTTACAAAGGAACATTAGGTGACTGTCCAGGCTGCCAGCTGTCTCTGTCTACTCTTGCAAGACTCCTAAAAAATGCTTACATCCTTCTCCCGGTTCTCAGGTAATATTATATCCTTCTGAGGTCTTTGATGTGGTTGAAGGCTAGATAGTTATAATTTCCTCAGTTATGATAAAAGATAAGTTAGATATAAAACCTTAGACTCACAAATATAAGATAGATAGGATATCTTTAATATTGTAACTGTAATTCTTGCTAGATAATTGTTTTGTTATATGTAATTTTACTATGTAAAAGTTAAAACCTTCCTTAAAAAAAAAAAAAAAAAAGAAAAGGGGAAGTGCTGTGGATATCGCTCTGTACAAATAAAATGCTGTTTGGCCGGTGGCTAGGCAGGAAGTATAGGCGGGACGAGAGAGAAGAGAATTCTGGGAAGTAGAAGGCTGGGGGGAGACACTGCCAGCCGCCGCCATGAAAAGCAACATGTAAAGACACCGGTAAGCCACAAGCCATGTGGCAAAGTATAGACTAACAGAAATGGGTTAATTTAAGATAGAAAAAGTAGATAACAAGAAGCCTGCCACAGCCATACAGTTTGTAAACAATGTAAGTTTCTGTGTGCTTTCTTGGTTGGGTCTGAGCGACTGTGGGACTGGCGGGTAAGAGAGATTTGTCCTGACTGGGCCAGGCAGGAAAACTCTAACTACATGGAGCTTTCACAAAAACAAAAACAAACAAACTCTAAATATAGAATATGTTGTATTACCCAGTTATGCCCATCTTGGCCCTTTACTTGAATGATCCAAATCAAGCTACCACTGAGATATTTTCAGGTCAATGTTTCCAGCACCACTATTTGAAAACTGTAGAATTAGCTAGGTTATGGAACCAACCTAGCTTTCCAATGTCATCTCCCTGGCCCTAATAACAGTGGACTAGATAAGGAAAACTTGGTATAGATACACAATTGACTTTTTTTCAGCCACAAAATTGAATGAAATTATTTCATTTGTAGGAAAATGCATGTAATGGGAGATAATCATATCAGGTGAATTAAGTCATTCTCAGAAGAAAAATATTATGTATTTCTCTCATTTCTAGATTTTATATAGACACATTAAAATCCTTTATTTATATATGACATAACACTGGAGTCAAAACAGTCTAGGAGAACAAAGGAACCTAGTGGAAAAGTGAAAGGGTAAAAAGACAGAGATTAGGAAAATATGAAACAATATACTCAATGTAAAATATATATCTGTATAAAACTTTAAAAAAAAAACTACTGACTACATGTTCTCTAGCTAACCATATTTCCATGATAGCTCTTTTCCCAAGTATTGAACTGGTATCTTGCACGCATTAGATACTAAAGCAATATATTGCAAATAGCCTTGTCCTCAAAAAAAGTCACAACCAGTTTGGAAAATATAAAATACATGTAAATCAAATTATTTCCCTATAAGTCAAAGTAGACTGTAAGAATATCACAGAAAAATAGAGTAAGCTATTAGTTTTCTGAGTAGTGAAAAAGGGAAAGAACAATTTGGATATAATTATATTAGTTTCAAAGTCAGGCAGGCACCTTTGAGGCAAACTCATAAACTGATGGGAGGCTGAAAGCTACTGTCTCTTGAAGAGACTGATAATGTACCCTCAAAGCTATTCTTTCTGTTTCAGCAAAACTCTGAAGAATCATAAGAGAAATTAGTCAATGCCACCAGGTCACTTGGACTCATTCCTTTAAGCAATATAGAGTAACTAGGCCCATTAAAACACCGAGATGACCCACTTTAATAGTGTATGGTCTTCTGTATTTGCTTTTTGAGTATGTGTTCTTGCACCTTGAAATGAGACTGTTCACAATTATTCTTGTCTACCATCTTCTCTTTTGAAACATGTACTTTATGACTTCGAAGTAAACATGGCCAGTAAGATATCTGTTATCTTTCTACACTGACCTGTGGTCTCAAATTGAGCCTACTCATAAATGTGCTCTTTAAACAAAGCATGCTAAAAACATGTATCTTTCTAATATGCTTCACTATTTGAATATGTATAGGACCCTTGAATAAAATCCCCATGCTTCTTTTCAAGGAGAGCATTGGTCTTGAAATGACTCCTACGCTCTTCTTGTCTACTGCAGGTAATAAATCTTTCTCCACATTTTACATTCTGGTTGTACTTTTTGGATTTGCATTCACCAAGATGCAAAAGTTTTGAGTTGAGTTACAATCAAGGAATCCTCAGAGGAGAAAATATTTTATATGAGTGCTGAAGGTTGGTTAGAGTACACAAAATAGGAAATGCAGTTGCTTTATTTAGTCATCTAATACCTGAATCAAATACTTTCTTGTAGGCACGGTGGGTGTAGACAGATTATTAAGGGAAAAATGGTGGTTATTGAAACTATAAACATTGCAACAAGTGAAGTAAAGCAATCCTTCAATGACTGAAGGTGCTAAATATGAAATTCAGAAATGGAGATATTATTTTATTTTGAGATTTATTTATTTTAATTTCATGTGTATGTCTTGCACTGCATATGTGTCTGATGTTCATAGGAACTAAAATAAGGTGTCAAATACCATTTAAATTAGTTACAGATGGTTATGGGCTGCCATGTGGATGCTGGGTATTGAACCTTAGACCACTAGAAGAGCAGTCACTGATCTTAACCACTGAGACATCTCTCCAACACCACAGATGTTATTTTAAGTATTTCTGAGCATATATATATATATATATATATATATATATATATATATATATATATATCTTGTAATGAATTTAGGATTTTCAATAAATTCATTTGAAAAATTTACAAATTATGAAACAGGGACTTTTAAGAGAAATACAGTTTGTGGAAAAGGTGCTGGGAAATTAACCATACTTCCATTACATGAATGTTTATTTTCTACTTTAAAAAGATTGAAATAGTTGGTATGTGCTGCAGGCAGGCTCAGAAGTGTTGCTTTGATATTCCTATTACCTATATTCTCTACCACCATAGAACAGAATATAGTGGAAGACATTGCCTTAGTTCCTATTACTTCTCTGATTGTAGTTAGATGTAATCATATACTCTTTCCTGACTAGAATGTTAGCTTACAAATAACTAAAAGCAAGACTGTATCAGGTGTAGCATCTGGAATAATGTTGTGCATATAGAAACTGCCATTCTTCCTCTTTGGATGGATTTTCTGTATCCAAACCTAAAGGATTATTCAGGTTTTGTTCCTTAGAGACCAAGCCTTAGTTTAGACTCAGAGATAGGCTTTATTTGTCCTTACCTTCTGCCTCTGCATTGTTCTCTCTTATCTAGACCCAACAGTTTTCTGTTATTTTGCAAAGTTCTTAAATTATATCATAGCATTACAGACATATGGGTGTTAGTGAGGTCAAAGGATGTCACTTGAAGCTGGCCTCCTTGAACTAGATCAAATAATCCTATAATATATTTGGTGTGAGGCTTCCTAAGAATGCAAGTTATCTAGTCACTTTCATCAATAAACAAAACATTTAACACACGCTCCACACCAGGAAGCTAACATCTAGCCCATTGCTTTTAGGGTACAATCTAGTTTGTTTTGCACCCAAAAAAGCTACTATTGTTTGTAGTTAGAGTTTCCCTGCCTGGCCCAGTCAGGACAAATCTCTCTTACCCACTAGACCCACAGTTGCTCAGACCCAACCAAGAAAGCACACAGAAACTTACATTGTTTAGAAACTGTATGGCCGTGGCAGGCTTCTTGTTATCTGTTTCTTGTATCTTAAATTAACCCATTTCTGTTAGTATATACTTTGCCACATGGCTTGTGGCTTACCAGTGTCTTTACATGTTGCTTTTCATGGCGGCGGCTGGCGGTGTCTTTCCAGCCTTCTACTTCCCAGCATTCTCTTCTCTCTTGTCCTGCCTATACTTCCTGCCTGGCCACTGGCCAATCAGAACTTTATTTACATAGAGCGATATCCACAGCACTTCCCCTTTTCTTTTTTTTTAAAGGAAGGTTTTAACTTTAACATAGTATAATTACATATAACAAAACAATTATCTAGCAAGAATTACAGTTACAATATTAAAGAAGATATCTATCTTATATTTGTGAGTCTAAGGTTTTATATCTAACTTATCTTGTATCATAACTGAGGAAATTATAACTATCTAGTCTTCATCCACATCAAAGACCTCAGAAGGATCATATTACCTGAGAACTGGGAGAAGGATGTAAACATTTTTCAGGAGTCTTGCAAGAGTAGACAGAGACAGCTGGCAGCCTGGACAGTCACCTAATGTTCCTTTGTAAAGTTGGGGCATTTGTCTTTAGTCCACAGGGCTAGAGTCTCTTAGTCACTTCTCTCAGTGTCCTGTAGAATGTCTGGCAGTGTCCTCTGCGAAACAGGAACCTGAAGGACCATTTTGTCAAGCAAAGTTCAGTGGTCACCTTTCTATGGGTCCTGCATGTCCAGTCGATCAAGCAGTCCAGGCAAGAACAGTTTCTTGCCCAAATGGCTATTTTTGCCAAGGTGAAGATAAGATATGAAGTGTCTTCAATGCCCATCCTCCTCTCTGAAGTAAAACGGTGCTGCCAGGAGCAGACATGTCTCACTGTCCAAAAAGTCTAAATTTTAAAAGTATTTTAAATGCCATATTCTGTAGGTCTTTGAAGTATTTGAAGATTACCTATCTATCTGAAATATCTCTATGTATACCCAGAAGACTTAACTAACATGGCTATGAGTATGATTATCACAGATGATTAATTATTAATCTATTTTTAATTATCCATTACAATTTTAAATGAGCTATACAAACATAATACCTTAAACACGAGTAGAAATATATACATAGTATAACAAAATTAACTTTAAGTTTGTATCAATAGACTAAAATCTATACCAATGTAAAACATTTTAAACAAGTTGTTGCTCTTTAGAAGTAAGTTCCTTCCTTAATCTACCCTTTCATCCTATTATATCTATATCATATCCCCTTTTCTTCTTTAAAAAGAGATCGCATTTATAATCAACCTGCTTTAAAGAAAAATATTGGTTTTTCTCTGTCCCACACAAGAATCTCTTAACCTTTTCTTTTAGCAATATGTCTGGGTTTAGAGAAGGAGTGAGCCAATTCCATCTCTAAAGCCAGCTTGATAATTTTGGGAATGTGGACGTAGTTTCTCTTACTACTTCCTGCTGGAGGGGGGCGCTGCATCTTATGGGGACACAAAGAAAATTTTAGGATTATGGAGTAGTCCATGAGGATAAACCTCTGAGCCAGTTGCCTTTAAACCCTTCTGGATGTTGGATCATCTGGGCCATGGTGTCATCGGAGACCTTTCAGGTGGTCTTGGCTGATCAAACCTGATGTATCTTAATCTGGAACAAATCCACAGCCTCTGGCTTTCTGTGGAAACAAAAGCAGAGACTCCTTTCCAAAGCAACATATCCTTATATCCAAATTTCAAAGTCAAGGTACCTTTAAAATTTACATTTTTGTTTAACTCAACAGCTTTTATGATCAAATCTTTTTCTGTGGTTAAAAATCCCAAAGACAAGACAAACCAGATTTTTTGTGTAATATCCATCTTTGTAAGACTGAAACACTGCTGTGGCTGCTGGCTCCGCCCACCTCAGCTTCCCAACATGGCGGTGGTAGAGTTTACCACCAGCTCTGGGTCTGGGTCTGGAGCCATGTGTACCATTAACTATCAGAAGCAGTTCTATCAGAGCAGTGCATAGCCCAGAAACCCTTTTTTTTTTTTTTAATCTAGCAAAGGCTAAATCCACCATGCAGCAGAGTAAAGTGCCACTTGTAGACTCCTCATTCCTGCCATACTGCAGGTCAGATGCACACGCCAGAAACCCGCCAGGAACCCGCCATAGTAGCTCAAACCGGCAGGCTGCCACTAACTTGAGAGAGACAATTAGGAAGCTGTTTTTAGCTCCGTCTTAGAATCTTTTTTCTCAGGTTTTAGGTGGAAATTTTTGACAACACATTGGGCGCCATTTGTAGTTAGAGTTTCCCTGCCTGGCCACTGGCCAATCAGAACTTTATTTACACAGAGCGATATCCACAGCAATTGTTCTTGATTATTTGTCTTGGAAACATCTGCCATCTATCATATTGGTTCCTTTTTGGAAAGTGTATGAGTTCCGCAAAGCATGTAGATTATCATTAATTAAGAGCATCTATGTTAATAACTGATGGAAGATTTTAGCTATTGAAATTCCCTCACTAGATACATCTTCAGAATCGCAATATATTAGGAATTTGTTAAAGAAATAAAGTTGAGATGACGGGGGAGGTTGAGAGTATAGAGCATATACAAGGATAAGGATTTTAAAACATCAAAGCAAACCAAAATCACATGTTTTTGTAAGCGTACTTCAATTTTATGTTTAAATTACCCTTATATTTCTAGTAGGCTAAGCACAAGGCATATTTGTTTTTATTTTGGAAAGCACTCATATACTCAAAAGCTTAAGAAACTTTGTGAAGAATGATTCTAATTACAATTAAGAAAATTCAAAGTAGGTAACCATCAGATAGAGCAAAGGCAGGTAACATAATTATTTTATATTTTCAACTAGAACATACATGATAGATAGGCTGGGTGGCCATGGAAACAGTCCACTCTGTTTACAGGCAGTAGAAGAATGCACTGTAAGTGAAGATATAAAAACTGTAAGTCAGATGAAAGGTAGTGTGTTTTATGATTATCATGCATCAGTAATTTTAAATAATGCCACTAATAATAAAAGAGTCCACCACTGTTTGGATGGGCTTTGTCTCAGCACTTCTCTCAATACTGTAACCAGTCCATACCAATCATTACACACACACACACACACACACACACATATCCATGAACAGACACTTATCTATCCATATACCAATGAAAAGAAGGAGGAGGGTGAGATAGACTAGAAAGAAATTATTTAGAATGAAAGAAAGACATCATTTTACTGTAATTTCTTCTTCATTTTTCATTGTTCCTTACCTATCTCTGGACTTTGGATATGCTAGGCTGAATAGTTGCTTTTGCTTTTCTTTTCTGCCTGTATTTACTCCCTGAAGTAAATTCTAGATGCTAGTGAGTCTCTAATATCATTATATGTATTCAGTTGCCAGCTCTATATAACCACATGGGAATCTAACAACACTCTCTAGTGGTAACATTTTGAAAATAGACTTCCTGTTATCTTCACAAAACACACTATCTTCATGCCCAAACTTGGTTGATGGAAACTGCATCATTCCATTTGGTCAAACCAAAAATTTTGGAGGACTCTGACTCAGTTCTATTTCCCTCAAACAGCATTATAAGTGGATCAAAAAAATCATCTTTCCTCAGGGGCTTGGACCTGCCTAAGCTCAGTGTGCTAGGCTCTGCTGACTTCCCATGGGAGACCTTGATTTCAGGGATATGGGGATGTGAGGTGGCTTGGGAAAGAGAGTTGGGGGTGGGAGGAGGGGGGATCTGTGGATAGTATATGGAGTAGAAAATATCTTAATAAAGAAAAATGAAAAAAATCTTTCCTCTAATTTCAAATATTTCCAGAACCATATATGTTTATCATGTGGCTTTCATCTTCTCTTGCTTGAATTGCTACAGATGAAAAACTGTTAACCAAATGAATTAGCCCCTTCATTCCTTCCATATCACCTTCTCAATGAGGCCTGTCCTGATTTACTTATAATAATGGAACATATTGTTTTATGAAAATTATATGCAGTTATAGAATATCCATTAGAATTGATGAAATGTAAAAATAAACTTGTTCCCATTCTATTCCCACCTCCCCACACTCTCCATCCACTTTATCCTGAAGAAGGCTATCATTTATTACCTTGAAGTCCATGATATTTACTTTGAATTTATGCCCCACAAGAAATTACGGACAGAATTTTATCTCCTTACTCTTTCATATGTTCACAATGCCTGGACTATTTCCTACTTGGTGCATAGTATGAGTTCAGTATGTTATCATTGGATGAATAAGTGATTTCTCCTTAATGGTATCTGTTACAGCATGTATGAAACTAATTCAAGCTACAGAAATCATGGTATGAGCATGGCTACCTATCAAAATTAGGCATTTTATACTGATAATGACCATGAGTGCTCAACTGTAGATGGGACATTGATATTATTACCCTTCCTCACGCTACTCTCAAGGCTCAGCAAACATGTTAGAAGGGGTCAGAAAGAATGTAAGTGCCAAAGGATGTGGAAGAGTGTTACATAATGCTGTCCTCTGGATGTAGCACGATGTGTCACACATGGACTCATAGTAGCTATAGTTACCTGTATAAGACCTGCACAAGACCACGTCAATTGTGGTGGATTTATATGAGTAATATGTTCTATATAAATGTATAAAAACTTCAAAGAATAAAAAAAGACCCTATTCTATCATGGAGAGGGGATGGGCTCTAAATGGCCTATGCTTAGCTAGGTGAGGAACTATTGGCAATTGATGGCTACTGGGGCAGGTAGTCAGTTTTCTTTGGGAGCCACTGATAGGTTCTCCACACTCAACTGGATCATTCTGCACACACACACACACACACACACACACACACACACACACATATATATATATATATAGAGAGAGAGAGAGAACTCATTGGACTCAGTAGATTATTGAAAAGGGAGACATGGAGATGGGAGGGAGATGTGTTAGTAGAGTAGATTTAGTTGGAGAAATGGAGTGGGAAGGTAGATATGATCAAGATGTATTGTATACATATACAAAATCTTCAAAGGGTAAATGAAAAATATCATCAAAATGTGAAAATAAACTAGTCACTTTGAAATAGACGTACTGTGTGAAGAAGAATTTGTTGATGTTTGCTATTATTTTATTTAGATTATGACCTTGTAATTTTTATTATCTAATTGTTGATAAAATTTCTTCACGCAAACCTGAAGCTGCTTACTACCTGCTAACTTGGATAAAGTCTATTTCGTAAGAATAATTCTTTGGGTTCAAAATATATCAGTTACTCCACTTCTGTCTTAAATACTTAAACATTTGATTTTTGCTGTTTCTGCTGCCAATTTATTCAGGGTTGTTTTTAATGTAATTATGCAGGACTTCTTAAAAATAAGCATAATTGTTGACTCTGTTATTCATCCATGTATTTCCAGTAATAACAACGAAATTCAAATGAGAGAAACTTACTTGATTTAACTCTATTAGCTAACTGTTTAAATTAAGTTTTGTTTTAATGGTTTATCATTTTTAGTCTACAAAAATAATACTTTACTAATTTGGCTTACATACGAATCAAAAATGTTACTACATAACCTTATGAGACATGTTTAAAACCCAGGAGGAAAACTTTGAGAATTGTTATTTCTGTTCTGCAGGCAGAGACTGTAACAGTCACTTCACAGAGGGGGCTCTTTGGAAATATTTCATTAAAATATTTTAATTATCCTAATTTTTCCCTTTTCTATCATTACTGGTAATTTTCTCCCTTCTTTTCTTCACAACTTCTTATAGCTAAATGCTGAGAGTGCTTTTAGCCACATCCAGTTCATTATTCCTAACAGCTATTTTCTAGGAGATTAGAAGGCAACTGGGTAGCTTCCTAGGACAGAACATAATGGACTGGAATAAACTCAGAGCAAACTCACCCTGTTCTCCTTTAACTATTAATGAACCAGATGATACAGCTATAGTTATAAAATTTCATGCAGGACACAAAACAGAATGTAAGTTTTTAGGATGAAATGCTTAAAGTATCGTTAAGTAGTAATATTAAACCTTTTTCTTATTCAATCTAAATGAAGGTCCAATATTTATTGATTTAAAGAAAAATTAGTAACATGTTACAGTTAAGTTTATCTTTTAAGTCAGGGGGCTCTGCTAATTGATTGTGATATTATATTACCTTGGGTATAAATTTTATAAATTTCCATTCCATCATAAGGAAGATCTCATCTCTCTAACCAAAGTCTAGTGTGTCATGTTTCATCTTAAAAGAAAACAGGAGAAGTATAGCAATTGGCCATTCACTGAAGTCTAGGCAATAGATCTGACATAACTTCTTGGCTGAAAAAATATGAGGAATACCCGAAAATAGAAAAGATGCTATACAAGGTTGGTTGGGTAGTTATGATGAATAGACACAATTCTTGGAATGCTTATTTATCCTCAGAAAGTCATTAGACACAGCTAGTGAATTTCTGACTCTTTATCAAGTATGACAAGGCCAACCTTACATGTAGGTGACAAGGTCTTTGAAATATTTTTCTCTAATGTTATTTATAAAGAAGAAAGTTAATGAGAATTTTAGCAAATATTTGGAAAATATATAATAAATTTTAAAATACTTATTCTGATATACCTATGGTTATACAATTGTTTTCACTGTTTTTTTTATCATTTTTAGTCTTTTTCATATTCTCAAAATTTTATATATTTATAATGGTATTGTTTTACAATTTTTGGACTGCTTTATAGAATTTATATTGTGTCACAAATATTTCCAGACTTTATAAAGTTTTGACAATTATGGTTTTAACACCTGTCTAAATAGCCCACTTTAAAAAATGTACTAGGATAAACAACTGGATTACTTCAAACTTAAGCCATTACTACAAATGGCTATTTAGTGGGCATGTACTATGTACCCATTTTTGTATGACTGGATTTTTTCTCTAGTGCAGACAGTCACTGTGCTAGCTAGTTTTATGTCCACTTGACACAAGCTTGAGTCATTTTGGAAGAGGGAACCTCAGTTGAGAAAATGCCCCACCAGAATGGCCTGTAGGGAAGCTGATGGGACATCAGTAATTGTTGTGGAAGGGCCCACCTTCATGTTGTTAGTGCCACCACTGGGGTTATGGTCCTGGGTACTCAAACTATGAGAGAGTAAGCCAGTAAGCAGCAGTCCTCCATGGCCTCTGCATCAGTTCCTGTCTCCAGGTTCCTGCCCTGCTTGAGTTCCTGCCCCAAATTCCCTCAGTGAGGACTTGTTGCCTGGAAGTGTCAAGTGAAGTAAATGCTTCCTTCCCAAGTTGCTTTTGGTCATGGTTTTTGAGTATAGCTATAAAAACCCTAACAAAGATGCCTGAAAAAATCACATAAAGGAGAAAAGACACATTTGGCTAATGACTTAGGTTTCACTCTATCAGTGGCAGCTCTATTATCTCTATGCTGGTTTTAAAGCAGGCCATCATGGCAGAAAAGAATGGTGGAGCAAAAATACTCACCTCCAGATATGATGGGCCAAGGGTTGGAACATTGTTTTCAAAGGCATATCTCAGCAGCTGACTTATCTAGCTGGTCTCACACCCTGAAGTTTCCATTACCTCCCCAAAACACTAGCAGCTGGCAAATAAGCCTTCAACATATGATCCGTTGGGAGTACATTTCAGAGTCACATGGAAACAGCTAGTAAGTTAATCTCTCTCTGCCTAGATTGCTTATAGATTGGAAGAATAATAGTATATGTATCATAAAGCTGTCTAGCTTGCATCTGTACTTTGAGAAGTCATTAGTTGCATGTAAACTGCTGAGAACAATGTCTGTCATACAATAAACACCCCATAAATGTCAGCTAACATTATTTAGGATAGGAACAATACTTTATATCTCCCAATCCTCGTACTGATCTAATGTTCACAAGGCAGTCCAGGGCAATCTATTCGAAGGACAAACACATTTGATTTAACTAGAGATATGAAGTGATGTGAGAGGTAACAACTGAAGCCAGAATCTCCTTGCCATCCCATTGGTTTATACTGTCTCACTGAAGGAGAAACTACAATATCCTAAGGAGCCTGGTTAAATTCCTTAATTAGTCTTTGCTTGAACATGAAGGGAGCTTAAAGCTAACTTCAAAAAAAATTGATTGTTTTTGATACATTTGTTTTGACTCAAATACAATCTATGATTGGTATTGCATGTGAGCATAATGATACAAAATGTACATCTGAAAATTTGTAGTATGTGATTGTGTAGGATGTAAGTTTTCCAGAAGCCTCTGATTCTCAAAAAATGGATCCATCTTCAAAGCAGAACTGATTAGCCTGTGTTTCTTCTTGTTCTTCCAGCTGCTGTCATATTGATTTTTAAGCCCAGGCATATATCACAGAATGTATCCTCAGGAGCCAGTTATGTACACTGTTTGCCTACTCTTCTAACTTGAATTAAAAGACCTCAACTATCAACTAGTGGCATATGCTAGTCACAGCATAAGTACCTAAGCTATTTGTCTGCATAGCCATTCCAGGGAACAATGCGAAAATCACAACAGGATGATAAGGCATTTGAAGTTCAGGGCAAACCTGTTGTCCCCTTTGTGACAGGTTTCTAATAAGCAGGTATTATTTGAGCCATTAAGGTCAAACATGATATTTATCACGTTCTCAAACTTGCTTGTATAGCTCTGTAGAGTTCACACACACACACACACACACACACACACACACACACACACACATACACACAAAGAGGAGAGAGATTAGGGGGCAGGAGGAAGAGAAGAAAGGGAGGGAGAAAGTGAGAGAGAGAGAAGTTCTCCCTCACAAGAGAGAGGGAGGGAGAACACACTGCTTATTATAAGCAGACACCACTGAGTATAAAGCCTACAAGGCCTTTGAGTGATCTGCTTCTCACATAGTCCTAATAAACTCTGCTTATATTAGAAATGCAGTTTATTAACTCCTATAAACCAGGACTCAATGATGCAATGTTCCAGGAAAATAAAATGAAATGAAAAGAGTTAAGTAATATTGAGAGCTTTGAACATACAATACAATGGATGAACTCCAGGCATTTCATTTTTGATTTATATGAATAGTGGGGTTTTTTTGGTCATAAAAATAAGAAAAAGGAAAAGGACTGGAGTGTTGAGATACTTCCCTGTACTAGTATAACCCACAAAGAAACAAAAGCTCTGCCTGTGAATACGCTCTAAAATCTATCAGGAAAGAAAGTACCTTCATTTTCATTGTCACAGAAGAAAGAGCCCTCTGCCAAATGAGGAAGTAGATGTCATACTGACTGAGGATGCATTTTGTGACAGCAGGAAAATGGAATCTGACTTGAAAGGCCGTGAAGAAGACTGTCAGGCCTTTGTAATGCTGGTTGTAATGGACAGGACTAACACCAATGTCACAAGCTAGCTGGAGTAGAGCTGGCTTTCATTGGGTGGGGTTCTTTCCTAAGATGCATTCTGGCCTCTGTATATCATAAGCCTCTTGTGTATAACAGGAGTGCTACTCTAGCTTTAAAGCAGTTTTTTAAAGAACTTCATTGTGCAATAATTTAACATTGAAAAAGAATTGTAAATGGAGGTATTTTTCTCTAGGTAGAATTGTTGAAAGGGACAATTTTAACATCTTTCTTCACTTTTACCCGAGATGCTACACAGGTTGTCCTTGGTGAGACAGACAGCTAGCTGTTGAGTCTGAAAGGAATATGCATGTGAAATTCAGTGTGAAATAAACTGATTCCCAATGGTCTCTTTCATTAAATGGCATGCAGAGCTTCCTGCTAGGTGAGAATCTTTTTGAAAATTCATTGATTTATATTAATCTTTCTTCCTCTCCAATTCTTCATGACACTACATACACACACACACATACAAAAAAAACAAAAAACTGGAAAGGGATTTATTTGTTTGCAATCTATGAGCAAACCTTTAGACAGCTGTACACGTATTACAGAGTGTAATGGTGTGTACCAATGAGTTCAATAGATTTAGTATGTCCTCATATTGGGTCACTTTTTAGGTATGTGATCCCAGATAGGGTAATTAACTTCTCTGAGCTTCATTTTCAATAATGTGATATGGGACTACGAATATTAACTATCTTACAGACTTGCTTCTAAGATTAGGCAACATGGTATAATAAAGAGCTATGTACAATGTCTAATCAAACACTTGAAATAGTAAGTTGTGTTTCTGTCATTGGTTAAGGGATTGTAATGCATACTTCATCTGTGTGATCATCATTAATGCAAAGCTACTTTAACCTCATAAAGGCTGTCTGGTCATAAAGCCATGCTTCTAGGTCACAGTTTCTCAGTAGATACAACTTAAAATAAACTATTATGTATGTTTATGCTATAAGACATCTTCTTAAAACTATGGGTTTGACCCTAGATGGGGTCATATAGCTCAATGTGGTGTCACAAACATTTGGCAAGAGGAAAAGTTTCTGAACATACACTGACAAAGAAAATAATAACCTGAAGTGGGAGTTCTTTCCTGTATTGCATCATGCAATGCCATTGCATCCCTGAGTCTGAAAACAGAATATGTGCACTTGAACTAAGTATGCTGTCATATCATGTGTGACACAGGAACCACTGCCTAAGACACTAAAGATTGAGTTAAAAGAAAACATCGTATATTATTAATTGCAGAGCTTTTATTGTACAGACAAAAGTTTCTGCTCAAACAAGAGTTTAATTACAAAAAGTAGACTCAATATTTTCTTGTCCTTATTCTTTATCATGCAAAAATCAATTAGTTTATCTTTGAATGGTTGTATGTCAGAGTATTTGATATTTAAATTGCTGTTTGTGTTGCTGACTTGAGTTTCAGAAAGATTTGTAAACTGAAATTTGTCTTGGGAATGAGACAGAATTTCCAATAATTATTGAGATGGCCCTAAATATACTCCTGCCATTTTTTTCTGTTTTTTTTTTCTTTCATCTATTTATTTTACATCCTGGCTGTGGTCTCCCCCTATCCTCCCCTCCCAGTCCCTTCCTCTCAACCTCACTCCCACCTCCCAATCCCTTCTTCTTCCATCCCCATCCAGGAAAGGGTATGCCTCCTATGAGTATCAATAAAACATGGCATATCAAGTTGTAGTAAGACTAAGCACCTCCCCATGTACTAAGGCTGGACAAGATGACCAAGTATGAGAAGTATGGTACCAAAATCCAGTAAATGATTTATAGACAGCCTGTGTTCCCTCTGTCAGGAGTCCCACAAGAAGATCAAGCTTCACAATGGTAACACTTATGCAAAGTGCCTAGGTCAGTACTATGAAGCTTCCTGGTTGTCTGTCCAGTCCCTGAAAGCCCTTATGAGGCCAGGTTAGTTGATTGTGTGAGCCTTCTCATGGTGCCCTTGACCCCTCTGGCTCCTATACTCCTTCCTACTACTCCTCATCTGTAGGATTCCCTAATTAAAGGCCACTTCACATAGTTAAAAGGGAGGTTTATTTTGTGGCATAACTTACAAATGAAAGGATAGGTAGATTGTAGGGTCTGGCAAAGGTATGGCACAGTCTGGCAGTGTTCTCAGGGGAACTCTGCCCGGTCTACCTCCAGCGTCCAGTGTCCGGGCACCAAGAGATCCTTCTCATTTGGATCCTGGGTCTTGAGCATCCTCTCTCAGCCCTGCCTTGTAGGTGTGACCATTATTGAAGCCTCAATTTGGGTTGGAACTGCCAGGCCAATGCTGAAATGGCTACCACTACACCAAATTCTGCCTAATGTTTCACTATGGGTCTCTGCATCTGCCTCCATCAGTTGCTGGATGGTTCCTCTTTGATGGCAACTGGGCCATACACCAATATTGTCACAGGAGATAGACAGTTCAGACTACTTATCCACCATTGCTAAGAGTCTAAGCTGGGATCCTTTCCATAGACTTCTGGGAGATTCCTCTGCATCAGGCTTCCACTGGACCCTGAAATGTCACCCCCAACAGTACCTCTCATCACACTACCCCATCCATCCCCCCTCAACCTGATCACTCATCTTCCCATCCTCACCTGCCCTCAGTAAACTCACAAAATCTCTTCTATTTCCCCTTCCCAGGGAGATCTTGATGTCCCTCAATGAACCCTCCTTTTTACCTAGTCTCTCTGGGTCTATGGATTGTAGGACAGTTATGCTTTATTTTACAGCTAGTATTTACTGATGAGTGAGTACATAACCATGTTTGTCTTTCTAAATATGACTTACTTCACTCAGGATGATTTTTTTCTAGTTCCATCCATTTGCCTTCAAATTCCCTGCTGTCCTTGTTTTTCCACAGCTGAGTAATACTTCATTGTGTAAATGTATCACATTTTCTTTATCTGTTCCTCAGTTGAAGGACATCTAGGTTGTTTCCAGGTTCTGGCTATTATGAATAATGCTGCTATGAATATAACTGAGCAAGTGTCCTTGTAGTATGATTGAACATCCTTTGGGCATATGCCTAAGAGTGGTTTAGCTGAGTCTTGTGGTAGTTTGATTCTTAGTTTTCTGAGAAACCGCCACACCAATTTCCAAAGTGGCTTTACAAGTTTGCAGTCCCACCAGCAATGGAAGAGTCTTCCCTTTGCTCCACATCCTCTGCAGCATGAGCTGTTGCTTGTGTTTATGATCTTAGCCATTCTGACAGGTGTAAGATTAAATCTCGGAGTTGTTTTGATTTGCATTTCCCTGATAGGGAGGTTGAACATGCCCTTAAGTGTTTCTCAGCCATTTGAGATTCTTCTGTTGAGAATTCTGTTTAGATCTGTACCCCATTTTTTAATTGGATTATTTGATTTGTTGATATCTAGTTTATTGAGTTCTTTATATATTTTGGAAATCAGCCCTCTGTTAGATGTGTGGTTGGTGAAGATCTTTTCCCATTTTGTAGGCATCTATTTTGTCCTATTGACAGTATCCTTTGTCTTACAGAAACTTTTCAGTTTCATAAAATCCCATTTATTAATTGTCAATCTTAGTGCCCTTGTTATTGTTCTGTTCAGGAAGTTGTCTGCTATGTTGATGTGTTTGAGATAATTCTCCACTTTGTCTTCTATCAGCTTCAGCATATCTGAATTTATGTTGAGTTCTTTGATCCACTTGGGTTTGAGTTTTGTGCAGATTGATGAATATGGATCTATTTGCATTCTTCTACATGTCAGCATCCAGTTATACCAGCACTATTTGTTGAAGATGCCTTCTTTTTTCGTTTGTATAATTTTAACTTCCTTGTCAAAAATCAGGTGTACAAACGTGTGTGGATTTACATCTAGGTCTTCAATTTAATTTCATTGATCCAACTGTCTGTTTCTATACCAATACCATGAAGTTTTTTTTTTTTATCACTATAGCTCTGTAGTAGAGCTTGAAATCAGGGTTGGTGATACCTCTGGAAGTTCTTTTATTGTACAGAATTGTCTTAGCTATCCTGGATTTTTTGTTTTTCCATATGAAGTTTAGTATTTTTCTTTAAAGGTATGTAAAGAATTGTGTTGGTATTTTAATGGGGATTGCATTGAATCTATAGATGGCTTTTGTATTATGGCCATTTTTACTATGTCAATTCTACCATTCCATGAGCATCAGAGATCTTTCCATTTTCTGATATCTTCAATTTCTTTCTTCAAAGACAAAGTTCTTGCCATGCAGGTCTCTCTCTTGCTTGGTGAAAGTTACTCCAAGATATTCTGTATTGTTTGAGGCTATTGTAAAGGGTGTTGATTCTCTGATTTTGTTCTCAGCCCATTTATTGTTTGTATATAGGAGGGCTACTGATTTTTTTTAGTTAATCTTGTATTCAGCCACTTGACTAAAGGTATTTATTGGCTGTAGGAGTTTCTGGTAGCGTTTTGGGGTCACTTGTGTATATCATCATATCATGTGCAAATAATGATATTTTTACTTCTTCCTTTCCAATTTGTATTTCATTGATCTCCTTTAGTTGTCTTGTTGTTCTAGCTAGAACTTCAAGTACTACATTGAGTAGGTGTGAACAGAGTGGACAACCTTGACTTTTTCCTGATTTTGATGGAATTGCTTTGAGTTTCCCTCTGTTTAATTTGATGTTGGCAGTTGGCTTGCTGTATATTGTTTTTATTATGTTTAGGTATGTCCTTTGTATCACTGATTTCTCCAAGACTTTTATCAAGAAAGTATGTTGGAGTTTGTCAAAGGCTTTTCTAGCATCTAAGGAGATGATCGTGTGATTTTTTTCTTTCAGTTTGTTTATATGATGAATTATATTGACAGAATTTCATATGTTGAGCCATCCTTGCATTGCTGGGATGAAGCCTACTTGGTCATGATGGATAGTCTCTTTGATGTGTTTTTGCATTCAGTATGCAATTATTTTACTGAGCGTTTTTGCATCTACATTCAGGAGAGAAATTGGTCTGGATTTTAAGGTCTCTGTTGAGAAGTCAGGTGTGAAATAAACCCCTGTATCTTATCTGATCACCATGGCTTAAAGTTAACAACAAAACAAATTATAGAAAGCCTACAAACTCATGCACACTGAATAATACTCAACTGAATCAACACTGGGTCAAGGAAGAAATAAGAAAGAAATTAAAGTCCTCAATTTCTTTAAGGGATTTGTTCATGTCCTCTTTAAGAAACTCTATCATCTTCATAAAATAATTTTAAGGTCATTTTCTTGTGCTTCAGTTGTATTAGATTATTCTGGTATTGCTGTTATAGGATAGCTGGATTCTGGTGATACCATATTGCCTTTTCTATTATTGATTGTGTTCTTACACTTGCGTTTAGGCATCTGGATTTGGGATAATTTTACATCTAGGTATTGGTTCCTGCATTTGTTTTTGCTTGATGGAGGTTTTGTTCCTTGGTTTCCCCACACCAGGTTATGGAGGTGAGAGTTGGGGATTAGGGAGTATGTACAGTCTGGGGTCATCGGGCAGGCTTAAATGGGGTTTTATAGGTGGTGGGTAGTGTCTTATTTGAAGTTTCTAGGACCAGCCTGGCCTCTAGAAAGGCTGCTGGGGGCTGGGGGCTCTAGTATGGAGCTTAGGGGAGGGTGTACAGTCTGGGGTTATTAGCTGACAATGGGTGGTGCCATACCTGGGTTTCCTTGATCCTACTTGTCCTCTGGTAAAGCCAGACTTCTTCCAAATTAGTAGGCCAGGATATGGGGCCCGGAGGTAGGGGTATAGTCTGGGGTCATTGGACAAGCTTAAAAGAGTTTAGCAGGTAGTGGGGGCAATATCTCCCCTGGCCAGGGCCTATGGACCCCCTACTTCTGCCATTTTTAACTGTGTACTTATAAGGAATTATGTTCTTAGCATTGACAATTATAAAATCAAAGTTTCAATCAACTCTGAAATTTTTAGAAGATTCTCTATATCCTGAAAAATCAAACATACTGCTAAGATTTACTTCTGTATGTAAAAAAGTAAGTATGTCTATCTCATTAATGTCAAATTTGCTTTTATATTTAATAAAAATTCAAATAACATATATGTCAAATAATTGTTTTAAAATAAACTTATAAATATATATTCTAGTATGTATTTTATTTTTACACCTATTTTATACCCCAATAAACTTGGGGGAAACATAAAAAAATTTACATGATAGTATAAAAAACTCTAGAAGCCCTGTTCTGATTAGAAATGTATAATTGAAAGGTTACCATAGTTCTGTGGGATGTTGTTCTGTATGCTGTGAATAAGTGTTGATCTGATTGGTTGATAAATAAAAAGCTGGATTGGCCAGTAGCCAGGCAGTAAGAATAGGCAGGGTAAGCAGATGAGGAGAATTCTGGGAAGAGGAAGAGCTGAGTCAGGAGTTGCCAACTAGACACAGAGGAAGCAAGATGACAAGGCAGAACTGAGAAAGGATACCAAGCCATGTGGCTAAACATAAATAAGAATTATGGGTTAATTTATGTGTAAGAGCTAGTCAGTAATGAGCCTGAGCTAATGGCTTAAGAGTTATATATACTATTAAAGCTCTGAATGATTATTTTATAAGTGGCTGTGGGTCCATGGTGGCCAGGCAGGAACTGAGAAACATTTGTCCTATATATCATAGTGTAACAGCTTAAAAAATCCTTCATTTTAGAGTTACTTGATTATTCCTTTGTAGCAAGAGGAAAATTAGAGGTCTCTGAACCTTTGGGGCCAGATACTGGTTGTGTTGTGAAGAAATTGTTATGTGCAGTATTAACTATTTAGCAGCATTCTTTGCTTTTACCCACTAAACACCAGTACCAGACACACCCTATGCCCCTCACCCCATATTACTAGACATTGCTGAGTATCTTCTGGGTAGAAGTTGCTCTAGGAAGGATTTTGGTTTAATAGCTTCCATGGTAATGATCTGCTTTTCTACAATCTATCAAGCTATTCTTTCTTTTCTCCCTTCTATTTTCATCTGACCTCCTCATCATAAACTTGGACTATGCTCTTGTTTTCAAGTTTGCTGATTCTTATCTTACCAAACTTAAATCCTATTCTTTATTTTCTTTTTTGCAAACCAGAAACTCTTCCACATCCAATTTTGAGATAGTTCTGATGTTTCCTTTCAAATTGTTTTCTTAAATTAGGGCGAAATGCAGACTCTAGAGCAGCTGTTCTCAACCTGTGGATTGTGACCACTTTGTGACCCAGAGGTCACATATCAGTTATTTTGCATATCAGTTATTTACATTACCATTCATAACAGTACAAAATTACAATTAAGAAGTAGTAACAAATTTTATGGTTAGAGGTTACCACAACATGAGGAAATGTATTAAAGGATCACAGCATTAGGGAGGTTGAGAACTACTGCTAGAGAGCCAGGCATCCTGAGTTCCAATTCCCATTTTTCCAATTTTTGATCTAGTAACTTTCATTTTAAGCTTTATAGTTGCTTTCATTTATAAAATAATGCTAATAATGTCACTGTTTATAGAGTTGTTTTGGGACTAGATGAGTTAGAAATATACACTTAAGATACTGACAATGCTAAACTATCATCATAAAGACACATGTGGGAGAAAATTATTGTAAAATGAGGTTCCAGGAAGTCTACTAACTTTGTCATTCCATAGTGGACATTTAAAATTAAAATTATTTGACTACTAAACTTGTACGACACTAGCTGTAATCACTTGATGATTAATGAAATAAAAATGAATGCCATCCATTTGTAGAACATGGAGTTGCACAGTGTTCTGATTGTCTTAGTTCACCACAACTGAAGGAGAAAAATTCTAAATGGTAAGTCATTTAGAAATTCTGAATTCTTGTCTCAACACTTTAAGATCTCAGCACCTACTAATTTCACATATCTATCCAAGTCTATAACATTCTGTGGTTTTTCTCTTTGAACAAATTAAAGGAAAAGCAAAGACAACTTCTGGTGAGAACTATGAGGTTGTAGGCATCTCTACATTCCCCATTTAAAGCTCAGAATCTTGCAGATGAAACAAATTCAGAATTGTGAGAATTTTGTCACAAAATGCTAGAGAGCAGAAGCTCTTCAATCAAATTTCACATTACCCACTACTTACTTTTTGTAATTTTATTTGAAAAGGATTGAAGCAAAAATAGCCCAGGATATAAAAGGGGCTATTTTTTTCTCTGATATTGTTTGAATCTGCCAGCTTTGATTTTATGGCATGATATGGATTGTTTTCACCTGTGACCTCTCCAAGGACTGTTTATATAACTCATTAGCATATGCTTCCTCTGTATGATTCATTCCATTGAAGCAATTAATTCTTCTATTCAGCAAAACACAAATAACATACTATCTTCCTCTCTGAGACATTAGCACTTCTGGTTTAGATTTGTTGAGTCAGAAAAAGAAGGTGTTTTTGAGTCCACTTCCTGAAAAGCCTCCTAAATGAGAGGATGGGGCAAAACCATCTTCTGAGTTAAGGCAAAAAATTTACAAAGCAGTTAACCCTTCCCATAGAGGTTTTGTTTTCATAGTATCCTTTCAGGTCTCCATGGCACCATATTCATTTATTCCAACTTTCCATTATTGAATTACCTGTTTTTGTATTTCCAAAATCTCTCATATAACTCTCTGAAACAACTTTGGTATTGTCATTTTCACTCCTGAAAATCTTCAGTAGTGCTGAGGACACTTAAATAAATTTCTAGTATAGAACTCATATAATGACAGTGTTGGAATGAACCTTGGAATACATACACTTCAGTGGTGAACAAACTTTGGTCTTTGGACAGTTTCCAGAAGACTGTTTCAATTCATAGGGAGAAAATAAACAAACAAACAAACAAACAAAACATCCCAAGGACATTAAAGTCAGAATTTTATGAAAGAACATGTATTCATTTAAAATTGTTTGAAGCTATTACTCAATTTTATTTTGAAATATCCTTTATTCTCTGAAGGCATAGCATCAACAGTTGACTAGTTGACTTTTAAGACCATACTGATAATGACAATAGTAGATTGCAAAACCTGGTGTTAAGAAAGCTGTAATATTTACAATGATATTCAAAACCCTCTACATTTAAATCCTATTATGAGTTCACATCTTGAACATGATGATGCCCTAAGCATCATTCTATATTCTTCAGTCATGACTGGTCCCTTGCTGTCTCTCAAATGTGCCTTGAGTTTCTTCTAAAATCCTACTTAATCCAAGTTTGTCACTTTTACAATATTTCAGTATCAGAATAAATACATCTCTATATTTTGCTCTCATAAGTATACATCACTTATCATTGTATCATATCATGCCCAGATTGTCATCATTTATGGCCTAAACACTCTACTGTGCTTTCCATCAAATGACATCACCACCTACCCTATTGCTCATGCTAGGGACCTTGAAGACATCCCATACCACATCTATACCAATTTATACTTGTTCATGGGTCCCTGTCATTTTTACTTCCAGAATTCATCCTGGAAGTGTCTACATTAATCCTTCACTATACAACTGAAAATATCACACTGTGTCTCCTTGTTCTACCTTCAAATCAATTCTTGATGTAGCAACCAATTTTAATGGTGATTGCCCTTCTCTGAGTTTCCAGAGCCTTCAAGACAAAGCCCAGAATCTTTAACGTGTTATACAAGATATGAAGTACCTATTCCCACTGCTCTGGTTCATCTCTAGATGTTTTTTTGTTTTTGTTTTTGTTTTTGTTTTTTGTTTGTTTTTTTTTTTTGTAGGCTTTGCTTCAGCTCTACTCAACTTCTAATTATTGAATGCATCTTTCTTGGTGTTTTATGCTCCTACTTGCTGACTTTAATTTCAGCTCTCCAAATCTTCACAATCCTAATATAATTGCCTGGAACACTATTGGAAACATTCTTAAGTCCCTAAGTTTCAATAGTTGCCCCAGAGCAGAGTACTCTTCCACTTACCATGACACTCAACATATTGTTTTTTAATTTGTTGTTTAATTGATTTCCTCAGGAATAGTATTTACGATACTTATTGTATCCTATCTCATAACTCTAGTTAATAACAGGCTCTCAACAAATGCATGTTGTATGGATAAAAGTTTCACACTATATTCTTGAGACTTACATTGCTGTATTACTTTCTTGAATCAATATATTTATATATGATATGATATGATATATTTATATATATTAAGCTGATGGAAAGTATTTGGTAGATACCTATAGATAAATGATTAGCTTCTTTTTTCTTGAGGAGCCAGGACATGGATAATAACATGAGAAAAATTGGATTATATATTAAGAAAATGTAAGAATGAAGTATAGCCAGTGGGTTGTATAATCTAAGTATTTTAAGCTGTTAAGAGTATTGTTTTTGTTATTCATTTTCTTTTGTTTCATCTTAGAACTGGGTCTCATCTAACTCTTCATGGCTTTAAACTTGGCATGCAGTGGAGGATAACCTTGAAACTTCTGCTTCTAACTCCTGAGTTTGAGGGTTGCCAGCACATGGCAACATGCTTAGTTTTCTAATGCTGTGCTGGATATACGTGCATTCTAGGTGAGCACTCTGTGAACTGAGCTACAGTCCCAATTCAGTGATATTGATTGTTTTTATCCTTGGATTCCAGTTCTTACCACCATAAAATATCAGTAATTTGCCTGATTTAAACTGTAAATATCCTGTAATTTCATCAAGTAAAAATGTTTTCTTTAAATAATGATTTGGGAATATTTCCAAGTAATAAAATAAAACTGCTTAAAGTAGCCATGTGTGTGTGTGTGTGTGTGTGTGTGTGTATTTGTGTGAATGTCTGTGTATGTGTGTGTGTGTGTGTGTGTGTGTGTGTGTGTGTGTGTGTGTATTTGTGTGAATGTCTGTGTATGTGTCCCTTAGAGACTTAGACAATCAACTCAGGCTGAAGTTTCCAGGAAGCTATTAGTCATGGCTTATAAATTCTTGCTTAAAGCAAGCATTTTACTTTGACAATCCCAAAATTATCCTAGATTCTTGTATAGATTCAGATGACATAGAGTGCCTCGTAGTTCCATTTATTGAGAAGACAAGTTTGAACCTGCCAGTCATTAATTCTCTTTTCAGAATACACAACATACAAAGAGGTCATATTTCTCAGAGACTTTATATTGTACATATAATCTCATTCTCTTTATGTGTATTATTAAACTATCATTGGCCAATGTGTAATAGTAGGTGGTATGTCTCTCTTCTTATTTTGTTTTGTTTTTTAACATACTCAACTTAAATTGGGTAATGTTATTTGTAAAAAGTGATCAAATCATGAGCTGGTATTATTTATTTTATTGGTTATGTCATGAACTTTGCTCACTCCTTTTGCTTACAAGGGTTAACTATCTATATCCCAGTAGAGCAGTGGTTCCCAACCTTCCTAAGCTGCAACCCTTTAATACAGTTCCTCTTGTTGTGGTGACCTCCAACCATAAAATTATTTTGTTGCTACTTTATACCTGTAATTTTGCTATTGTTATGAATTGTAATGAAAATGTCTGATATCCGGGCTATCTGAGATGCAACCCCAGTATAAAGGTCATTCAAACCCCAATGGGGTTGTAACTCACAGTTTGAGAACCACTGGTACAGAGCAAATTTGGCATAAAACCAAAGAGAAGAAACTTAAAATTTCTAGATCCAGTTCATCAAGAAGAACTAAATGATATGTCCTGTTGAATGACTATCCATAGAAACCACATACCCTTTTTCTAAGAAGTAATAGAATTGCCTTCTGAAGACTACCCTTTGGATAGTAGTTAAGAATAAGAAATTCAGTTAAAAGAGAATGTGACCCCTAATGACTTATTTCGTAGGAAGGCAGGAGAAAGGGGGTATTTGAATGCACCAAAATGACTGGAAATTTTGTAAAATAAAGACAGTAAATTGGGAAATTTCAGAAAAGAATCAATGTTTATTTTATTCTGAAGCTAAACAAAGGCTGTTGATATAGGTTTAAATGACTAAAAACCCAGTCTTCCTGCTTTGTATTAAGATATCTGCATGAATAAGAAGGTCCTAGAAACAAATGGGAACTTCAAGTCTAAATTGTGTGTCCTTGCTAGCTATAAGTGCTCTCTACATGCAATTTGTGTGAAGATTCTAGAAATAATTGAAAGAGCCCAGTAACTGATCATTTCTTTGATATATAATGCTTTAAGATAAAAACTAGAGACTTAAGAGAACAGTGGAATATAATTTCCCTTTATGATTGTGAAAGACCATAAGATGACCCCTAAATATTCTCCACCTCTTTGTGTTCAGGTAGATTTTTTTTTAACCAGCAACATATGATGAATAGGATGGGTAGTTACTCCATTGTCATACTGTTATAGAAAAAATTATTTTAGCAATCTGAGATGTTTTTCATTTCCATATTGTAAGAGATCTTATGGAAAGGACCAAAAAGGATGGAACATTCTGTAGCCTCTAGGATCAGAGGGCAATCTTGGACTCATAGCCAATATAATTGCTACATGTTCATTCCTACAACAACATAGAGATAAATTGTTCTAAAACCAAAAAGGACCCTGGAATAATATAATTCCCATATCAAATCTGAGAGCTCTGTAGCCCTCAACAACATCTGGATTATACTCTGGTGAGAACCAGGAGTATAATCCAGCTAAACTATGCTGCACTCCCAGCTCAAGGGAACTATGACCTCATAAAGCAGCATTGTTTTGAAGCTGCTAATCTCAGTCTCAAACCATCTCTCAAAGCTCAGTCTGATAGGCCTTCAATGGAAGATGGGGAGTCAACTTCCACAGGGCTTTTCATTTCTCACACAGGACTGCCCTGTAGATCTATGTAGAAGCAAGGCAAATAGGCTTTTGAGATGAACATTTGAATACAGCAAACAAATTTCCCAAATAATCTGTCATCCTCTACATGGGCTGCTCTAATAAGGTACCAGTATACTTTTTTCTTCCATTTTGATTCCTTTAGGATTTTACTGAGTTTGTAATTACTCTAAGTACAAAATAGTAATGTCATTTGCTGAGTTTCTTTATCACCAGGCACATAATCATCTGTTCAAAAACAATTATGTTAGATTCTACTTGATTCGTGGAATGTCTTTGGAGCTTTTCAACTTATAATTAACACATATACTTGTCATCTTTGCTTTAGCACATGTGAAGAAGACTGACTTACTTGCTGTAGCATTTTCCTCATTCACTAGACTTTGTATCTTTGAAAATTTGAAGGTGGATAGATGACTTTTGCTGCACAATTCAGTGTTATAAAACCTGCAGCTACTATTCAAGAATTCCATTTAATTTAAAAGGGAAATGACTGCTTTCATTCCAAAGTAGTACTTTTTAGCATGCAGATGACAGATGAAATTACACAATTCCCTTAAAGTAGATAATAAAAATTTAAGATATTACAATTTTAGTGCTATATACAACATAGATGACTAGTGATTTTTGTTCATTTAGTCCTAGGCTTTAGGAACATTTATAAAAATCTATTTACCAAGAAATCATAATTTTCATCTTTAACAATGAATGTGCTTCATTGCCAGTGAGAAAAAATATTTTTAATAAACAGACCTGTTATTTTACTAAAATACTGCTCCCATTCTCAACCTTCCAGCAAATGTCTTTCATAAATAGGTTATAGTAATAAATAAAATTAGAGATTGAACTACATATTTTAGCTAATAATCATTATTATTGATGGCATAAAATGGCTAAATACTTTGTACAAGGTGAGTTACAGCCTCAAATGTAACAACAAAATCAAGAAGGGAGTTGGTGGGATTTTATTTCTCATGAGGCATTAAAATGTTCCCAAATGTAGACGAAAACCATTTTTGTCTACCCTCTTAGATTCAGTAGCTAAGCTCTACAAATTAAACTGACAGATGACAGATTAATAAAACAAAAGGTTGGTTTAATATATATGTAAGTGTTTCACAGAAAAGAAATGAAAAATAGAAAAGAATAACCAAATTATTAGCTAGGCTCATGAGCTTATCTATCATGTTTACAAAATGAAATAAACCATGGGGATAGTACAAGACAGACCAAAAGGAATTTTAGCTTTGAAGGAGTGGTAAATTGTAGGAAGGTTACTAATATGTGAAAAGCTATGGACAAGAAGGGTTGTTTTAGTAAAACTTCTTTATATAGGTACATCCTGGTGTCAGATCTATATCTTTAATAGTTGTTCATTGTGGACTATTTGTTTAACTATGCAAAGACTGCAGTATTCATTTAACTATGTAAAGATGTGTTACTGTTTTACTTTGCCTGCCTAAGGCTCTTGATTGGACAGGGAGAGCAAATAGGAGGAATTTAGGCTCAAGGAAAAAGAAAAGGATACAACAGGAAGGTTCCAGGAACCAGACTGACAGAGAGGAAGCAGGAACATAGGACATACAGAATGAAAGGTAAAAAGCCCTGAGGCAAAATGTAGACAAAAAGAAACTGGAGGGACAAGCCTAAGCTAAGGCCGAGGTTTCATAATTAATAATAAGTCTCTATGTCTTTATTTGGGAGCGGCTTGATGGCCCAAAGAAAATTTCAACTACACTTGTCCCTGTTTTCTTAGTGTGGGAAAGAACAGGGAGGATAGTATCAAAAGTGAGTATTTATGCCCCACTTTTATGAAGAGAAGGAAAAGGCTGAAAATTCCTTTCTGTCTGTTATTACTTGTTATCAGCTCAAAATAACCTTATTCATTTTTGGATCCCAGTGCACTCCTTTAATTAATTCTAGCACTCGGGAAGCAGAGGCAGGCAGATCTCTGTGAGTCCGAGGCCAGCCTGATCTACCAAGTGAGTTCCAGGAAAGGCACAAAACTACACAGAGAAACCCTGTCTCGAAAAAAGAAAGAAAGAAAGAAAGAAAGAAAGAAAGAAAGAAAGAAAGAAAGAAAGAAAGAAAAGAAAGAAAGAAAGAAAGAAAGAAAGAAAGAAAGAAAGAAAGAAAGAAAGAAAGAAAGAAAGAAAGAAAGAATGAAAGAATGAAAGAAAAAAGAAAGAAATAATTGCCGGGTGGTGGCTCATGACTTTAATCCCAGCACTTGGGAAGCAGAGCCAGGTGGATCTCTGTGAGTTCGAGGCCAGCCTGGGCTACCAAGTAAGTTCCAGAAAAAGGCACAAAGCTACACAGAGAAACCTTGTCTCAAAAAACCAAAACATAAAATAAAATGTATATATATTTCAGTATCCCCACAAATTCATAGGTTGAAACCTAATCTTTAATATTATATTTGGAGATTTGGAGTTGGAGGCTCTTAGCAGGAGACTAAGTCTTTTTGTTTGTTTGGTTGGTTGGTTTGGTTTTTGTTTTTGTTTTTTGAGACAAGTTTTCTTTGTAGAGTTTTGGTGCCTGTCCTGGATCTTGCTATGTAGACCAGCCTGGCCTCGAACTCACAGAGATCTACCTGGCTCTGCCTCCCGAGTGCTGGGATTAAAGGTGTACATCACCAATCCCTGGCTTCAGATGAGTAAGTCTTAAGGGAAGTCACCTTCATGAAGGAAATAAGACCTGCAAAAAGAAGTCCCAGAGAGCTGGATATGTGAGGACAAAGAATGTACCATGTGTGAGTTGAGAAATGGGAACAAGCTGGATATTGAATGCATATGTACATTGTATTTGGAGATTCTAGTCTCAAAAGTGTGAAAAATTAATTTCTGTTATTAATAAACTTCTCAGTGAAGAGTACTCCTGCACAATGAGGACTTTCTAATAAGCCCTGAATTAGGCACAAACCAAACCCAAACACCTGTTTTCACAGAGAGATCCTTTATTAAACAGGGAAGAAAAGTTCAAGTGGCTGCTTTCTGACTCAGGCAGAAAACAGCAGCAAATGACCTTGCAGTTGTAATTTTTTTTTTCGAGACAGGGTTTCTCTGTAGCTTTGGAGGCTATCCTGGAACTTGCTTTGTAGACCAGGCTGACCTTGAACTCACAGAGATCCACCTGCCTCTGCCTCCCGAGTGCTGGAATTCCAGGTGTGCACCACCACCGCCCAGCTGCAGTTGTAATTTTTAAGAAGAGAAGGGGAGATCTGTGTTAGAATGTGTTAGGATAGTAGGGGACAAGGGAGAAGGGGAAAGGGAAAAGGGAAAAGAGAAAGAGGACAGGGGTATGTATGCAGACTTATGTATCCCACCAGTCAGCTCCCAAATAACCACATGGAGACTTATTAATTATTAAATCTCAGCCAATAGCTTAGGCTTATGTCTAACTAGCTATTATAACTTAATCTATTTCTATTAATTTACTTTCTGCTTTGTGGCATTATTGCCTCAATTCCTTCCATCTTGTATATCCAACTCATTCTGTGTCCGGGTGGCTCCCTGCCCCACATCTCCTGGTGAATTCTTCCTCCTTCATCCCTCAGAGCTCTCTCCCTGTCAGCAAGTCCTTTCTAATCTCCTTCTGCCTAGCTATTGGCCATTTAGCTCTTTATTAAACCAATGAGAGCAACAGATCTTAGTGTCCAAAACTATTATTTCACAACTATTCCCCCTTTTTGTCTAATTAAAAACAAAGGTTTTTAACTATAATATGGTAAAACTATATACAACAAAAACAGTTATCAAGTAACAATTACTGTTAAAATATTCAGTTCATTTGTATTTGGCAAATTTAGAGATAATATTCTGTTATCCATCTTATCTTTGTGAATTTAAAGTTTTAAACCTAACTTACTTTCTATTATAACTAAATAAAACCATAAGTCTAATTTTTTAGTCTTTAACTCCATCAAGGACCCCAGAATGATGTAATATTACTTAATGACAGGGACATCTGGATGCCTGGGTAGCCATCCCAAGTTCCTCTGCAATATTAAGGCATCAGTCTTTGGCCTACAGGAAAACATCAGCCACAATGGACCTGGACCTGACATGCCTTCACCTACTTCTTTCTGCTCCAGATCTGGTTCAGCCTTTAACTTAGCAGCTGAAGTTTTCCTGTGCCCTGCCTGGCTACCAGGGTTTCTCTGTGTAGCTTTGTGCTTTTCCTAGAACTCACTTGGTAGCCCAGGCTGGCCTCGAACTCACAGAGATCCAACTGGCTCTGCCTCTCAAGTGCTGGGATTACAGGCGTGCACCAAAACCACCTGGCTAGAGCATGAGACTCTTAATCTCAGGGTCATGGGTTTGAGGCCCACATTGAGCACCATTTGTAGCTGAAAGTTTTCCTATGTCCCACCCAATCCACAGTTGCTCAGACCCAAGTAAACACATAGAGGTTTATATAATTTTTAAACTATGGCCATGGCAGGCTTTCTGCTAGCTAGCTCTTGTATCTTAAATTAACCCATTTCTACTAATCTATGTTTTGCCATGTTTTCTGTGGCTTTACCTGCATCCCATTACATGTTGCTCCTTGGGTGGGTGGCTGGCATTGCTGACTCAGCCCTTCTCTTCCCAGAATTCTCCTTATCTGCTTATCCTGCCTATAATTCCTGCCTGGCTACTGGCCAATCAGTGTTTCATTAAACTAGTGTACAAAAGCATTATTCCACAGCAGTCCATACATACATATAGTCCAGTAGGTTGCATCAGCATACAGCAGGGAAGGGAAATAGGAGAGGAGACAGGATCTTAGTTGAGCCAAAGCTCCAGAAACAGTCATGATTCTCAAGTTCTTGAAGATAACATGCTTCCAGATGATAGATTTGTGAGAGGCCATACCATCACAGCGTTCATCACTTCATGGGGTCCAGGTTAGGTAGTTACACTTTTTACTTGATCTGGAATGTCTGGTTCCCCTCATACAATTTTAATACACTTATGTGTCCCTATAGTTTCAATTCATCCCAAGTAAATTTAAAAGGTAGTTCCCTTTCTAATACTAGAAATATGTCATTTATCAGTTAGATGGGTGGATCCTGACAATGGTTCAGGCTATATGTCTACCCAGGGGCCACAGATATCATTCTCCCAAAAAGTAGAGTCAAAAGTTGCATGTAAGACTGAGTCTTCTGGAGAAATGAACAGCCTGAACAGCCACTTTTTAAATGCAATATCGAATAACTTAATAGTAGGTCATTCATAGCCCGGTATTAAGAGTCACATAAATAGTAAGCAAGATAGAATTATGACCAAATAGGAGCCTTTCCAGTTTCTAGTCCATTATGTCTAGTCTATCTAGTCTAGTATATTTATCATATTATATTATATTGGGACAAGTTAGAATATCATAAGCTTTGAAAACAGCATAATCAATTCAGAGTCCCAGACAATATTATAAGTGTGATTTTGGAGATATCACTTAACTTTTTTGAGATTGAATTCCCTTATCTTGCATTCTTAGCTGTATCAACTGCATCAGATTAATTATTGTGAACAGTTAAATTCAAAATTCAAACTTTACATTTGTTGATCATACTTTGTCAACTGTATTTTCTTCATTTACTATTGTGATTCAGAGTCTTTGTGTATTATATGATACAAGGTAACTATGACCTAATAATTTTATTGGAATTATGGTGTATTATTATGGTAATTATGGTAAACTGAACATGTGCAGATCTACCTATTTGTTTTGTTTTACTTTCAATATTTATTTTTTCACAATTTGCCACTATGTAAACATCCAATATAAAAGTCTGAACTTCTCATGCTGACAATGTTGCCAGCATCTCACTCAGGCCTCCCCATGATGCCATGTGTTTATAATGAATAAATTCAGACAAGACACAGATAGCAAAGTATAGAAGACAGGCAAAGTTGAAGATAATCAGAATTTATTACAGGATATTATGAGATACTACAAGTTGTGAGAATGGTCAGTGAACAGAAAGACCCTTGTATCAGATATACTCATAGGAGGAATGAGTCGAAAATGGCTCAAAAGATCACTATGTAAACCTACTGACCTCTTTAAATATGCTATAAGGTATTTCTGAAGTTTCTGAAACAGACAGCTTTCTTTAGAGACATTTTCCTGTCCAGGTAATTGATAGGCCCATTTGTATCAACTCATAATGGAACAGACAAAAATGTCTTTGTATATTGTGCAAGAAAGGCTCAGGCTAAATAGTAATTATTTTAATAAAATATTTTATGAATTCTTTGAGATTTTAAGACAATATATTTTTAGTATATTCACTTACCACCCTTTCCTATAACTTCTCTAAGATCCACTCCAACCAAACTCCTTCCAAAATTATGTACTCATTTTCTTATCTTAACCATATAGTCCAATATGTGCATGGTTGTAGAGTCATGCACTTGAGCATGGTTGACCTACAAGGGGCCATATTCCTAAAGGAAATGGATGCTCCCTCCCTCAGAAGCCATTATCTGTTAATAGATCTTCAGTTAGAAATGGAACTTGTGAGGGCCTTCCTATCCCTGATATAGGCTGGCTTGATCATATATAGGTACTATGCATGCAACCACAGCTGTTATGAGTTCATGAATCAAGTGGTTCTGTCATATCCAAAGACATTGGTTCACTTCTGTCCTCTTCAACTTCTATGACTCTTACAATATTTCCACTACCTCTCTGCCATGGTTCCTTCACCTTTCAGGGAAGAGGGAGGAGTGATAGAGATGTCTCATTTTATGACTAAGTACTCCACAGACAGTTATTGTCTGTGCTTTGATCAATTGTGAGTATCTTCATTTACCACCATCTGTTGCACAAGGAAACTTACATAATGAGGCCTGAGAGCAGCACTAAACTATGAATATAGAGATATGAATTTAGAGAGCAGATTGACACTATGTCTACTCAATGAATGGTAGAATTATGTTCACCCATGGGGCATGGGAGCTCCTAAGCCATGGGTTCTTTGCCATATTTGCAATACCAAGCATGCATTTCCTCTTGTAGAGAAGGCTTTATCTCTATTCAGAAAGTAACTTAGGAAGGGAAGAGTTTATTTTGGATACAGATTAATGAGTGATACAATCCATCGTGGTAGGGGAATGCATCACAGTAGGGGTATGAAGCAGCTAATTTCATTATCCATCATCAGGAAGCAAAAAGAGAGGAATGTAGGCTCACCTCTTTCTATTTTTATTCAATCTTGGGCCAAGGAACAGTGCTGCATGAATTCAACATAGGGCTTCCCTTCTCAGCTAATCTTTATGGAAACACTCTGATGGACTCACTCAGAGATGTCTATCTAATTTATCTTTTATCATAACTAAGGAAAACTATCTAGTCTTTAACTACATCAAAGACCTCAGAAGGATATACTATTACCTGAGAAATGGGAAAAGGATGCAAGCAATTTTGGGGAGTCTTGCAAGAGTAGACAGAGACAGCTGGCAGCCTGGACAGTCATCCAAATTTCCTTTGCAAAGTTGGGGCATCTGTCTTTAGCCTACAGGCCTAGAGTTTCTCAGTTACTTTTCTCTGTATCCTGTAGAATGTCTGGCAGTTTCCTCTGCAAAGCAGGAACCTAAAGGACCATTTTGCTAAGCAAAGTTCAGTGATCACCTTCCTATGGGTCCTGCATGTCCAGTCAATAAAGCAGTCCTGGCAAGAACAGTTTCTTGCCCAAATTGCTATATGTGCCAAGAAGAAGATTAAACTCTGTATAGAGTGTCTTTGATGCCCATCCTACTCTCTGAAGTAAATTGGTGCTGCTAGGAGTAGACATGTCTCACTGTCCAGAAAGTCTAAATTTTAAAAAATATTTTAAATGTCATATTCTCTAGGTTTTTGAAGTGTTTGAAGATTACCAGTTTATCTGAAATATATCTATGTATACCTAGAAAACTTAACAAACATGCTACAAGCCTTACTATCAGAGAAGACTAATCATTAATCTGTATTTCTTAATTATCTATTACAATCTAAGTGAGTTACATAAACATAATATCTCAAATGAGAATAGAAATATATATATATAGTATAACAAAATTAAGTTTAAACTTGTATCAATAAACTAAAATCCATAGCAATGTAAAACATTTTAAACAAGTTGTTACTCTTTAAAAGTAGGTACATTAATCTGCCCTTTCATCCTATCATATCTATATCATATCCCCTTTTCTTCTTTAGAAAGAGATTGAGTTTATAATCAACCTGTTTTAAATAAAAATATTGTTTTTTCTCTGTCCCATACCAGAGGGCTCTTCTGATTTGGGACATAAGAATCTCTTAACCTTTTCTTTTAGCAATATGCCTGGGTTTAGAGAAGGAGTGAGCCAATTCCATCTCCAAAGCCAGCTTGGTATATTTGGGAATTTGGGTATAGTTTTTCTTATTACTTTTTGCTGGATGGGGGTGCTGTATCTTATGGGAACACAAAGAAAATTTTAGGCTTATGGGGTAATCTGTGAGGGTGGATTGTCTGAGCCAGTTGTCTTGAAACTGTTTTGGATGTTGGACCATCTGGGCCATCGTGTCATCAGAGAACTTTCAGGTGGTCTTGGCTGATCAAACCTGATGTATCTTAATCTGGAACAAATCCACAGCCTCTGGCTTTTTGTGGAAACAAAAGCAGAGCCTCCTTTTCAAATCAACATATTCTTAGACCCAAATTTTGAAGTCAAGGTATCTTTAAAATAGACAAATTGGATTCAACAATTCACGCTCTTGCAGTCCCTCCTCCTTCTCTACAGTTGGATACCTGGAGCTCCACCTGGGGCCTGGCCGAGGATCTCTGCATCCACTTCCATCAGTTATTGGATGAGAGTTCCAAGACAACTGCTAGGGTGTTTAGTCATCTGATCACCAGACTAGGTCAGATCAGGCCCTCCCTCGACCACTGCCAGAAGTCTACAGAGGATATATCATTGTGGATTTCTAGGGACGTCTTGAGCACTCTGCCTATTCCTGTTCTCATGTGGTCTTCATTTATCATGGTCTGTTATTCCTCATTCTCCCTTTCTATTCTTGATCCAGCTGGGATCTCCTGCTCCCCTAAGCTTTCTTTCCCTCAAATCTTGCCCTTTATTATTCCCACTGTCGTCTAGGTTATTCATGTAGATCTCATCCATTTCTCTGTCATTGGGTGATCCCTGGGTCTTTCCTAGGGTCCTGTTTTCTAGGTAGCCTCCCTGGAGTTGTGTAGCAATCTAGTCATCTTTGTTTTATATCTAGGATCTTCCTATGAGTGAGTACATGAATTGTTGAATCCAATATTGAAAAAAGCACAGGGACAAATAGCCAGTCGAATGGAATCACATGAATTATGAACCAATGGCTGTGGAGCCCCCAGCTGGATCAGGCCCTCTGGATAAGTGAGGCAATTGAATAGCTTGATTTCTTTGGGAGGCTCCCAGGCTGTGGGACCGGGACCTGTCCTTGGTGCATGAGCTGTCTGTTTGGAACCTTGGGCTTACAAAGGGACACATGCTCAGCCTAGAAGGAGGGTACTGGACCTGCCTGTATTGAATCCACCAGGTTTAAATGAATCCCCAGTGGTGTCTTGGTCCTGGAGGACATGGGAATGGAGGGGAGGGGCTGGGGGGAAGGGGGGGGTGCGGGTGAGAAGGGGGAGGACAGGGGAACCCATGGCTGATGCATAAAATTAAAACACATAATAATAAAATATTATTTATTATTATTGTATATATAGATACAAATTGGCTTAACTCAACAGCTTTTACAATCAAATGTTGTTTTGTAGTTAAGAATCCCAAAGACAACATAATCCAGATTTTTTTTGTGTGTAATACTATCTATGGTTCTTTTGTTTGTTTGTTTGTTTTGGGTTTTTCTAGATAGGGTTTGTCTGTGTAGCTTTGTGCCTTTCCTAGAACTCATTTGGTAGCCCAGGCTGGCCTCGAACTAACAGAAATCCACCTGGCTCTGCCTCCCAAGTGCTGGGATTAAAGGTATGCACCACCACTGCCCAGCTGTAATATCTATCTTTACATGGCTTATTTTTTATATTATCTTTATTGTCTTTTTAAAGACTTTATTTTTTTTAAATTATCTATTTTATATAATTGTATATATTTTTCTTTTTTTCTCTTTTAAGCCTATGTACATTTTTACACACATTGTAAAGCATTTAAAGCCTTGTTCCATCTGAAACCTGTCTTATTGTGAATCTATTGTTTTACCATGGGCCAGGCAGAAAAATTCCAGCTACAGTTATTCCGAAAATTATTGAAGCTGAGATAATATAGTATATTGATATTAAATATCAGACATCTCCTACATCTATTCACCTAAATTAATTTGCTTGCATGCTTTCTGTGTGGGAATTCGCTCTATAGTATCATTTCCATTTTTTAAGTTGAATACTGATTACTCATAATAATAGGCAATTCGTTACCTATTGAAGCACAATATGCCCTTTTGGGGGCTTTGGGGGACACAGAATAAACCTGCTCACTTCATTTCCTAAATACATTGATTTCCTAATATTTGAAGAAAACTGTCTTGCCTTTCAATATTTCTTCTTTCACTAAATCACTGTTCCTTCAGTAGTGTCCTTATATTTGTGGCATATATTGTAAACATTTGATCATCTTGGAACTTCTCTCTGAAGATACTGTAGTCTGTTAATACTTTGTTAACATTAACCGTGAAAAATTAGAATTTTAATAAAAATTGTTTTAAAATAGAACCAGTTCCTGAAATATCACTGGGGTTGATAGTATTAAATAATACAAAATTTTATCAACTTCTCATTTTATGGTATATTTTGCAGTCACAATTTGGAGGAGACTCTTGAACTTTTACTAAATATTAAAGACCACATTGTTCCATTTGAAAATCAGATATTCACAACTTTTTAATTAACTTAATGTGTATAGACAAAATTTTTGACCACTTCTACTGGGCCAACTTTAGAATAGTGAGAAAGAAGAGGCCTGGTAAATAATTTGTGACATACTACTTGAAAAACTGCTGTATCTGTGACAGTATCAGGTTCCAAAAGACACATCCTTCTTGTGCCAAATGGTCTAAAGAATAAGAACCTATCCCTGCTATATTTTTCAGGGTATTTCAATAAAAGACAATAGTTACCAGCCATGCCTTGAAACTAGACTTCTGGCAATTGGTATGATTCTTTGAAGGAAATATGTTAACCATTTAGTGCCACATTGCTTGTTTTTGAGATAACTGACATCAGCCCTTAGTTATTAGATGTTAAGAGCCAGCTCAGTTTGTTGGAATTCATCACCAAAGTTTTGAATTACAGTACTCATAATGTTTTTTATAACCCATTTTTTTGTTACATTATAAAACTTATTACCTTCTGCTTTGTTTTGTGTGCATTTCTTCCCCTGCCAACTGTTTTGTAAGCTTTTTGAAACCAACACATGCATTTTTCTACTTTGTCTTCATGGTTTTTGTTTTCCCCCAATATCTACCACAATAAACACTTAATACGTACTTCATAACAGACTATATCTGCATGTGCTCTGTGTCACTTGGCCCTACTCTAACAATCCAGTCTGAGCCATTAACCCCACCCAGCTTTCTAGGAAGACTTAGATCACATCGATCCTAGGCTGGGTACTCCAGCTGATTTCAAGAAATCAGACATCATAGATGGAAATAATGATGTTGTTTGCTTGGATATGAGGAACTTCAGCTTATCCAGATAGTGAATTCACTGAAGCTACTTGGCCCTGGGAAGTTTTAAGCCTCTACTTGTAGATTTGACATGTTCTTTGTAGACCATTGATAAGAAATTCTCACAAATTAGGCCAAGTGCTCCTCCAAGTCATGGCTTACATGTTTACTTTGAGAGATTTGCACTTCCTCCTGGCAAGTATTAGTCCTTTTCCTTCCTGTAAGAAATATGAAATTTGTCTCTGGTCATGAGGATTTTATATTAACCTATTTTTCTATCTTTACTGAAGAAAATCCATTTTCCTTCTGCTCTTGCTCGATTGGCTCAAAAAAAGGCAGCCACCGTACTCTGGGGCTTTTAAGTCTACTGCTCAGCACTTTTCAAATTACTTCAGATTTTGTTGTTCTTCATGGTAGAAGATAAACCCTTAGAACCTTTTCTCATAAATTATCACCACTTTATAAGTGTCACTAAGATGTCCCTAACCTGGATACTTGAAAATAAACATCCCAACAATTGTATTTCATGACATATTTTTCTAAGTCAACTGAGACTTAAACCTGAAGACAACAGACACGTTTTGAACAGTGTAGTGGCCCTGTCATCAGAGAGAAATAGTTTTGCCAAAAATAATGAAATCTGAAGAAAATAGTATAAATTTAAATAATATTTCTCTGTAACTAGGTTATTTCATCTTCAGAGCTGCTAAATGACGTTCTTTGCTAATTGTGTGTGCATATGATGAGTATCAGATAGATGCAGTGGAATTCATTTTCAAAGGGGCTGCCTGCTTTGTTCACTAAAAAGTGCTGGTTGTAATCTCCATTTAAGAAAATCAAAGGAAAAAATAAGAAGAAGAAAAGAGGCTAACAGTGGTTAAGTGCTAATCTGAGTTTAGGGTACAGAGTAGGTTGTTGAGTTAAAAAATACTGTACATGGAAATGAAGCTTTAAGAGAAGAAGCAGATGATCACTTTCAATTTATAAAGAATGTTATATTTTACCTATGTCCTTAATTTTATATTTTCAAACTGAGAGTTTAAAAATTTTTTAATGGTGTTAAAAGCAAATATCATAATTCAATGTTTGGTTGGTCATTGGCTGATATCATTATTCCTTTCACTACCATGGTTATTTCAACTAGCTGATATGGTAATAAAAGAATACCTGCTATTTGATATTTATTATTTTGCAAAATATGTTGTGATAACAGAGTGAATGAGCAGCACTCACAGAACATTTAATTAATTTGAAATCAGTAATTGTGAAAAATTGATTGTTCTCTAACATGTTTTATATCTGAAGTGTAAAACATTTAGTGAAATTTATTTTTCACCCGAATAAATATTTCAGTATGCCATTTAGATCTTACACTTTGTAAACTGTGCTCTAACACTAAGTGAAATATAACGTGTCACATTCTTAATAATGTTTTATTTTACTGAAGGTTTTTATTTTACAAGTACTTTGGACAGCTTCTATGTATTATAGGGAAAACAAACTCAAAGGACAGTACACTAGTCTTTGATTTAAGAATTTTGCCGTTTAATTTCAGTTTGACCACTTATTAGCCATAAGATGTAGACATTTGCTTCTCATATGAGTATGGAGGGAGGCCCCATATTCAGTTATCCCTGAGTTGCTTTCCTACCACAATATATTTACAGTTTCATTTGATGAGTACAACACATTGTATCCAGTGGAAATTGACATGATTCTGTGGGGTGAAGAACTATTATAGAAGTAACTATAAAGAAAAACAAAAGTGGTATCACTGGCCACGTTAAGAGAGATAATAGGTACAAGCAAAATGATATGGGGCTTGAAAGGAGGAAGATATCATTTTAATGGATGATGCCTATAATCACTTAATGGAGGGCATGGCTTTGAAGGTTTTGACTATGAAGGATGAGTCACAGGAACTACTTGGCTCTTGGATGTTACTTAGTATTTACCACTGACTAACCAAAGGTAAAATAAAGTCAACTTGGAAGATTTTTCACTCTGTGTTTTTGAAGTAGTTAGACAGTGGATATAAATAAGAATTGTGGACAAAATAAAAGGACGATTGTGGACAGGAAATGCAGGGAGGAGTCATAGGAATGTAATTTTCTTCTAATGCCAATGGCAACTGTACTTTATTCTATATAATGCTTAGCAATCATCATTGTTATATAAGAGTAAGGTAGAATAAGGTTTGGAACTCAAATAGACCTGTTTTTTGTTTTGTTTTGTTTTTGTTTTATCAGAGCTCTGCCACTTACTATACCTGGAGCAATCTTGGGCAGTCCCTCAGTCTCATATGCCCTAGTTAGTTACCTTGTTTGTAAAACTGAGATAATGACTGTCTTACTAGGTAGCTATAAAGTCAGAATAGAATCAAGTATATAAAGTACCTAGCTTCATATAATATACATAGAATGTTCTAAAAGTGATAGCTATGGGATAGTATGCCAGGTATTGTTATATCTCTTTAATAAAAAGCAGAAAACAAAGCTCTGAGAATCTGTATCATTTGTTAGAATGCATTATTCTTTGTAGTACATCAGTAACACCTAGCATGATAGATTTCTGCCCACACCCTCTCCCGGAGGGGATCTGAGAAGATAATAATGAGAATATATGAGTCATTTTCAATATTTGAAAGGAGCCTAACAGAGAACGTTCATTTACTTTCAATAAATTACACAACCTGACTAAAATGTCAAGTTTCTTTGCTTTTGCCTGAAATTATATCAACTCATTTTGATAATATTGGCTATCTCATGCTGATGTGAAACTGATTGGCAGCTTTATATGTCTCTGATGAATATAAATGGGGAAACTAAATTTGAAATCATAAATTTTGTTGATCTAGGGAGTTTTTTTTTTTTTAAGTTTGAGAGACTGTGGAGGAAAAGCAAAATTCCCCCTTGTTGCTAAAATGATTGAAGAGCTCTACACTACACCATGCTTCCCTCTCTGGCTTATGATGATTGCAAGATATAAGATGTATAGAGAGCTGGTGTCAAAGGGATTTTCAAAAAGTTTGACAGTTTAAGGGTAATTGTTTTTATATAATAAGCACTCTTGAAATGATGATGCATGGAACTTATTTTTTCTGCCTGTGAGTTGAGGAGACTGAGGCTAAAAGAGCAGGTGTGAGGAGCTAATTCAGCTACCAGAATGCTAGCTAATGGCACAAGAAAATATTTTATTCTAGTATTATGGATCTATATTCCACAGCCCCTAGACCTCCATCACAAAGAATTATAGCCTTCTCATCTTTAGTCTTCATAATAACCACAAAGACATTTCCTCAGACCTGAATTTAATATTTATTTGCTCCAGTCAAAAAGAGAAAACATTTGTTAAAAGCCAAATGAAATGCAATTAGGGAACTAAAGTGAACTTACAGGTGCTTCTTTTTATTGATCTGGTTGCTTATTGGCTTGATAGTGTCCATCATCATACTTTTGCTTTAAAGCACTACTGAAAATTCCGTGTATCTACTTGGTTTTACCAGATTAACACAAGTACCTTAGGTACAAAATGAGGAAGCTGACTATAAATAATAGTCATTACTAAACATCATTACTAAGTGACCATGAACAAACATTATTAATGAACCTCTCTATTAATTGTTTACTATGGCCTAGATGCCATTCTAATTAGTGATATAACACTAAACAAAACCAACAAACAGGCCAATTCTCATGGAACTCACATTTTTATTATTTTCATATCTATTCTCTCATAAAAAATCCAATAATGCTGACACTATTAACTATACTCAGTTGAGAAGGAGAAAGTAGAGATACAGTTAATAAGTCGCTTGCTCAAGGTCACATAGCCAAGAATATTAAATTTGAAACTTGAGATAAAATCTGCTTGATTCATTTGTGTATGTTTTTCTAATAGTCTTTTCCACTTTTCTTACCCACTATTCTACTTTACCAAAGAACCTTATTTCTGCCATGACCTTCTAAACTCTCATCTCTTGTATAAAATCATCCATATAATTTGTTATTTTGTAATAATTATACAGACAGTTCAGGAAATGAAAGAAAGAAAACTTCGTTCATGTTAGTAAATCATTGTGTGTATAGGCTTGTTATACTCTAACAAGTTGCTACAGTGAAGTTACTTTGGGGAGAGATAAGACAGGGTCATAGCTTTTATTGACTACTCCTTATATGGTTTAGTACATTTAATTCTTATTTTACAGTTTGAGGTACAGTCTTATGTAGTAACTAAGCATTACTTTGAACTTCTGGTCTTCCTCCCTCTTCTAGGGTTAGAAGTATGTGTCACTGTACTAGGCTATGTGGTGCTAGAAATTGTCTCAGGTTTCCATGCATGCTAGGCAGGCACTCTACCATCTGAGCCACAAACCCATGCCAATAGTACCTTCAAATATTTAAAAAATATATATTTGATTGATTGATTGATTCATTCATTCATTCATTCAGTTTGCATATGTGACTGTGCAAGTTTATGTTCACCATATGCTTGCAGGTATTTATGGAGGCCACAAGAGGACAGTTGGTCTCATGGAACTGTAGTTACAAGCAATGTTCTATGTAGGTGATGGCAACCAAAATTGGGTCATCTGAAAGAACCATAAGTGCTCTTACTTTTAAACCATCACTCCAGTAGTACTGTTAATTCTTAAAGCTACCCTATAATATCGTTATTGTTACTATTATCTCTGTTGTCTAGATAGATAAACTAAACATAGAGAGGCTTAAGTTTTGCCCTAACAAAACAGAGATAAAACCACAGGAAAGTTCCAGAGTTTTCATTTTACTGGCCAGGGAAATACTTTTCACATAGTGCATTCTGCTGAAACTAACTTTTTCTCTTTTAAATCCACATGTGAGATAATAATGGTATAAACTAGGGCAGTAACAATGAGAACAGATAGGAGGATGTATAAGTTCAATAGGCATTTTAGAGCAAAAAGGAATTGGATTTGCTGAGTATCAGATTGGAGTGACAATGAGACTGATTTGACTATTGATAGAGATTTTTCTTTTAAATTCTGAAGAATTCAAATACTTGTGAGGGGAAATAATTTAGTTTCTGGCATTCCAAGATTGAATTCTTGATAAGATGTCCAAGTACAAGGAATTGTGAGTAGGTACAATGTAAGGCAGACACTAAGATTTCAAAAGAGAATCATACTCTGGAACAATAGTGAGAATCTGGAAGGAGCAAAGGCTTAGACAGAGTAGATAATTTATTTCTCTTTTTTGTGTAATAAGGTCCAATCTTCTATTGAATTTCTTCCCTTGTTTCCTGAGATTTTGCCCACCAGTATCAAACAATAACAGTATGCAATCTGTTTTATAAATGGAGCCAGCTAATAAATTAGGTGTTTAAAAGAAGAGAGTTTCCTATCAATTAAACCTCTACTTTGGTCTAATTAAATTATGTTTATAATACTTTGTAAAATGAATTCTAACCCAGTACTTACCACATTTTAGAACAATCCATAGAACCTATATATGTGTGTGTGTGTGTGTGTGTGTATGGATATAAATAAAATGTAAATAAGGCCATAAAACTGATAAACTAATATTTAATGTCAATTATTTAATTTTTAATGGAAACTTGTTTAAAGACTGATATGGAACTAGGGACACAGCTCATCTGGTTAAAAGATTCCATAGCATTCATAAAGCCATGATTTCCATACCCAGCACTCCATAAAACTGAGCATTATGATATACACTTGGCAGACAGGAAAATCAGAAGTTCAAGGTCAATATCCACTACACAGTCAGTTCAAACTCAGCATGAAATATAGGAGACAGTCTCAAAATGAAAGAAAGACCTCTGCTTGTGGATGACAGTTGTATAGCTTTTCTGTTTGTGGGGTCCCTAGCAGTGAGATCAGGATCTGTCCCAGGTACATGAACTGGCTCTTTGGAACCTATTCCCTATGCTGGGATGCCTCACTCAGGCTTGATGCAGGGGGAGGAGTTGGCCATATTTCAACTTTATATGCCATACTTTATTAACTCTCATGGGAGGCCTAACCCTTTCTGAGGAGTGGATTGGGGGATAGAAAAAAGGTAGGGGGAGGGAACAAGAGGAGAAGAGGGAGGGAAAACTGTGGTTGGTATGTAAATTAAATTTTTAAAAATGTAATAAAAAGAAAAAGTAAGAAAGAAAGGTTACTATGTACTGATCTATAGATTCATGTTCTTTTGAGATATGTGTGACTAGTTTAGTGTGTTATGAAATCATTCAATTTATACACCATATTTTTTTTCTTTTTTGATATAACATTTTATTAATTCTTTGAGAATATCACATATGTGTGCAATATATTTTGATCACATTCATCCCACTCTGATTCATATCTCCTCCAAGATCTACCTTTCACACACCCTTCTAACTTCATGTTATACACCCACATTTTATAAAGCACTTGTCCAATTTATGCTACCTATATACACATGAATATAGAACCACCCACTGGAACATGGTCTACCTACCAGGCTCATACCCTTATAGAACACTTATTCTTCTTTTCTCAGCACCCATCATCTGTCAAAAACTTCTCAAGTAGGATGAGGGCTCTTGATCCCTTCCCTAATTCATGCTAAAATATCGACTGTATTTGTCTTATACTGGTTTTATACAAGCAAACATAACTTCTGTGAGTTCCCAAATTCAGCACACCTCTCATGTCCAGAAGACATTATTTTGACAAAATCCTACCTACACTATGACTCTTATAATATTTCAGCCCACTCTTTTACAATGCACTCTGAGCCTTAAAGGATGTTTCAAAAGGCCATATGAAAACCTTACACATGATATAATGTTTCTCATTGAAGTAGCAGCATGCCAAATAAAAAGTCCAGTGCCAGGAATGAAGTACTTCATCTTGAGTTATTGACCAGGGGTGATCTGGAGACTCCCAAAACAATATAGCTATTGCTATTGCTCTTAGCTGCCAATGGGAACTTGACTGTAAACATCTATTGCTGAAGATACCTTATGCCTTGGTCACAGACATGGGGAGATCAAGCTTGTACTAAACTGAAAGATCCCTCTCTGCCATTTAGTATTTGTAGTACCAGAAGGTGTGATATAGGCAACCAGGGAATAAAAGTCACCAGTATTCCTACACATCCTGTGAATCCTGTGAACTACAATAACTAATAACTGGTTTATCAAGATATGCCCATAGCTACATCAGTGGCATAAATATTATGAAGGTAACCTACCACTTTCTGCTTGCATTAAAGGCTCTCTCCACAGTAGGAAACAGATATCTGGTACTGAAATTGTAAAACCATTGTTGGGGAGTTCTTAAGCCCCAGGGTGAACCAACTGATGGAAGAGCCATGTTTTAGTATTTCCACTACAATATTTTGTAATATCTTTGGGCTCTCATTTGATGAAGACATCATTTATATATGTTCATATGCATATAGTTACGTGCTACTTGGTACCAACAAAAACATTAATAATGTGCAAAAATTGACATTTAAACCATGTAGCAATACTTAGTTATGAAGTGGCCATCTGGACTGTCCAAAATGTATTCTCTTGATTAGTTTTAGTTGGAGCACAAAGATTAAAACACAAATTATCATGTAAAAGCATTGTCCTATCCTGTCATGATGGTGCATTCTAAGTACCCAGGAGGCTGAAGCAAAAAGAAAGCATATTTAAGGCTATCCTGGATTATGTAGTGAGACCTTGTCTCAAAATAAACAAAATTAGAAATCCTGTATTGAAAATAATAATTATGAATATATAGTTTTGTTGTATTTCATTTATGAAATCATAATAGTGAGGACTATTTTCTGTACATTGAAATGTAAATTCACTGCAAAAGAAGGCTTTGGTTATAGTATGCAATTATTTCATCATAGCATGTATTTAATAGAGCGTTCTTCCTAAGTTAGGGAATATAGGACTTAGCATATATAATGTGTGTATGTATATATGTGTATTGTATGTGTATGTGTGTATGTATGTGTATGCATATGTGTGTGTATGTGTGTGCCTAATAGCATTTCTTTTCATATGACTCAATTCATATTTCAAAAACAGCCTTGAAATATCACCATGCAATGTTAACCTATGTATTTGTCAAAAATCAATTATCTATTGAGTTTGTAAAAAAAATTATACTTCCTCAGTTTCTAAACATTTTAGATTAATTTACAAAACAGTAAATGATTGGATTCTACTATTCTAAAAATAGTTCATTGAATAAGGCAAATGCTTTTTAAAACCATGAGTCAGTAAATTTTAATATTAGATGCCACAATATGTCAAGCCCATAAAAAGCATTTAAGGTATAACTTATTGATCTGGGATGTCCTATATGCTATGAATGTTTTGCTCTGATTGGTTAATAAATAAAATGCTGATTGGCCAGTAGCCAGGCAGGAAGTATAGGCGGGACAAAGAGAGAGGAGAATTCTGGCAAGTGGAAAGCTGAGTGAGAAGAGGCTGCCAGCCACCACCATGAGAAGCAAGATATATAATACTGGTAAGCCACGAGCCACATGGCAACTTATAGATTAGTACAAATAGGTTAATTTAAGATATAAGAACTAGATAGCAAGAAGCCTGAGCCATTAGACCAAACAGCTTAAATAATATAAGCGGCTGTGTATTTATTTGAGTCTGAGTGGCTGCCGGCCCGAGCAGGACTGGACATAACTCTAGATACACCTTATCATTTTCAGAAATAGCACAAGAGTTGGTGAGAATGCCCATCAGGTAAAACCTCTTCCATGACAACCTAACTCAATCCCAAAGGACTCATATCATAGTTTGATAAGTTGTCCTATGATCTCCATACATGTGTTCTGACAAGTGTGCATTCATGCACACATATACAGAATAAGTGAATGAATAAATAAGTAAATAAATAAATAAAATGTGATTAAAATGAAAATAAATTAGACAAGAAGTGTCAAGTCAAAACAAGTAATTTTCCAAAACAAATTTTTCCACTATTAATGACTCAGTTACTTTTATTAACAACACAAAAATCAACAATTGTGACAACAGATTTTCTGCATTACTTATTATTGTTTAAATTGACATATTCATGTCTGTTAGTAGAAAGATCTTTATAATTCATTGCTTTATTTTGGCTATTGGAAAAGGAAAAAGAGGGAAAGCAAGTATAATAACCAGGGTCCTCAAGAGATCAATTTTGTAACATTCTAATTTGTGCTCTAAACTAATAAAGGGTTTGACTCCCTCAGTCTCTCAGTTAGTGATTAGTTTGCTCTTTGAAATCAGTCTTTAATTAGGAAAAGTCTGCATTGTCTTTTGTTTAGATTTATCAGAGTTCTGCATAGCTCTCTTATCCACAGTTTGGCATTATTTAATACAACTTGATTGCATCTTGTTATCTTTTTGTTTTGATTTTGTTTCTGTCTTATTATATAAAAGGGGTAATAATCTTTAGAAATTAATTTCTTATTAGAGTCCACTGAGATTTGCAACTTGAGATGAAAGCTTATGTTTTTATTATAAATAATTGGCAAAACACTATGGAAATCATTATGGCAGTTTCTCCAACAATTTATAAGACTAGAGAAATGCCTCAGTACACAAAGTACTTGCTATGCAAGCACGGCAGTCCAAATTTGATACCCATAACCCCAATTAAAAGACAACATGGTGACATATACTTGTAACTCCAGTTCTAGGGAGGTGGAGAGAAAGGATCCCTGGGAATCACTGACCAGTCAATCAGTGAGCTCCAATTCTGAGTGAACTATTTTATCTCACAAAAGAAAAAAAGGTAGATAGCCATCCAGAGGAACAACTGTGGTTGGCATCTAGCCTCCTGAGGTGAACACAGATATATAAGTACACACACACAAGCAAACACAGGGACAATAACACTACAGCTACCATTTGACCAAGATATGACATTCCTAGTTGTATACCAGAGACTGCTTTGTAACATGGAGATACTCCCTACATCCTTGATTATTGCCTCTCTATTCTCAATAGCAAGGAAATAAAATCAGCCTCTATATTCATCAGCAGATGAATAGATAATGAAACTGTGGTTCATAGATGCAATTGAATTTGCAGATGCTCTGTCTCTGTCTGTCTGTCTGTCTGTACGTCTGTCTGTCTGTCTCTCTCTGTCTCTGTCTCTTTCTCTGTCTCTGTCTTTCTCTGTCTCTCTCTGTTTCTCTGTCTCTCTCTCTGTCTCTCTCTGTCTCTCTCTGTCTCTCTGTCTCTGTCTCTCTCTGTCTCTCTGTCTCTCTGTCTCTCTCTCTCTCTCTCTCCTGTGTATGTATGATTTTAATGTTAACTATTCTTTGGTTCTTACTGGTCTCATCTACATATAATCCCAAAAAATATATTGCCACTTTATGACCATCTCATTCTCTTCTATGGCCCAGAGCTTTCAAGGTATTAAATTGTGTTTGTTTGTTTGTTTTTTCTAAAATTGGATCCATTTGATGCTCTCTCTTAATTACTGTATACTATTGTAATGGCTTGAATATGGTAATATAGTTTCATTCTGGAGTTTAAATGTCTTCCAGATATTTCTTTAAGATAATTGTACTCAATTTTTAAGGATAGTTACAGGAGACTAGTCAGACATCGGCCTGACAAATTCCCTTATGTTTTGTGAGAAATTTATGTCTTCTAGAGTAAAGGAAATCTAGAGGAGTGCTTCCCATTGCTCTCTATGGGTCAGAAGATGTCATCACCATGCTTGTTCTTTTTACCATGTTTTCCATGTTGATGATTATTGGTATAACATTCACCTTTAGGTAAAGTGCCCATGTAATAAATAATCCAAACCAGAAAATGTTTTAAAATGAAAATAATAATTGTGTTGAGACAATAACTGGCATGAATTAGGGGCTATCCCTGAGAAACTAATTTATATGATCCACTCCCCTTGGGACTACATGGAAGCTTGCTTTCATAGTACTTTCCTCAATCCTCCACTCTCAATACTTCTCCCGACACTCAGCATATGGTAATTTTCTGTGATACACACATAGCTCAAAGTGTCTTAAATCAATCATAATGATTTATGTTCAGCTGCCAAAGGTCACTTAAAAATAAGCATGCCTTTTTCATTTGCCTTCAAAGCAAGGTTTTCAGAATATATTTTCATATCCTCCCTCTTTTGGGGTTGTACCCTGTCATCAGACATACTTTAAGAGACAAAAAGATGACACTATGCTCTGTCTAAAATGTAAATCCAATCCTATCATTATATTATCTAAAATATTTCAGTAGGACCACATCTACAAAGACTTTGTGATATGGTCTCTGTCTCAAATCCTATCACTCTCTGTTTCCCTCCTTTCAACAATTAAGAATATGTTTCATCATAGTTTTGTATTAAAACAGCATATTATTATTACCATTATTATTATTTTCTAGATGCTATGGAGTGCAACAATATATCAAGATTACCATATCATTTAGAATTGTATATAATAGATATTTGGTAAATGCTTGATAAAGGGGCAATAGTAAAATGTCCAGAGAGAACTTAACGACAGTATATTAGTAGTATAAATGAATATGGTGTATATACCATCCTGTTAATATAAGAGTTTGTATATGGTAATTTTATTTTAAAGTAAATAACATACATATTGCTTCATGGCATAGCACTGTCGTATAAGTCTTTAACACAGCTTATGGAAATTCAATGTGTTAAATACAGGAAACCATTTAATTTTTTTCTTTATAACTGAATGTGAATTATACTGACAGAGTTAAGTAATAAATGGTATACATTTTCCCACTGGTACTTTTAGGATGAAAAATCTCACTTTGAAAATATAAATTCTATCCATATAACCACATGGAACATATACTACTTCACAAGTTCTAGTTAGTAACAAAATTTGATGAAACTGAAGTTTTAATTATCAATAATTAAAGATAATTCAGGGTGAAATAAGGACTTAGAATCACTGCCATAAACTGCACAATGATGCTTTATGTTATAGTATATAAAGCTTTTCTACAGACATTTTCTTCACTTAATCCTCTCATAAACACAGAAAATACATGGATGGTTGATTAATTCATAAATAAGTTATATCCATTAATCTTGACCTAAGTTGATGAAAACTACGTAACTCAAGACTAGAAATGATTGCCAGGGTTTCCCTGGTATTTGAGTTTCTGAATTGTTTCTCTATATATACATCTATACATATATCAAATATTTTTCACACTTTATGACAATGTACAATACAATACACATCCCAGTGACATAGTTTTAAAGGAGCAAATGGTATATTTGTGAGTTATAGGTCTTATTCTTAGTATATCTAATAATACAGTTGTTCCCCTTAATGAAATGGTCTCATAGATTATCCATGGCAATGCTCTCAAGTTCAGATATGTGTGTGTGTGTGTGTGTGTGTGTGTGTGTGTGTGTGTGTGTGTACCTTTAATTTCACCACTAGTCATGCTGAAACTTTGGTGAATGAATATATGTGTAGGTACACAGTTTATAGTAAAGAAAAAAGATTTTCAAGATTTAGGTGATCTCATGATGACTTCAAATCAATAAACATTTTTTTTTAGTGTAACAGTATGTGAGGTAGTGTTCATTGTGAAGTTGACAGCATCTAGAATCACCTGAGGAATGTCTAGGCACATTTGTGAATGGATGAATAGTTTAAGGTTAGTCCTTGAAAATGTCTGCTAGGTATTTTCTTGAATGTGTTAGTAGATGTGAAAATATCCATCTTAATCTTAAACAGGAACTTTCCCTGGGCAATGGGTCCTGTAGTGTGTAAATGGGGAAACAGAACTGAACAGCAGCATGCATCTTCTCTCTTTCCTAGTTGTGACCAATTGCTTCAGGCTTTCTTGCTCTTTTGACTTTCCTACCATGATAGATTTTACCTTAAACTATGATTATGGAATAAACTCATTTCCCCTTAAGTTGCTTAGTCAGAGTATTTTGGCACAGTATCAGGAAAAGAAACTAAGATACAAGGCATATAATTTACAGCTACCTTGTGGAAAGAATATTATTATCCTCCATAGTTTAAAGATGAAGGAATTCAAATGACTTGACTCTAGGACTAAATCTTTGTTAACAAGTCTGTAAACTTAAATTTCTTAAGAGCATCATCACAATATTGTTAGATTAAACAAGACATTTGTAAAATGACTTTTCTATACTTTGAACTATGGGAAGGGGCTTGTTTTCTATATTTACCAGCATACATACATGGCTAAGGAGCAGGCAACACACATGCTTACGGCATTAGCAATACAGAGATAAATATGAATGGGTATTTTTCAAGTTTGGAAATAGCTATGAGACAAGAGTTTGTTGAGGTATTAAAGCTTGTTTTATATTTTATAATTATGTTTACTTTGAATTGTCTGTGCTTTGAGATGAGATATTTTCAGGAAAAAAATTATTGCAGTGCCATGTTAAATTATTTGGAGCTGAGAATTATCCATTCAATGTTTTCAAATTCAATGTAGAACTGAATGAATCTTCCTTGTCAAGTTTATAACAGTTCTTTGTTAATTCATTACCATCACATTTATTCAAGCCATGATCATCCTTACAATTATTATGACAGCCTCATAAAGTCTTTTTCTATTAAAATATATTGGCTTTGCCCCCCCCCATTTTCCCCTTCCACCCTAACAGTTCCCAATTCCCCTTCTTACTTCATCTCTCTCTCTCTCTCTCTCTCTCTCTCTCTCTCTCTCTCTCTCTCTCTCTCTCTCTCTCTCCTGTCCATCCCCCCCTCTCCTGTCCATTTCCCTCTCCTTCTCTGTTAACGTTCATCCATCCATCATTCCTCTTCTCTCCCATCCCCCTGTCCCCATCCCCACTCTTCTTTCATTTGGCATGTATTCTATCCTTCCATTTCTTAAAAAATTGGTTGGAATTGTCAAGTTTCATCTTATGGCAGTTCTCTTTCTAGTTTTTTTTCTTTATTATTATGTGTTTTAAATTTTATACATCAGCCATGGATTCCCCTGACCTCCCCACTCCCACGCACACCCCACCTTCCCCGAAGCCCCTCCCCTCCATTCCCATGTCCTCCAGGATCAAGGCAACCCTGGAGATTCATTTAAACCTGGTGGATTCAGTCCAGGCAGGTCCAGTCCCCTCCTTCCAGCCTGAGCAAAGTGTCCCTGTGTAAGCCCAAGGTTCCAAACAGCCAGCTCATGCACTAAGGACAGATCCAGGTCCCACAGCCTGGGTGCCTCCCAAACAGATCAAGCTATTCAATTGTCTCACTTATCCAGAGGGCCTGATCCAGCTGGGGGCTCCACAGCCTTTGGTTCACAATTCATGTGCTTATATTTTTTTGGCTATTTGTCCCTGTGTTTTTCCAGTCTTGATCTCAACAATTCACGCTCTTGCAGACCCTCCTCTTTCTCGACAGTTTTACAACTGGACCTCCACCTGGGGCCTGGCTGAGGATCTCTGCATCCACTTCCATTAGTTATTGGATGAGAGTTCCAAGACAACTGCTAGGATGTTTAGTCATCTGATCACCAGACTAGGTCAGATCAGGCTTTCTCTCGACCATTGCCAGCAAGCAGTCTACAGAGATATATCATTGTGGATTTCTGGGGACCTCTTGAGCACTCTGCCTATTCCTGTTCTCATGTGGGCTTCTTTTATCATGGTCTGTTATTCCTCATTCTCCCTTTCTGTTCTTGATCCAGCTCCTTTTAGCTTTTTTCCCCCTCAAATCTTGCCTTTCATTACTCCCACTGTCGTCCAGGTTGTGCTTGTAGATCTCATCCATTTCTCTGTCATTGGGTGATCCTTGGGTCTTTCCTAGGGTCCCGTTTTCTAGGTAGCCTCTCTGGAGTTGTGTAGCACTCTAGTCATCTTTGTTTTATATCTAGTATGCTCCTATGAGTGAGTACATACCGTGTTTGTCCTTCTAAGTCTGGGTTACCTCACTCAGGATGACTTTTTCTAGATCCACCCATTTGCCTGCAAACCTCATAATGTCATTGTTTTTCTCTGCTGAGTAGTACTCCATTGTGTATATGTACCATATTTTCTTTATCCATTCTTCAGTTGAAGGGCATCTAGGTTTCTGGCTTTTACAAAGCTGATACGAACATAGCTGAGCAAATGCCCTTGTGGTATGATTGAGCATTCCTTGGGTAGATGCCCAAGAGTGCTATAGCTGGGTCTTGGGGGAGATGGATTCCCAATTTTCTAAGGAAGAGCCTTATTGATTTCCAAAGTGGCTGTACAAGCTTGCATTCCCACCAGCAGTGGAGAATTTCCCTTGCTGCACATCCTCTCCAGCATAAGCTGTCTTCTGTGCTTTTGATCTTAGCCATTCTGACAGGTGTAAGGTGGTATCTCAGATTTGTTTTGATTTGCATTTCCTGGATAATTAGGGATGTTGAGCAATTCCTTAAATGTCTTTCAGCCATTTGAAATTCCTCTGTGGAGAATTCTCTGTTTAGTTCTATTGCCCATTTCTTAATTGGACTGTTGGGCATTTTGATGTCTAATATCTTGTGTTCTTTATGTATTCTGGATATCAGCCCTCTGTCAGATGTGGGATTGGTGAAGACATTTTCCCATTCTGTAGGCTGTCACTTTGTCTTGTTGACCTTGTCCTTTGCTCTACAAAAGCTTCTCAGTTTCAACAGGTCCCATTGATTGATTGTTTCTCTCAGTGTCTGGGCTACTGGTGTTATATTTAGAAAGTGATCTCTGGTGACAATGCGTTCAAGAGTACTTCCTACTTTCTCTACTATCAGGTTCGCAGTAGCTGGATTTGTGTTGACGTCTTTAATCCACTTGGACTTAAGTTTTGTGCATGGTGACAGATATGGATCTATTTGCAGCCTTCTAAACATTGGCATCCAGTTATGCCAGCACCATTTGTTGAAGATGCTTTCTTTTTTCCATTGTACATTTTTGGCTTCTTTGTACATTTTTGGCTTCTTTGTCAAAAATTATATGTTCATAGGTATGTGGGTTAATGTCAGGTTATTCAATTAGATTCCATTGGTCCACATGTCGGTTTTTATGCCAGTACCAAGCTGTTTTTATTACAGTAGCTCTATGGTAGAGCTTGCGGTCAGGAATCGTGATGCCTCCAGAGGTTGCTTTATTGTACAGGATTCTTTTGGTTATCCTGGGTTTTTTGTTTTTCCATATGAAATTGAGTATTATTCTTTCCAGATCTGTGAAGAATTGTGTAGGTAATTTGATGGGAATTGCATTAAATCTGTAGATTGCTTTTGGTAAGATCACCATTTTTACTATGTTAATCCTGCCTATCCATGAGCATGGGAGATCTTTCCATTTTCTGACATCTTCTACAATTTCTTTTTTCAGGGACTTAAAGTTCTTGTCATATAGGTCCTTCACATGCTTAGTTAGAGTAACCACAAGGTATTTTATATCATTTGTGCCTATTGTAAATGGTGGTGTATCTCTGATTTCCTTCTCAGCCTGTTTGTCCACTGTATATAGGAGGGCTATGGCTTTTTTTGAGTTGATCTTGTATCCTGCAGTGTTGCTGAAGGTTTTTATTAGCTGTATGAGTTCCTTGGTTGAATTTTTGGAGTCACTCATGTATACTAACATGTCATCTGCAAATAGGGAGAGCTTGACTTCTTCCTTTCCAGTTTGTATCCTCTTAATCTCTTTATGTTGTCTTATAGCTCTGGCTAGAACTTCAAGTACTATATTGAATAAGTAGGGGGAGAGGGGACAGCCTTGCCTTGTTCCTGATTTTAGTGGTATTGCCTTCTCTCCATTTAATTTGATGTTTGCTGTTGGCTTGCTGTAGATTGCCTTTATTATGTTTAGGTATGTTCCCTGTATTCCTGATCACTCCAAGACCTTTATCATGAAGGGGTGTTGGATTGTGTCAAATGCCTTTTCTGCATCTGGTGAGATGATCATGTGTTTTTTTTCTTTGAGTTTGTTTATATGGTGTATTACATTGATGGACTTTCCTATGTTGAACCACCCTTGCATCCCTGGGATAAAGCCTAACTGGTGGATAATTGTTTTGATGTGTTCTTGGAGTCTGTTTGCCAGAATTTTATTGAGTATTTTTGCATCAATGTTCATGAGGGAGATCGGTCTGTAGTTCTCTTTCTTTGTTGAATCTTTGTTTGGTTTAGGAATCAGGGTAATTGTAGCCTCATAGAAGGAGTTTGGTAATATACCTTCTGCTTCTATTGTGTGGAAAGATTTAAAGAGTATTGGTATTAAGTCTTCTTTGAAGATCTGGTAGAATTCTGCAGTGAAACCATCAGGTCCAGGGCTTTTTTTGGTTGGGAGACTTTTAATGACTGATTCTATTTCCTTAGGGGTTATTGGACTGTTTAAGTGGTTGATCTGCTCTTGATTTAACTTTGGTATGTGGTACCTATCCAGAAAATTATCCATTTCTTTTAGATTTTCCAGTTTTGTGGAGTAGAGGTTTTGAAGTATGACCTGATGATTCTCTGGATTTCCTCATTGTCTTTTGTTATGTCCCCCTTTTCATTTCTGATTTTGTTAAGTTGGATGCTCTCTCTCTGTCTTTTGGTTAGTTTGGATAAGGGCTTGTCTGTCTTGTTGATCTTCTCAAAGAACCAACTCTTTGTTTCATTAATCCTTTGTATTGTTCTCTTTATTTCTATTTTATTGATTTCAGCTCTCAATTTGATAATTTCCTGGCATCTGTTCCTTTGCTTCTTCCTGTTCAAAGGCTTTCAGGTGTGCTGTCAAGTCACTACCGTGAGATTTCTCCAACTTCTTTATGTGGGCATTCAGTGCTATGAATTTCCCTCTTAGCACTGCTTTCATAGCATCCCATAAGTTTGGGTATGTGGTGTATTCATTTTCATTGATCTCTAGGTAGTCTTTAATTCCTTTGTTTATTTCTTCCTTAACCAATTAGTAATTCAGTTGAGCATTTTTCAGTTTCCATGGGATTGTAGGATTTCTGTAGTTTTTTCTGTTGTTGAAATCTAACTTTAAACCATGGTGGTCTGATAGGACACAGGGCTTATTCCAATTATTTTGTATCTTTTGAGATTGGTTTTGTGGCCAAGTATGTGGTCAATTTTAGAGAAGGTTCCATGGGGTGCTGAGAAGAGGGTATATTCTTTTTTGTTTGGGTGGAATGTTCTGTAGATATTGAATAAATCCCTTTGAGCCATAACATCAGTTAAGTCCATTATGTCTCTGTTAAGTTTCAATTTGGCCGATCTGTCCAGAGGTGAAAGTGGGGTGTTGAAGTCTCCCACTATTAATGTGTGGGGTTTTATATGTGATTTAAGCTTTAGTAATGTTTCTTTTACCTATGTGGGTGCCCCTGTGTTTGGGGCATAAGTGTTCAGAATTGAAACTTCATCTTGGTGGATCTTTCCTGCGATGCATATGTGATGTTCTTCACCATCTCTTTTGATTGATTTTAGTTTGAAGTCTATTTTGCTGGATATTAGGATGGCTACACCAGCTTGCTTCTTAAGACCATTTGATTGGAAAGCCTTTTTCCAGCCTTTTATTCTTAGGAGCTGTCTGTCTTTGAATTTGAGGTGTGTTTCTTGTATGCAGCAGAAAGATGGGTCCTGTTTTTGTATCCATTCTGTTAGTCTGTGTCTTTTTATAGGTGAATTAAGTCCATTGATATTAAGGGACATTATTGACCAGTGATTGTTCGTTCCTGTTGTTATTTTTATTTTTTGGTGGTAGTGTGTGTGTACTTCTCTTCTTTGGGGTTTTCTGCTGTGGTGTTATCTATTGCCTGTGTTTTCATGGGTGTATCTGCCTTCCTTAGGTTGGAATTTTCCTTCTAGTGCTTTCTGTAGTGCTGGGTTTGTGGATAAGTATTGTTTAAATCTGATTTTGTCTTGGAAGGTCTTGTTCACTCCATCTATCATGATTGAAAGTTTTGCTGGGTATATTAGTCTAGGCTTGCAACCATGGTCTCTTAGTGTCTGCATTATATCTGCCCAGGTCCTTCTGGCTTTCAAAGTCTCCATTGAGAAATCGGGTCTTATTCTGATGGGTTTGCCTTTCTTTCTAAGTCACTTGGCCTTTTTCCTTTGCTGCCCTTAATATTCTTTCTTTACTCTGTATGTTTAGTTGTTTAATTATTATGTGGTAAGGGGCCTTTTTGGGGGGTCTAGTCTGTTTGGTGTTCTATTGGCTTCTTGTATCTTCATAGGCATTTCCTTCTTTAAGTTGGGAAAGTTTTCTTCTATGATCCTGTTAAATATATTTTCTGTGCCTTTGAGTTGGTATTCTTCTCCTTCCTCTATCCCTATTATTCATAGGTTTGGTCTTTTCATGGTGTCCCAAATTTCTTGGATATTTTGGGTCATGACTTTGTTGGTTTTAGTGTTTTCTTTGACTGATGAATCTACTTCTTCTACCGTATCTTCAACACCAGAGATCCTCTTTTCCATCTCTTGCATTCTGTTGGTTATACTTGCCTCTGAAGTTCCTGTTTGTTTATTCAGATTTTCTATTTCCAACATTCCTTCTGCTAGTGTCTTCTTTATTTTTTCTATTTCCCTCTTCAGGTCTTGGATTGTCTCCCTTGCTTTTTCATGATTTTCATTCAAGGATTTATTATTTTCTTCTGCTTTAATTGTCCTTTCCTCTAGTTTTTTTACAGCGTTCTTCCCATTTTTTTGTTTGTCTGTTCCTCTACTTTATTTTTGATTTCTTCTATATAAGGCTCTAGCCTCTTCATGATGTTACTTATAAGGTTGTTTTTTTCTTCTTCTTCCATTCCATGATGTTCAGATCTAGCTGTTGGAGAAGGGCTAGGTTCTGGTGATGGTGTATTGCTCTTTATTTTGTTGTATGTACTTCTGCCTTGGTGTCTGCCCATCTCGTCTTGTGTTCGTTCTTGGTCTTATCAGTGTATTTGGTCCATAGAGAGCTGACAGATTTCGGGAGCCTCTCTCTGGTCCAGATGGAAGCTCTGGGCCAGATGGGAGCACTGGTCCACATGAGAGTTCTGGCTGGATAGGAGCTGAGGGGCTGGACTCTGAGTCTTGGGATGTCCCTGATATCTCCTTATTTTGTCTAGATGGGAGCTCCTCTTGTCCAGATGGGTGTTCCTCTGGTCTCTGGTCCAGATGGGAGTTCCAGGGCAGGATGGAAACTTGGGGCTGGTCTCTGATTCTCAGGAAGTGGCTGGGGTCTCCAGCAGATGGGTGTGGGGGCAGGGTGTGGAGATTGCAGTGTCTGCCTGCAGTCTTGGAAAAGGGGAGCCTTCCTGCAGGGCCCGCCGATTGGCACGAAACTGGGGCCAAGTTGGTCAGGTCCTCCCAGAGTGGCCTGTGTCCAGCGGTGGGACCCAGGCACAGTTGCCTCTCTGACTATAACCCAGGCATTCACCTCTGGTCCATATGGGAGTTCCGGGGCAGCTCTTTCTAGTTTTGTGGGAAACATCTAGAATGATTTTCAAAGTGGCTGCACTACTTTAAATTCCTGCAACAAATGTATAAAAGTTCCATTTCTGCCAGGGATTCTTGTCTCTTAATGAGAAGGACTTTTTCCTTAATGGACTTTTATTGCCAGTCTAATACCTGCCTCTGGTGAAGTAACCCAAAAATCATTTTGAAACTTGGTGATAGTCCCCAAACACTCTAGAATCTCTGGAAAGGACAAAGCTTCCAAGAGGCACAAAGGCATTTTTTAGTTTTAGTTAAGCAAAATGTAGTTCATTTCCTTTGGGGTCTTTTTATCCTAAACTGCCTAGCCAATGTCCACTTCCTATTCTCATTATTCCCCTTCTGAAGAGCTATCCCTAACTATAATTATGGAATTGGTTTGATGAGCAGTCTGGCTTCTAAAGCTGAATGGACGGATCAAGGGTGGCACAGTTGGGTTACCCCTTTATTGGGCCTATCTGAAAGACCACCCACCAAAAGCATCAGCAAATTATCTTGTGTACCTCTAAGATCTAAGGACTCCTTGACTAGGCCTGAACAGATATGTGTGTATGGGGAAATAAAGGCAAGAATTATTACCATTATCAGTCCTAGGCAAGGAATCAGGAAAACAGGATATACATGTCCAAACTAAAGTCCATTAAAATTTCCTGACCAGATCACAAGAACACCTATCCACTAAGAAAATAGAATTTCTGGCCTGGGTAGAGACCTGACAATTTAGTTGGGTAAAGTCAATCACCTAGGAAGGCAGGCTCTTTAAAAATGCTAAAGAGATAGATGGAATAATTAGTCCTCTAAAAAAATAATGTACTTTTCCTTCTCAAAATCTTTGTGTCTAGCATGGTAGCTTACTAATCCATAGCCATACAGTGATTTTCTGGAACTTTCATGTAGGAGCGACAAATTAAAGTTGTAAAAATAAAGGTAAGCATAAAGATGATTTAACATCCATTGGAAATATTTTTAATGCATAGCTATTTGATCTGAAGCAGTATGTGCTCAAAAGACATTATCACAAACACTGAAGAACCTAAATGGGTAACAGCTTGCTATTTTATCTCATTGTGAAGCATTAATAATTATAAGTAAACAGACTCTCCCCTTTAATTGTTGGCAATACTCAGCAAGATACAAAAACTTGCTTTCCTAGACTGTTTTCAAAGCACTTATAAATTATCAAGAGCTTACTCACAACTCCAGGGAGGCTACCTAGAAAATGGGACCCCAAGAAAGACACAGGGATTGCCCAATGACAGATAAAAGGATGAGATCTACATGAACAACCTGGACTTGAGTGGGGGTAATGAAGGGCAAGGTTTGAGGGAAAGAGAGCTTAGGGGAGCAGGAGATCCCAGCTGGATCAAGAACATAGAGGGAGAACAAGGAATAAGAGATCATGATAAATGAAGACCACATGAGAATAGGAAGAAGCAAAGTGCTAGAGAGGTCCCCAGAAATCCACAATGATACATCCTCTGTAGACTACTGGCAATGGTCTAGAGAAAGCCCGAATTGACCTATTCTGGTGATAGGTTGGCCAAACACCCTAACTGCAGTGCTAGAAATCTCATCCAATGACTGAGGGAAGCAGATGCAAAGATCCAAGGCCAGGCCCCAGGTGGAGCTCCAGGAGTCCAATTGTCAAGAAAGAGGAGGGAATGTATGAGCAAGAATTGTTGAGACCAAGATTTAAAAAAAGCACAGGGACAAATAGCCAAACTAATGGAAGCACATGAACTATGAACCAAAAGCTGAGGAGCCTCCAACTGGATCAGGCCCTCTGGATAAGTGAGACAGTTGATTAGCTTGAACTGTTTGGGAGGCACCCAGGCAGTGGGACCCTGACCTGTCCTTAGTGCATGAGCTGGCTGTTTGGAACCTTGGGCTTACACAGGGACACTTTGTTCAGCTTGGGAGGAGGGGACTGGACCTGCCTGTACTGAATCTACCAGGTTGAGCTGAATCCCCAGGGGAGTCTTTGCCTTGGAAGAGATGGGAATGGGGGGTGGACGGGGGGGTAGGGGTGGTGGGGGTGGTGGTGGGGAAGGGAGGGAGGCAGGGTAGGAGACGGGAAAAGGTCGGGGGGGGAGGACAGGGAAATCCATGTCTGATATGTAAAATTAAATTAAATTAGAAAATTAAAAAAGGAAAATAAATAATCAAGAGAAAGGGGAAGTACTTAATAATATATTATTACAGGTATTCCCTGAATGAAATTATTTTTGGTCTCTTTCTTAATATATTTTGTAAAAGACTTTTTGTATTTATTATGTTAATATGATCATTGTAAAAGCCTCATAACTAGTCTTAGGTATATCTCCCTTGAAATATTCAATTAATCTTTTAAAATGTACCTCACCAAGCCTTTACTTCTACAGTTGGAAAAGTAAAGAGTCTCTGTTGCTTATCTAGCTTCTCCACACAGTTTTTAAGATCTTCTGAAAACTGCCTTTAGTCTACCTAATTAGTCCCATTTTCACTCTATCCCTAAACTTCTTGTATTGGGAAACCTGATTTCTTAATTGTTTACTACATAAGAAATGTTAAGTCTACCCCTTTTCCATTGCTCTGATGCACAATGTTTTTTTTTTCTTTTTTCCTTCATTTATCAGAATACTCACCAACCATGTACATTTACCATGTGATCTGAAATCCTCTGTGTAATTTTTCTCTATTACTTGGATCCTGCTCACCTTTCCTTTCTCTAATTTCTCTAATATAATTGTACATATATTTAATAATGAATGTTATATATTTTATATGTGTTTTTATTATCTCTATAATCAAGCTATGCATACTACAAAGTAAGTTCCAAATACATCAGTAAGTTTTTATGGTTTTATTTGCTTAGTACTGCAGAAATTCCATGAGTTAGTAGTAGTATACAGGACAGATTTTATCTGTCACCTTGTATGAGCTTTCTCCCAATCTTCAAACTCCAGTTACAGAAGAACTTAAGAAGTATTTTCCCAGTCACTTTGCCTCCAGTATTCTCATTCTCACACATGCTATCATGTAACCATCACAAAAAAGAGATAGTCTTAATTTAGTTTAGAGAAGAGAAAGTAGAGGCTCTACAGCACAGATTAAGACAAGGGATAAGTGTGTAAGTTGGATCTTTAATGAGAAAAAAAGCAAAAGCACTTACAAGGGAAAATTCCTTGGAAGAGAGACATATCCTATCTTCAGCCTATTCATTGGCTTGTAAATAGTACAAGGTGGATTCAAAATAGAGCTAGTAGTAAAGGCAAAGAAATAAAAGATTCAGTTTGAAAAAAAAAGATTCTTTGTGCCCCCAGTTAAGACTAATCACACTTTGTGTTTTCTTCCCAATTTTGTATAGTCTCTCTTTCTCAGTGATTAAACCAATTCCTAAAGCCAAAATTTCAGCTGTCTACTTCAACTTTCTTCCTTGCACATACAAACATAATTCTGATAAATATGCATCCAATTTAACAAACAATTACATCAGAAATGCAAATTCTGGAGCCCAGTGTTACCTACTAAATCCAAAACTGTAACCTAACACTCTTTTTTAAATCAAGATCCCAGGTAATTTTTATACAAACAAGAATAAGAACCAATTGTTGCCAGCAAAGAAGAATCATTGAGAGATTTGAAGCAGGGAACTGACCTACCTGGGTATGCATTTTTGAAAGCCTTTTTGTGGTTCTTACATGGAAGATGGATTGGAAAAGAGTAAAGCTAAAGATAATACCATCCGTTAGCAGACTATTTAAAGAGAAATGTAAGTACAGAGGGCTATGGTGACAGTTTAGCAGGTAAAGGTACTTGCCACCAATTTGAGTTCAATTTCTGGGACCTGCATAATGGAAGAATAGAATAAACACCTTCAAGTTGTCCTCTGACCTTCACACAAGCACCATAGAGGAAACACAAGCCTACATGCCTACATGTGTACATAAATACAAATAAACTTTTAAAAATAGAAAGGGCATAAAATAGACTAATGAAATATTACAGAGTTAAAATTAATTGATTTGTGTTTCCATTTGCATAAACAATGTAAAGTGCAAATAAATATATCTTGAGAAATAATCAATGAATTCATTTTTTTTTTCAGTTTTCCCACAAACTAGAGGTTACTTAACGGTAATTGGGTATAAATGTTTTTGAAAAGTTGGGTATTTGGAGTTAGAAGACCTCAGGAGAGAGTTTACAACTACAGGTAAAGATTTTGGACTCAACTGCATGCTATCTGTGAATGAATGGAATGGATTCTACAATACAGAAGACTATGAGGGTTCAAAAGAAGCTCAAAGATGGTATCCTGGAGAATTCAAATTTAAGATAGACATTTGCAGAGTCTGAGAAGTGTCTACAGAGCAGGAAATGTTATGGAGGCACAATAAGGTCATAATCTCAACAGTGAGCTATGTCAAATGCCATAGGTAGATCAATAAAGAAAAGAAATAATTGTTGGTTAGGGACTCACTAATGCCCTGAACCTTTAAAGGTTTGGAGATTTTGAGACTAGATTATAGCAAATTGAGTGACTGGAAATAGGGAGATTAAAATGGTAGAGGGAGGTGCCAGTATGATTGAGGCACATGATCAGTCAAGTATTTTCTATTTTAAAAGTAGATAATAGTGTACGTTTGCATTCTGAAAGATAAAAACTGAGTGAAACCCAAAAGTTTGTAGAGAGGAATTCTTGAGGGGAATAAAATCTCAGAGGACAGATAAGAAGAAAGAGACATGGCATAGGGAAATGTAATTTAAATAGCATATTCTTTTCTTTTTAAAAACAATTTTTAATTTTTGAGGTTACAACATAATTATATCATTTTTTCTTTCCTTTTTCTCCTGCCATGAATGCAGATAGTATTTTCATCTCCTCAGTAAAAAGGTGGTAATGTTTGCTGAATGAATGCAGACTGTTTATGATATCTTTCAATACTTCTTTCTCCTACTTGTTCTTTATTTACCCAATCACATTTTTTCCATCTTCAGCTTGTCAATATGTTATATACTTTGAAGACATGTCATCAATGTTCAAACACACAAGACTGTGACTACATCTTTCATACTCAGGGTAATGTTGAATGATCACTAATAGAGTCCATGGCCTCTCTCTGTTTTCTTATTGAGCTATAGGAAGTACAATTGGAATGAACTTGAGGGTCAGGTTCCTGAATATGATGGAGATAGATAGAAGCCCTTTTATTTCATATACCTGCCAGAATCACCTCCAACTTTCCAACTCCAGAAACCTTCCATTTCCATACATGCCTCAGTTTTTCCAGTGCAAAGGAACCCTTTAACCTAGGCATGATGCATCATACCTGGATCTTAGCTCTTCAGAGGCTGACAAAGAGGTATTGCTGTGAATGTGAGGTCAGTCTAGACAATGCAGTAGTTTCAGACAAGCCTGAGTGACTGAGTGACACTCGGTCTAAAAAGCTTTTAATAGTTACCTTGTTGTTCTATTTCTAGGAAGAATTTAGAGAACATTATTGATGATTTTTCACACCTATATAGCACAGTTTGATTACACTTCATTTAGACTTTGCCAACTTGTTTGCTGTAAGATATAAGCAGCTTCACTGTGAAAGAGAATATTATATATAGGTTGAAGCAGGATGACTATTTTTATTTTAAGCAAAAAAAATCTGAACTAAAGATACATTTTATTTTCTTCATGTATGTAATTAGGAATGACCATTTGAAATAGAAACAGTGTTGCCCAAGAGCCCATTTCCAAAGTAGTAATTTACTATATTTATGTCAAAGTAAAGCTCCATGGCTAATTTTAGGAAAGGCCTGGGAAATGAACTAATGTGCTTTGGGAAGTCTCGGATATTTAATTTTTAACCCTTTCATTCTTGGATTACAATGTTCTAATGTTTGTGTGTAAATGAAATGCTTTTTAAATAAAGGGAGGAGGATATTTCTCCTTGCTTTCCTGAACCAACTGAACAATAAATTTGAATGGCAGCCATTTGAAAGAGCACAAAATCATCCCTTACAGAAGGACCAGTTTTTTTTCTCTTATCTTTTTTATAGTGCCTAACATAGTACAGGATAAACAGCAGGAAATTTTATACCTGTTGATTTGAAAAATGTACAGAGACATCTTGTCCTCTAGCACTTCCTTGAGCATATCCCTGCTGATACTATATTTAGAGAACAAATTCCTGTCTGATTCTGGAGACAAGGTTAGATCTGTGGAACAGATGCTCATTATAGTTAGTATGCATATTGAAGAAAAATTTAGGAAAATGATGAGATAATTGGTACAATTTCCAGAAATCCCCTTGAAAGGACCATAAGGAGGCTTGGTCAACCCCTCATCCTAGCTTATCTATTCCAGTGCTGTGAGCAAGTTTTTATTCCTCTTCTTTTTATGGGTTTTGCTTCTTTTTTCTGCCTTATTGAAAGGGGTGAACACTAAAGTGTGAACTAAGGGCCTTGCATATACTGGAAGAGGGCCCTGACACTGTGTTATGTGCACACATGTGTAGCTGTGTATACCCCTGAATTTATGCAGACGCAAGAGGGATATATGGCATCCTTTCTGTCATTTTCTACATTATTATTATTATTATTATTATTATTATTATTATTATTATTATTGTAGTGTGTGTGTGTGTGTGTGTGTGTGTGTGTGTATGTGTGTGTGTGTGTGTGACAGGATCTTCCATTGAACCTGAAGCTACCTCATGTCTTTGTTTCCCACAGCATTAGGGTTTCAGATACATGTGATCATGATGAGATTCTTATGTTGGGGATGAGGATTTAAACTAAAGTAATCATGCTTTTATAGCAAGCACTTTTACCCTCTGAATCATCTCTCCAGCCCTTGTTTTTCTTTGAGACAGGATCTTTGCAATTAGTGCAGGCTTTCCTTGAACATATGATCCTCCTACTTCAGCATTCCATTTTGTTACTATATACAATATCACTTAAGTGGGTACTGTTGGTGATTGTTTCCAACTTTTTAAAATTGTTTAAATTTTTAATTGAATATGATTATGTCACCTCAAAACTATTGGATGAATGTGTGTGTGCATGTGTGTGTGTGGTTTTGTGTGTGTGTGTGTGTGTGTGTTTACATATGTGTGTGGTTGTACATGCACATACTGTGGTGCATGTGTCACAGTGTATGGGCATATCAGAGAACAACTTGTAGCAACTGGTTCTTTCCTATCATGTGTGTTCTGGGATTCAAAGTCAGGCCTCCAAGTTTGGGCAACAAGAGTCTTTCCCCACTGAGCTGTCTCTCTGCCCCTGTACTTTTCCTTATAAACACAGTGTGAGTCCACTAATATAAACAGTAGTTGTACCGACCATGAAGTCTTACCTTACCATTACTATCAATTTTCAAGTGTCTTTACCAGTGGTCCAAAAGTTCTCAACACTTCTTTCTACCATAGCACTGATACAATCTATCTTGTAAAAATACAATGTCTTCCCCATTTTAAATTGTAGACCTACAAGTTTTTTCAATGTTTGTATCTCATGTACCTGGTAAACAAAATCTATCATATGACTGAATAATCAGTACATGTGTATTGAACCAAAGAACATGTGATGCTCCTGCATTTCTTCATACCTCTCTTCCACTGGGTTTCCAGAGGTCAAGGACACCAGGAGAACATGGCCCACAGAATCAACTAAGCAGAGCTTACAGGGATCACCAAGACTGAAGTGGCTGGCAATCACAGAGCCTATAAGGGTCTGAGTTAGGTCCTCTGCCTATGCCTTATGGTTGTGTATTCTGGCGGGATTTTGTTTGTTTGTTTGTTTTGTTTTGTTTTTTTTCGGAATCCTAACAGCGGGAGTGGAGGTGTCTCTGACTGTTTTGGCTGCTCTTGGGACCCTTTTCCTTCTACTGTGTTGCCTTGTCCAGCCTTGATGTAAGGGCTTGTGCCTAGTGTTACTGTATCTTGTTATGCTGTGTTCTGTTGATATACCTGGAAGATCAATTTTTTCTGAGGGGAAATGGAAGAGGAGTGGATCTGAGGGATAGAAATGGTGGGGGAACTGGGAAGGGTGAAGGGAACAGAAACTGCAGTTAGGATGTATTAAAATATTTTAAAATTAAAAAGAACATATGCTCAAATATAGCCAGGGTTTGTGAATCTACTTTCAAGGACTTTGTTAATATGATCTTTTTAAATTTATAATTTTCATTAATTTATCATATTTTGACCCTATCATATTTTGACCCTAGTAATAATAGTTAATGAAAATAAAAATTATTCCTACTCTTAGAGGGCTGACAGTTCAGTGGAACGGGCAGACAAATAGTTTCACAAGTGTAAAATGACAACTATGATAAGTGTCTTGAAAGACCTGACTTAGTACAATAAAAGATAATATACTGGAGCTACTTGAGAATGTGATCTAAATTGCAGAGAAAAGTAATAGCTAAGCTGAGATGTTTTTCCAGCCACAGAAATATGACCTAGGTCTTCATGAATGCTAGGTGAGTACACTACTACTAAACTACAAGCAGAAATTTAAGATTAGGTCATTGTGATAAATCAGCACTGCCTTGGTAGAAAGCAAAAATAAATAATTCCAAGAAGTCAGAAGTCCCTATGAAGTTGAGCCAAAGATAGAAAAAGGGACAGATGGAGCTAAAGATGTATGCAAGTAGTAAATCATGCATTGTCAGACAAGCCATGTTAAAGTACTTTTGTCCTTATGATAAAAGGAATAAGAAATGTATTCTTTCACATACTTCACTGTTCTTATTCTCCCACACTATAAATTTTAGCATTTGTTTTCCTAGTCATATGGTTCTCAACTAATTTTATGATCACAACTCCTTTCTACATGATCAAATCTCATTTCAGGTTCAGTTGTAGATCCAGTCTTATGACCTCCAAGAATACTCTTTGATTATTTTAGTCTAGATAGAATAGCCTTTCAAGGAATATAAGAGTAGATTTGTTCTACTTATATGTTCATTATGAGGTCTCTTATATTATCCTACTTTATATTTTAGAATGATTTCATAGAGAGCTTTTTGCTCAAGATACTCTGTAACATTTACCTTCTGAATTCCTCTTAAATATTCACAGCCCAGTACTTTATTCATGCTGAATCAAAAAGATACATAGGGCCCCCAAACAAAGTAAAACCCAGTCTTGAAATGGCAATACAAATGCTTTTACTGATAACCTAAGAGTAACCATTTGAAGATGTAAGATAAAGATATACCAATGGATTTTATTGGCTCCATCCCAGCAATTATTTCATGTTGACTTGTTTTCCACTATATTATCAATCAATGTTTTACTGATTGACAAAAATATATTGAGTGCACATTATAAAGTAGCCATTGTAAAGATGTGCACTTGGGATTTAAAGTGAATAAAACATAATCATGACCATTGTCTTACTTTGTTTTGTAATACAGTAACAGGATATCTGAGACTGAGTAATTTATAAAGAATAGAAATTGCAGGCTGAGTTTTCTTGTCCAGCCTTAATACAAGGGTAGGTACATAGTCTTATTGCCATGGTTGGTTGATATCTATGGGAGGCCTGCTCTTTTCTGATGAGAAATGGGGGAATACTATATGAGAAGGGGCAGAAGGGAGGGGAGGGGAAGGACTGGTAGGAGAAGGGGGATGGGAAACTGAGGTCAGGATGTAAAAAGAAAAGAAAAAGAAATTGCAGGCTGATAGTTCTGGAGGCTGACTAGATAGAATGACAAAATTAAATATAAAGCTAGAATAGACAAATATAAAACAAGAGCAGCAACAATCACAAGTATACATACATGCATATATATATATATATATGTACTTATTAAAAATAAAAGCATTTTACCTGCCAAAATTAATGTAGTTTATATTGTCAGTTAGTCCTCAAGCAGTGTATAAAGGGTACATTTCATTTTCATAAGAAAATGTAACGTCATCATATGTTTAGGATTACAAAGTTGGGATATTTTAGGATGTGTTCATCATTAAAGTAATACAGCAAAAATAATTTCCTCTGCATTATTGTAGTTCTTGATATTGAACCTCTAGGCAGTGGATAGGTAATATTAAAAGGAGAATATTATGGGGAAAATAGTTCATCCACATTTTTTTAATATAGCCAAGTAAATTTGCTTCCAATTATAAGGCAATCTACAGCCCGCACTCCCTGAGGTTTGTGATACCCTTTGTGATGCCACTCACAAATTATGATGAAATATAAAGATAGATGTCATTGATCTGCTACTGATAATTATTGTTTTAAAAAAGTGAGACGTGGCAAAACATGTAGAATTCTGATTATTCACCATAATTCCAGGAATTGATTTACAACATTACCTATTGGAGAAAACTCAGCAAAGCAATTATTATGCTTATTAGTATACATTTGTATGCATTCTTGAAGGTAACTAGCAAAGTTAACATGATTGAAAGCAGTTCTATTTCCCTCAACCAGTATTAGAAGAAAACTATTCCTTACAATTGTACCATTACTGTTTTTAGTTCTGTGGGACATGTCACATCAATGAACAATCCCTATAAATTTTTGCCTCAGTTGCTTTTCTCTTGCTATGATGATAAAACACTATGACCAAAGAAATTTATGAAAAAAAATGTTTAATTTTGGGCTAACAGTTTCAGAGGATTAGACTCCATGAACATCATGGCAAAGAACATGCCATAAGATAGGCAGTCATGGTACTGGAGCAGTAGCAGAGCTTACATTTTGATCCACAACCATGAGGCAAAGAGAGAGATCACTGTGACTCTCAAGAATCTTTTGAAATGTCAAAGCCTACCCTAATGAAACATCTCCAACAAGGCCACACCTCCTAATCCTTCCCAAACAGTTCCACCAACTGAGGACCAACTATTCAAGTGTATGAGCCTGTGGAAGGCATCCTCATTCAAACAACCACATTCTATTCTGTGGCCCCCATAGGCTTGTGGCCATATGATAATTCAAACTTCACTTAGTCCACTTCAAATGTCCTCATAGTATTTCAGCCTCCACAGTTTAAAAGTCCAAAATCCAGATTCAATGCAATTCCCGTCAAATTACCAACACAATTCTTCACAGATCTGGAAAGAATAATATTCAACTTCATATGGAAAAAAAAAAACAGGATAGCCAAAAGAATCTTGTACAATAAAACAACCTCTGGAGGCATCACAATCCCCAACCTCAAGCTCTACTATAGAGCTACTGTAATAAAAACAGCTTGGTACTGGCATAAAACCAACATGTGGACCAATGGAATCGAATTGAAGACCCTGACATTAACCTGCACACCTATGAACATATAATTTTTGACAAAGAAGCCAAAAATGTACAATGGAAAAAAGAAAGCATCTTCAACAAATGGTGCTGGCATAATTGGATGTCAATGTGTAGAAGGCTGCAAATAGATCCATATCTGTCACTGTGCACAAAACTTAATTCCAAGTGGATCAAAAACTTCTGAGACTCAAAAGTAATTTTTTCTTCCATCCTTCAATGGCATAGAATATACATTACCATCCAAAAAAAATGACACAGTGAAGAAATACTGGGCCAAATCAATACCATAACACTAACAAGGCAAATTTCGAATCTTATTGTTCCATGTCTGATGTCACCACTTAGGTGAATCTTCCCTTTTCACTTGTCTGCCTGCAACAAACATCTCTCTCTCGGGCTGTTCCCATTCCTTGTTTGCAGCTCTCCCTTGCAGACATCTCAAAGCACTAGCACCTTCAATATCATGAGATCTCCAATGCAATCCAGGCTTCACTTTAGCAATTTAAAGTAATGGCCTCCCAAGACCTCCATGCAGAGACTCCCCTGCCATACTCATAGTCTCAGCAGCTCCCCTCAAACATGGAGGAATGATCCACATCCCATTTACTTCTGTGCCTTTCATGACTCTAAAGCCAGAATCACCATGTGGGTGCCAAGTTTGGTTGCCTGCTTGAGATGGAAACTGTCCTACTCCTTGAATCACATTTGCATATGATATCCTTTGTAGTTGCTTTTGCAGAAAATTCCTCAAGCCTTTTCTTTTTCTACATTGGAAACTTAGTTGGGTAAGGTCTTTCCCAGAGGGTATCCCATCCTGTGTTCCATTTAAGAACAGGCCTTTCTTTAATCTGTTCATCTCTTTCAACACAAGCTTTGGCTCTCACATTACATATCCAGGTGTTAATTTTTTTCTCAAACTACATTTTGTATTTCTTTTTGCCTCATTTGTTCCTTTTTCTTTGTAGACTTGCATAAGAATAATTGCTAATAACCATGCTAGCGAGTCAATATTAAGCTGTTTTGTAACCTCTGCCAAGAAATTAATCCAATATTTTTTTAATTTAATCTAAGGAAGATTTTTAGGACATGGGCAAAAGGCAGTCACATTCTTTGCCAAAATATCACAAGAATGGTCTCTATCCCAGTTGCTTATATTGTTCTGCTCTGAAACTTCTTGATCTGGGCGTCTGCAGTAGTTTGAAGGTAATTGACCCCCATAATCTCATAGGGAGTGGCATTATTAGGCGGTGTAGTTTATTTGAGCACATATGGCCTTGATGGAAGAAGTATGTTACTGTAGGTGTGAGCTTTTTGATTTCCTGTGCTCAGGATACCACCCAGTGTTTCAGTCGACTTCCTGTTGCCTGAAAGCCAAGATGTAGCCAGCACCATGTCTGCCTGCACACTGCCATGCTCTGTGCCATGATGATAATAGACTGAACCCTTAAACTGTAAGCCAGCCCCCCTCAATTAAATGTTTTCTTTGTAAGAATTGCTGTGGTCATGATGTCTCTTCATAGCAATAAAAACCCTAACTACGACAGCTTTCATACTCCATGTTGCTCTCAGCACTACTGTCTTCCATTCTCCTACTCAGATGGCCCATTGAGCCCACCTATAGCATTCAAGTGCATTCCTACTCTAATGCCACAGACTTCCATAATCCTCTAAAATAAAAAAAAAGAATGAAAAGAAAAGGAAAAACAGTAGAGCCAGGACTGTCACAGAATAGCCCACTTCTTGGTATCAAATTCTGTCTTAGTTACTTTTCTATTGCTATGATAAAGCACCATAACCAAGCCAACATATAGAAAGGAAGCATTTAATTTGAGGCTGAGGGTTTCAGCAGGTTAGAGTCCATGACCCTCTTGGCAGGGATCTTGGCAGCAGGCAGTCATTGCTTTAAAGCACTAACTAAGAACTTACATTTTGATCCATAATCATCATGAAGCAGAGAGATCTAATCGAGAGTATCACAGGTTTTGAAACCTTAAAACCTGTGTTCCCAATGACAGGCTTCATCCAGGAAGAGCATACCTCCTAATCCTTCCTTAAAACTTCATAAGGCAATCAGCCCATTCGCATTCAAATCACAACTCTCATGTAGAATTGATCAACTATAATTCTAAAATAAAGGTAAATAAATAATCATTTTAAATTATTGAATTTTTTTAATGTTCAGCTATTTGATCTGAAGCGATATGCAGTCAAAAGACATTATCATGAAAACAGAAGAGAAGGGTATAACAGATTGCTATTTATACTCATTGGGCAGTAATTATACGCCAGAGCTCTTGTAAACTAGCTCTCCACTTTGTTGGCAGCACTCCACAAGATAACTATAACAAAAACTTGCTTCTTTAGTTTGAATTCAAAACATTTATAAAATTTCAAAAGAGTGAAATAAAGCACTTAAATATGTATTAGTAAAGATATTCCCTGAATGAACTTATTTTAGGTCTCTTTTTTTCATTTTTTCATATATTTCATATCTTCATCATAGAGATTGTATTATTAGAATGTGAAAATAGGAGGAAACAAACCACTATGCCTGTCTCTAACATATTCTTGTTGTAGTTGTTGGAGGACAGATGTCAACCTGAGTCAGGCTTTGTTTAAAATTAAAAGCTTGTACACATTCTAGAGGTGATCACCGTTTTAACTCTATGTGCCCATGATATACTACATTCCCAACATTTTATGTAACATATTAGAAAAGTACCAGCATGCTTTTGTTTCATGTGAAAGAGTCAGTAAATTATTTTGCTTAGTCATTAAAAGACCAGATCAAGATGCAAATACATTCCAATAGCTCTAAATCCCACAGCAATTCTTCTCAATTTAAGGCACTTACAAATTCATAACAGAGGCTCAAGCTGTTCAGATTTCCAGCTTATTTTATTTTCCTTTCTCTTATTACCTGTTCTCCTCAAAGTTTTCAAGTCTTGAAAAGTCCCACAATGTTAAAGGAGAGATTTCAACAATGAACTGTACTACAACACAGTAGGAAAATTACAGTGAGTGCTTTGTGGAGAACTGCATGAATTTATGTTTTTCAGCTAGCTTTACCTCCTCATGCAACACCTAGAGCGTTCTCCATTCTTCACTTTGACTGTTTCAAAGTATTTGTTAAACCAGGTAAAGAAAGTGTCATCTTCTTATTCTGTGAGAATTCCATACATGTATACAATGTGTCTTGATTACATTTGCTTTCTACTCCTTCCATTGCTTCCCTTATTCCTTCTAATTCCTGTTCTCTTTTATTAACCTACTGAGTTCATTTTTTGCTACCAGTATCTGAATGGATACATGGCAATCCAGTGGAGAGTGGACAACCTACTAGGCCACATCCCTGAAGAAAATGGACTCTTTAAAAATATCCATTTCAAATAGCTTCTTAGCTTGTGATCGTATCCCTCATCTATGCCAGAATTGTTGCTGACTTGACCCCAGGCATGTCTTTAGCATGCAGTCATAACTACTGTGAGCACATAGTTTATACAGGTCCTCCAAAACCTCTGGTTCTTACAATCTTTCAGCCTATTTCCTCCACTATGATCCCTATGCCTTGAGATATATGTCCACATAATACAGGTTATTGCCATTGTTCTTGCTTATCTACCAGAACTAGAAGGAAAGTAAATCCCTATTGCTGAGGATACCACATACTTGAGCCATAGGACATGCAGAAATCAAGCTGGCTTCCTCTCTGATGGCTAGCTTTTACCATGCTGGATGGTGCTATGAAGGCTGCTCGAGAGAAAAAAACATCATTTATCACTTATTTTTCAATGATAGGGATTTGGTCACATAGCTGAAGGTTACTACAACACTTTGCTTTCCAAATGCCTTCTAAGACCAACAACTAGAGTTGTACAGTTTATTAAAGAGATTCAACAATGTCATTTTCCTGGTTATTCCCCAACAAGAAAATGACAATTTGAAATATTTTTTAAGTATAAAAAAGCCATTTAGCCATTATGTACTATGAGGAGAATATTCTTGTGTTAACAGCTCTTTTATGAAGTTTATTGGTGCACTTTGGTTGCAGATTCTCATAATTTATAAAAGAGTTCACAGAAAAAGAGAATCTGCATAAAGAACCAAAACCAAAACAAAAGCCTTCAATAACACATGGTGTGTATGTCATATTCACCATGCTTTGTCACTTTGGTTTAATACTAATGTTACAGTGAATATTTGTGGCTCATGTTTTCTGACCTTCAGATATATATGGAGTGGTTTGGGGTCAAACGCCCAGGTTTGGATTATTCCTTCTTCTAGCCTGTAAGATAGCATACTGCCTCAAAATTCTATTTCTGACAAATTTTTCCAAACTGCTCTCTCTAAAAGGACATTAACTATTAAGATTAGACTGCTGCCAAGCTTTTTGTCATCTTTTTTCCATTCCTTCCCTCTTTTCCATTCTTTGCATTTCTGTGGTGATAATTGTGTTCCCCAATATATTGTGCACCCTTATAAACTTATCTGGGGTCAGAGAACAGAATAGTCATGAGATATAGAGGCCAGAAAATGGTGGCACACACACCTTTAATCCTAGCATTCCAAAGGTAGAGATCTGTCTGGATCTCTGTGAGTTCAAAACCACACTGGAAACAACCAGGCATGGTGACACACACCGTTAATCCAAGGAAGTGATGACAGGAAGCAAAAAGGTATATAAGGCATGAGGACCAGGAACTAGAGTCTTGTTAAGCTTTTAGCTTTTCACAGCAATTCAGCTAAGATCCATTTGGATAAGGACACAGAAGCTTCTAGTCTGAGGATACAGGATCAGCTGAGGAATAGGCAAGGTGAGGTAGCTGTGGCTTGTTCTGCTTCTCTTATCTTCCAGCATTCACCCCAATACCTGGCTCTGTGTTTGTTTTTATTAATAAGACCTTTTAAGATTCATGATACACATTTCTTTGTTTCCTTTTGCTTATGTATTTGTTCATTTTTGCTCATATCATTTGTTATGCCATTCCCTTAAACAACAGTGAATGCAATTGAAACAACCCGAAGTTCACATCTAAGTAAACAGCCTCAAGTTCATATTTTTAATATATGTATAATTTTGAATTTCTGTAATTAATTTGTAATTTGTTTGTTATGTTTATTAATATTTATGAGCTAGGAAATGACAATTCAAACATACATGCATATATATATGTATGTATATATAAAATGTGTATTGACCAATTCAACATAATTAGTATTTTGAATTTAAATATTTATTATTTGTAAGCATTCATGATGCATTATCTTGCTGGTTGTTTCAAAATACATCATAAATAGTTGTAGACTATAGTTATCATAATGTTCTATAGAATACCAAAGCTAATTTCTCAAAATTAACTGTAATTTGGTACCTATTATCTATCATCTATCATCTTCCTCCTTTTTTTGGTCTTTAGTTTTCAACATTTCAAATTAGGAATTATGTAGCTTAGCTTTTATTTTTAATTTTTTTACATTTATTTTGAGTTTCATAAATGAATACTGTATTTACATCATTTCTATCTCACCCTTTCTCCCCTCCAAATCCTCCTGTGACCCCCCCACTTCCTCTCAAATTCATGATCTTTTCTTTAATTATTATTGTATATAACCTACTGAGTCCATTTGGTGTTGCTCACATGTATGTGTTTAGAGATTGGGCTTGGATAATCCCTTTGGTTCCCATCCTTAGAGAAGGCTGATTCTCCATTTTTGCAGCCATTCTACCTGTGGATCTTCATCTAGAGGTGGAATCTCGTGTGTGTGATTACCCCCATCTACACTAACATGTCAACTTGTGTTGTCATTGTACAAGTATTCTTTAGACAACCCAAGTGCTAAGATTTCATGGGTATAACTTCTTCTCATGTATTGGAAGCACTATCTCACAGTGGTCCTTCCTGTCATCTGGCTTTTACAATCATTACAAACAGTCTTATACAATGTTCCCTGAGTCTTAGGTGTAGGGGTTTCATTGTAGAAGTTTTAATTGAGGGTATACATTCCATGGTCAGTTGATCTCTGGATTTTGCTTTTGGTAATGGTCCCTGTCTTTCACAAAAGTCGGCCTCATTGATGAAGGGTGACATTGACACTTCTCTCTGGAAATGAGGATAATTTGTGTCATAATCACTGTGGTTATCTATGGCTCTACTATGTTCAGAAGATACTGTTTCCTTATAGTTATCCACTATCTCTGGTTCTTACATTCTATCCATTTCACTTCTACAATTTTATCTGAACTTTGGAGAAGGGATGTGGTATCTATGTTCAGTTTAATGCTGAACATTTTGTAGTCTCTTATTTTCTGTACCTCGGTCAATTAGTGAGACAGGAAGGCTTAAATTTATATCGAGGAAGGAAGGCATGGTAGAGGACAGAATATGAGGAGGAATAAATAACTCCAATGTCCTTTAAAAGGAGTAATTTTGAAACCAACCACTGTAAAAGCTTTCTAAAATAAACACACACACACACACACACACACACACACACACACACACATGTTAAAGAAGTTAAGATGTAATTTCCTTATATAGGGCAACAATGCCCCTTCTACACACCAGAAACTAAGAGATAAAAAGTCCAATGCCAACAATAGATTACCTATTTTGGAGTTGTTGGTCAGTGAGATCCCATAGACCTGCCCAAACATTATAGTTTTTGTCACTGTTCTTGCTTATCCTCTGGAACTTGATGGTAATACTCTGCTGCTACAGACACCACCTACTTGTGTCATAGAGCATTGAAAAACCAAGCTCGTACCAAACTGGAAGTTCCATACCTACTAGTCAGCTTTCATGGTCCTGGAAAGTGCTATGCGTGATATGGAACCCTAGGTTCTTCTGGATTTTAAACTTTCTTTAGAGAAACCAGCTGCTATTTTAATGAATATCCCTTTGTTTATGATTCGTTCTTTTTTTTTTCCTTTGAAGCTTTTCAGTATCCTATATTTGTTTTGAATATTTAATATTTTTAACTATAATGTGTTATGGGGAGTTTCTTTTCTTGTCTTATCCATTTGATGTTCTATATACTTCTTATATAGGTATGTCTTTTCTTAATTTGAGGAAGTTTTCTTTTATCATTCTTTTGAAGGTCTGGTCTTTGCATTGACATAGAATTCTTCTCCTTGTCCTATATCTCTAATTCAAAGATTTGGTTTATTCATGGTGTCCAAAGTTCCTTTGGATTTATTTTTCTTTAAATATTTCATATTCTTTGCTTGAGTGGTCCGCTTCATCTTCTTTATTTTCAAGTCTTGAAACTATTTTCTACAGTTTGGAAAGCTTGTTTTGTTGTTATTGCCTACATTCAGTTGATTTCAGATCAGTTATGAATTGCTGGTATGTTAGTCCATCAGATATTATGTATTGATTTTGGATTGGATGAACAGGGATGATTCCTATCCATTGGTAAACAAGAAAGCATGCAAATGTGACAAACAGCTGGATTTGCTTAGCCTGCTGTAGTCAGAAGTTTCTCCAGTCCTGCCTAGCCCTATGGTTGGGAGGAACCTCTCCCACCTGCATCCCATATCTCCTAGGTCCCAAGTAAACATGCAGGGGCTTATATTACTTAAGAAATGCGTGATCTATAGGTTAGGCTTCTTGCGAGCTAGCTCTTTAATCTTAAATTAACCCATTTCTATAAATCTGTATGTTGCTACATGGCTGTGGCATTACCGATATGCTGGCATGTTGCTCATTGGGCCGCAGGTTGGCATCTCTTTTCTTCTCCTTTCTTCCTTTCTTATATCTGCTTGGATTCCCACCTGCCTCTAAGCTGCTTTGCCATAGACCAATGCAGATTTATTTATCAACCAATCCGAGCAACACATATTCACAGAACACAGAAAGATATCCCACAGCAGCCTTCTGTGGAAGTTGTGCTATACAACTTTGCCTGGGAATGTGAGACTGGTGTGGGTAAGTCACAGTCTTGGGTATTTGCCAGGCTAGGCAGCATATAAGCTGTGAAACTGAGGTTATACATGAGAGTTGGGGATGCTATGGACAGGTGAGGCTTTAAGGACTCACAAAACTGAATTGGTGCACAAATGTAATCCTGGAGGTTAGATATAGTAAATTTGGGCTGTGGTCGGGGGTACTCACCAAACTGGACTGGCACATAGGATGTGTGACCGTGGCTAGGCCCAGGTTGGGATGGTGTTTCATTGGACTCACTAAAATAGACCAACATACCAGCTATACAAATTGGGGTAGGCATTGGCATTGGATATGGCATAGGTATACTAGGATCCAGCAGAGTCACCAGAATAGGTTGGTGCAAAGTATGTGTGACCAGGACCAAGCCTGCAAAGGCTATGTGACCTAGGTTGGGCCTATGGATTTCAGTAGGTACATTCAGGCTGTGGCTCTGGGATCAAAAGACTGGACCAGACCACAAAATGTATAAATTGGCCTAGGTCTGAAGAAGGATATGGCACTGGTAAGCCTAGCTTTATACTTCTACCAGTTACTGCTATATGATCTTGGACATATTATTTTTCTGTGGGCCACAATACTATTATCTATAAAATACAGTGTTGTAGTAGTTCATTATCATTAATTTACAGTCAATATAATTTTTCTTATGGCTGATATATTATTTCACAAATATTTTTCTCTGCAAGAATATAGCTTATAGTGGTAAAATTAAAATGTATATATAATAAAATTATTGAATAGATTAAAACCAGGTTAACTTGCTTTTGTTCACTGAAATGCTATAGATAAGTTCTTTAAAAATTCTACACATCTAATGATTATTTTTAGAAAGCCTCCTATGTCCAGGCATTGTTTTAGAAGAGACTAGTAACACTGTAATTTGGGAAGTGGCTGCTGGGTATTTAGGAGTTGGTGGAAGAACACAAACTTTGTCTTTATAATAGAAAATAACTTCTATATTAAAAGATATATTTCAATTTCTTCTTGAAGTTTGTTAAACAGTTTTCTGGTGACTCATGTTTTCATTTGTCTTATCTACTGCATAATTTCAGTTTCCATAAAGAGGGGGCACATGGGACTAGAGTGAGGAATTATAGAGAAAGATAAAACTTGAATTGACATTACTGTGGTGTGAATGTCTCCTCTATATTTAATATTGAAATTTATTTCCCTTTGTAAGACCATCAAGAGATGACGTCAAGAGATTATAAAACATTATGAATGGATAACTCCATTTACCATAGGAGCAGGTTAATTATCGACAGGTGTGAGTCCCTAATAAAAGGATAAATCCAATCCCTATCAAGTTCTGTTGAATATATACCCTCTTCCCTTCCTTAAAACAAATATGTATTTATTTTATTTTATGTATATAGGTATTTTTCCTATATGTGTGTCTATGCACCATGTGCATACAGTGGCTATAGGGGCCAGAAAAAAGTAATGGATCCCCTGGAATCAGAGTTACAAGTGTATATTAGATGCCATGTGGGTTCTAGGAAAGGAAGAGGATGCAGTACTCCTAATATCTGAACCATCTCGACAAGCCCCCATTCACCTTTCTCTTCATGTTGTAATGCATCATGGAAGCTCATATCGAGTGCTAATATTCTTGGAGTTCTCAGCCTCTAGAATGGTAAGCCAAATAAATTTCTGTTGCTTTTAAATTACACGGTTTGTGACATTGGGTTATAGGAGCAGAAAATTGACTAAGGCTAGGATAGATTAAGAATAACACAAATGGACCAGTAGGAAATATCTCTGCTATCAGCTAGTAACTTCAGTTTCATATTTGTTATATTTGTTCTTATGAGTTCTACAGCTCCCTGAGTCCCTCCCAAATCCATGCCTATTTGTTAATCAGCCTGTTCTTGGGAACACCCACTACACAGCATTGGAGAGTTCATCCATCATTGAAATGGCACCTTGTCTAGAAGGTGGTATTTTGCTGCCCTTCTATGCATCTTCTGACTTTCACATTCTTTCCTCTCCCTCTTCCCCAGTGTCCCTCTGCATTACGAAGGGAATGGGATTAATGTCTTCCTTAGGGTTAAGCATTCAACTTATTCTCAATAACTACAAGGACTTTTTAATTGAATTCAGTTAGAGGCATATCTTGTAATCATGGGTTAATAGGCTTGAGAACACCATCACAAAACAGCTGGTTGGAAAGAGAGAATGAGTCACTATTTAAAATTTGGTTGTGGGAAAAGACCAAGCTTAGGGAAAATTCAGACAGCCTAAAATCTAACTGCAGCCATTCTGTACATCCTGTGCGAAGGCCTTGTGCAATCCATCACATTCCAGTGAGTAGGCCCAGTGGTAAGAAGTATTTGCACAATCTGTCATTTTCCCCTCCCTGTTGCAGGTGAAACTATCCAGAGGTACAAGTGCACTCAAGAATGTTAGTTTTTGCAACATCCAAGATGAAATATTATGTCCCTTAGTGTAATGTTCAGCCATACACAGGTATAATTGCCCCATGCATTCTGCATATTTTTTCTAATAAGAAATGCAGGGTTTTTTTTCCCTGACAAAGTCTTAAATGATCTTAAAGTGAATTTTCCTACCTTCCCATCTTTTCAACAATAGTTTCTGTCTTAAAGTTAACCTTCTCATTAGCATTTTAATAGCTAAAAAAAATCTACCTTCTACTTAGAAGTGAATTACAATCTCCATTTAAATAAGAATGTTGTAAAGGAAAGCAACATAAAAATTACTTATGTGAGAAAAGTTGCTTTTCTGGATTTTGTTTTTGTGTTTTCCCTGTAGCATAACCTTTCTATATCTTCTTAGAAGGAGATTAAAGCCTTCCTTTTTGAAGTTACTGAATTAATTCTCAAGAAACAGTTAACAGAATCAGTTCTCTAATTGGAACATAAATAGTCTAATGTGGAATCAGAAAAATGTTACACATGACATGATGATTTCAGAGTCAAGACAGATCTGCTTATTCAAAATACCATGTTAAGCCTTTTAACTTCTGTGTGTTATCTTTAAATACACATATAGATACAGATGTATCAGACACAGGATGGTTTTAGAGTGGAAGTGAGTTATTACTAGGTGATGCTTTTTACTAGGCCACATGAAAGCCCTATTACACAATTTATGTACACTTGACTCTGCCTCAGGCAAATTCCTATCCTCTGCTCCAGTGGTCCCCTTATCCCATGAACATATACCATTTTTTTTTCTCTATCACGACACCCAAAGAGTTTCCACTTTTGCCTCTGTACCTGCTGCATGCATGCTGTTTCCAATGAGACTGCTGAATTTACATATGTCTTTTTACCATGTGCTAAATCTTTACTTTTATCTAGTCATTTAATTTCTCTATACTTCAATATCTATTTCTGGAAAGTGGACATAATGATAGTATTAGTTCATAGGATTCTGATGAAGATGAAAAGTAACCAGTATAAAGCATATTTTGGTGTAATTGCTAGCAATGGATATAAGCTATTATTTTAAATTGTGCTACTAATGCTTACTTTTACTATTTTCGAATACTAACTAGCCTTTTAAATCATTTGTGTTTATTAAAGCAATTCCCTAAAGCACCCTCCTTCCATATCCTTCCTAGATTAAAGAGGAGAGTGTGCAGTTTCATTTGCTTCTCATTGTCATATGAAAACACCAACCATGTTAAAGCCCATGCCTTTGATTAGTGCAATCTATATTCTAAACATAATATAGTAAAAACACTGTAGGACATCAAAACATTTTCTTTCATAAGCCCTCTATTTCTATCAAATATCAATACCCGAGCCACTATTTCTTCCGTGTTTGCTCCTGGTCTCTTCACCTAAGTCATGCTATCTACAATTTGCAAGTTGTAACAGTATCTTTCTCCTTTATTCCACATCCACAATTAGCAAGTCTTTGGTGAGCACCTATTTCTATGCTAAGTTGTCAGGAGTAAAGAGAGTGCTTAAGAAACAAAAGCATTCACATCCAGGTGCTCCGTCCATAACAAACAAACAACAACAACAAAATCAAAATACATAAAATCATGAGCCACCACCACTTTTTTGATTGTTGATAAAGAAATTTGATTTGCATGAGATTTATGTGATAGTATAACATTCTACAAGGAAACGTACTTGTTTAGTTCACATTCATCACACACGCTGAAGTCCTTTTTACTTTTTTTGTCCATTGTCATAACTCCTTTGATGTAACTTTGGGGCTTCATCAATACTATTTATTCCAGTCCTTGTCTTCAAATAGAAGTTCAGAAGTTGTTTATCAGATGTACATATGGAAAGATAAAGGAAGGAAACTGGGACTTTAAACTCAAGAAATGTAGAGTCCTGGATGGAGAGATGGTTCAGTAGCAAAGAGAGCTCACTGCTCTTGCAGAACTGATTCCCAGTTCCCATATTAGGAGGCTCAAAAGCACCTCTACCTCCAGTTCCAGGGGATTCAATACCCTCTTCTGGCCTTTGTAGGCCCCCATATACATATACACATACACACATATATATGAATGTTTTAGAATTCTTTAAAAAGGTTAGAGTCAGTTAGAGCAGACCACCGTATATGTGAATAAATAACAATGATGTCAAATCCTATTTTCTTTTCTCCTTCACACCTTAAGATCCAGCCCACATGATCTTTATGTTTATATGTTTAGTCCACAAATTTTTGTACACTTTCTCACATTTTCTGTTTTACTCTTACTCATTTGCCAAGGAATTACACCAATAATGTCTTTTCACTGAAATGTTCTCTGATCATTCCTTCCTCTGCACATTTTTTTATTTACACATGCCTCTCTTACTTAGCACAAAGCACAATGAGCAAGATTTATTTCTTGTTCTCCTTCTAGGTTTAATGTGAGCTCCAAACTGATCAAGGCATTAATTGTTGCATTTATTTCTCAAACTGATAATAGTGTCTGGCATATAGTTAAATATTCAGCACCTGGTTAATGGAAAAAAAAATGAATCAAATATTCAACAAGTAATTTTGGCAAAAGCCCTAAAGAAAGCAAAAGCAAATATCAGAGTAATTATTAAATTATGTAGAATATTCTCAAATGCCAGGGTCAAATCCTGTTTTTCTTGGTTAAAATTCTCCACACTTTAGTGAAACTCATCTTTTGTTTTGGTAAGTAAGTATACCATTTGACTCTCCTTGAAGTTGACATCACCACTGCCTGTTGTAGCAGACTCCATGAAAATACAGCACACATGTTTATTTGAAAACCTGATTATATTATTACTTGTAACATAATGAAAACATTCATAATTAATAATAATAAATATGAGTCAATTGAATATTTTTATCAATCTTTTGTAGGGAAAATAATTGATTTTTTCATCGAATAGGAGTACAGGACTACATGCTCTTGGTTAAATTTTCACTAATTATACACATTCCATAGTAATTAATGGAATAACATACAAGAACATCCATTAAAACTGTTGACAAGGTAATGTTTACAATATGTAATTTCTCAAACATACTGTTTTGCTAAAAAAAAAAAATCATGCCAAAACAGTCGTTTTGTGAAATTTGGTCTGTATAATTAACCCACTATATCTTTAGGAATTCCAGTAATACCTTTGGTTAAAACCACTAGGTGTTCATTCAGATTTTCCTGGCTTTCCAAAAAAAAAAAAAAATGGATGGATTGCAATAGCAAAATAATTTAGTATAGCAAGAATTTTACAGTCACCACATAATCAGTTACTTCAGTGTTTGTCTTCATTCTGTATCTATGAAGGATCCCATATCTATTTACATAAGCCTCCTTCAAAGCCAGAATTCTACTGAATTGAGATTGGGTATGTTGTTTGTAGTGTTCCAGAAATAGACTTGCATGCTACTATATTTTGAGCAGATGATCACAAACACATCCTCATGTGAAGGCAACAGATGTAAAGAAAAATGCTATATTTATTTCAAACCCAGAGAAAAATGCCAGGATCAGTGCAAGTGTGTGCCAATGATTATACACATTCTTTTGCTGACAGCTTGGTGTACAAAGCTGCTGAAGTGCAGAATCAGCAAGTTTCTCCCGGAGACAACTCCACAATGATAGAGAATATTTGAGTCAATAAATGAAACCAACTAGGAGTTTTCGTGTCAGTTACAGCTTTCATCAGATGTTTCTTCACCTTCTCATTCCCCGTTTTTTCCTATGTTGGCAGACAGTTAATCAGAATTAATATAAAATGTTATCTTAAGGTTATTTATTTCTGTTTTTACTTTTATAAAGCAAGATTAATATGGAAGGAATAATATATGTATTTTATATGTTGTTTAAGTTCTCCATTTTGTTCAGAACATTTAAATTCTTGTTATCTACTGTTTATTATAATTTTTCTTCATTTTTGGGAATTTCATACATGTATACAATGGCATACAATTATATCTATACCCACATTTCCTCCTCCAACTCCTCCCATATTTTCTCCCAAATATCTCCTCATAAGTACATGCCTTTTATTTTTGATAACCCATTAAATTTAGTAAGTACTGCCCATATGTGCATGGGTGTTGGGCTATCCACCAGAGCATGGGAAACCTACCAGTGGCCATATCCTCCATAATTAAAAATGATTCTACCTTCCCAGCAACTACCAACTACCAATAGCTCTTTAGTAAGATACATGTGACATGGAGATTACCTCTTCATCTATGCCAAAATTCTGATATCTTAGTGTTGTGCAGGTCTGGTGCAGGTAACCATGGTTCCTGTGAGTTCATGACTGTGATAGCCTTCATATACATATTTTATTAATCACATTAACTCTGTATTTTGAAATTTTGTGTTAAAAATAGTTGAAATGAAAAGGCCTAACTTTTTTCTTTTTCTTTTAAGTGCCTTAAATAAAGAGAACTTTTAATTTTAGAAAAATTAATTTATTTAGTCATTTACTCCACTGATCCTCAAACTTGTCTATCTGTTATATACAAATTAAATCAGTTGTTGACAATAGGATCAATATTAGACTCTGCTATAGCTTGAGTGCCCCTGCCCCAGGTCGATGCACTTGGAGATGTTTTTCCACAGGGTGGTGGTACTAAGAAATTGAAACCTTGAAAAGATGGCAACTACTAGAAACTCCTTGATCATTTGGAAAGCTGCCCTCAAAAGTCATTCAGATGTTTCTCATGTGACTCTTGAGTCCCCAAGTGAGTTCTTCTTTTTTCACATTATTTCATTTATTTTACGTGCTGATGGCAGTGTCCCCTCCCTCCTCCTCTCCTGTCTCTGCCCACCAACTCCCATCTGCTCCTCCCCTGTCCCTGTATCTTCTCTGTTTCTGCTCAGAAAGAGGCAGACTTCCCATGGGTATTAACAAAGCATGGCATATGAAGTTGAGGTAGGACTAAGCTCCTCCTTTTGTATTAAGTCTGGGCAAGGCAACCCAGTATGGGGAATAGGGTCACAAAAGCCAGCACAAGCATTTGGGACAGGCTCTGATCCCACTGCTAGGGGTCCCACAAATAGACAAGCTACACAATTGTCACACATATGTAGAGGACCTAGGTTGGGCCCATTCAGGCTCCATATCTGTTGGTCTAGTCTGTGAGCTCCTGTGTGTGCAGGTTAGTTGTTCCCGTGGGTAACACCCACTTCTGCTCCTACAATCCTTCCTTCCTCCAAGAGTGAGTTCCTACAGGAGAAATATTACTGTCTCCTTTCTCTGCTTCCTAGTTTGAAGTATGATCCTTCTTTGGCATGCTGTTCCATACTCTCTACTGATATGAGGTGGCACAGTGAAATAATGACTCTTAGCCTAATCTGTGCCATTTGGACTTTGAACATTTGGAAATGTGAACTTCACATCTCTATGAAATTAATCTGTGCTGGGTGTTTTACTATAGCAATGAAAGCTAATGCAAGTCTCTTCTGACATTTCTATTTTGTAGGTATGAAAGTAATTAGAGTATTTACCATATAATTTATTGATTCACTGTTCCAGGGCTACTGAGCTAGTATAACCCCTTGACCTTTACCAAGACTTGATGTGATCATTCAATAAATCAAGGCAGCCCATTCCATCTGTGGAAAATTTTAATTGAAAGTTCCTTGAAATTTATTTTTAATTGTGTATATATGAGATTAGATGTACATATATGCAGATGCCCACAGAGGCCAGAAGTGGGCATTAGACCCATGGACCTGAAGATAGAGATGGTTGTGAGCTGTCCGACAGGGGGTCTAGTAACTAAACTTGTGCCTTCTGGAAGAACAGCAACCATTCTTAACCACTGAGCCACATCTCCATTTGCCAAGTTCTTATATGTTAAACTGAAGTTCTAGAAATACCCCTCAGTAATATATGTCCAGCAATCTCATAATGAACACTGCATGTTTACACATATGCTTGATCTATCCAGGATTTCTTCTTTTGCTTAAGACCTAAGGAGTTTCCATAACATGCAACACAATTGCAATGCAAAGCTACAATTATATCAGAAATTTAAAATCAGTACATCTACCTTAATTTGTATGTTTGCTGCTGTGGACAGTTTTTTCAGCAATGGCTTCCTGGTACAAGTATCATGGTTAAGCATTTAACATTAAGGTGTTTTGGACTGGAGGAACTGCTCACCCATTAAGGGATAAGCTCACAACCAAAATACTAATGTGTTTTAAATTCACTGATAGCAATTATTCATCCAATATGGGTATAGCTGGAAGTTTTCCTGTGTCCAAGCCACCTGGCAGTTGGGATAAATGTCTCCCACTTGTATCCCCCAAGTAAACACACACAGGCTTATATTAATTATAACTGCTCAGCCACTAGCTCAGGCTTATTACTGACTAGCTCCTACACTTAAATTAACCCATAATTCTTATCTATGTTTAGCCACATGGCTTGGTAACTTTTTTTCAGTTCTGCCTTCACATCTTGCTTCTTTTGTGTCTGGCTGGCAACTCCTGACTCAGCCTTCCTCTTCCCAGAATTCTCCTTGTCTGCTTATCCTGCCTATACTTCCTGTCTGTCTGCTGGCCAATCAGCATTTTAATTTATCAGCCAATCAGAACAACACATTCACAGCATACCGAGCAACATCACCCATCATGTGGGGATGTCTAAGAAGTTTCTTCAAAATGGTCCATAAGCTTATTCAAATTATCAGTGTCACAATTAGGTTGAAGAACTGCCTCAGGCTTCTGTTGGACAGAAAGAGTGCCATCTACTAAAAGGCAGACATGGCTTGGAAATCCTTGTGGAAATAATATCACTGAGAAAAACAGCAGTGTATGATTGGTGGGAGAAATGGAATCATACAAAGGATTTAAATTGAAACTGTGGAGAGCCATCTAGGGGAAAATCTAGGTAGTTAAACAGTAAGCAGGAGGACTTGGAAGTGACAAGCCATTTCTTCCCACTTCATCTTCCTTCCCAGTAAGCTTATCTCTTGCTTAACTCTGTTCACAGTACTGTAATGCCTTGTGATACTTTGGGACACCACCCAGGGGTGTCCTATTTTAGTGACCAGCTGGGTGTGGAGAGACATGCTGTTTACTCTGAGTCTGTATCCAACTGAGCCACCAGAGCAGGGTCAGTCTTGAAAGAAATCCAGGGCAGCAGTCTGCCCTGACAGATAACTGGAGTCCTCAGCTCCAGAGTTCAGCCAGCCCGGCTGAAGGAAGTTTAAACCTCATCTTGGTCCAAAGACAATGTCACACCCCAGAACCCTAACTGAAGACAACACTATGGCTCTGCCCAGGGGCAGGAGGGCAGTGTAAAGGTGATTAGCTAGGTTCAAACCCTAATGACTCTCTGTGCAGAATGCCACCAGGGAGGTAGAAGTCCGTTTCTCCTTAAGTACCTGTCAGACCTGTAACAAAGACTAGCAGAAGAAATTGCTAGACAGGGACAAACTGTGATGAGAGTAGGGAAGAATAAGGCAAGGGAAACTGAGGATATAGGAAAGGGAGGAATTCAATTTTGAAGACTGCAGTATCCCCTCTAGGAATTGTCAGGACTGCAGCTGCACTCTTAACTATTTTTTCCTGTCCTTAAGCAGACGTCTATGGATATGATTCAAGTAGTTTGAAAATAAGTGCTATTTTGTGAGCAGGCCCATTATCTAGAGGAAAGGCAGCTGACAAAGTGTAATGACCTTGTCTCCTCCAAGCCCTAATTATTCTCAAGAGAATGACATTTTGAATTTATTATGTCAGGGAGTAAAAAACAAAAGAGTGAAAGTTTGCTGTATGTGATCACCAATAATGTTCCAGATATAATTTAGATCATTTCAATAAAACACACTAAAAAAGAGAATTTTTGGGGCGCTAGACATGGAACTAGTAGAATAAGAGTGAAATAAGAAAATGGGCAGGGTCCTAATTGGAGAAGGAGATAGAAGAGGAAAATAATAAACATGAGGAATTGTATTATTTTTATTTACCTAAAGTTATATAATACATAAGAGTATAATCAGAAAGTATATATATATATATATATATATATATATATATATATATATATATATAGAGAGAGAGAGAGAGAGAGAGAGAGAGAGAGAGAGAGAGAGTTTGTAAAATGACATTGTGATGCCACTTGGACTAATAATTCATCCCCCAAAGGCCATAGACAATCTGACAGGAAATTCCAGTGCCAGGCATGAGAAACCTTTTCAGTTGTTAGTCAGGGAAGTCCAACAGACTTTCCAAACAATATAGGCCATTGCTGTTGCACTTGGTTGCATTCCAGAGACTGAAGGGAACTCCCTATTCCTGAAGGTACCATGCATTTTGGACACAGCACTTGGTAGATTTGAGCTGGATATGACCTGAAATTTTCATCCCTGAGGACTAGAAAGGGGGTTAGAAACCAATATTTATGGTAGTATTGTGTTCCCCAAAATATTGTGCACCCTAATAAATTTATCTGGGGTCAGAGAACAGACAGCCACTAGATACAGAGCCAAAAATGGTGGCTAGAAAATGGGTCAGAGCAAGCTATAGCAGAAGATGAGTGGTGGTGGTGCATGCCTTTAATCCCAGCACTTGGGATTCAGAGCTAGGTAGATCTCTGAGTGTTCAAGAATACAGCCAGCATGGAGGCACACACCTTTAATACCAGACAGCGAGCCTTTAATCCCAAGGAGTGATGGCAGAAAGAGAAAGATATATAAGGCGTGAAGACCAGAAACTAGCAGCATTTGGCTAGTTAAGCATTTGGCTGGTTAAGCATTCAGGTTTTTGAGCACAAGTTCAGCTGAGAGCCATTGGGATGAGGACACAGAAGCTTACAGTCTGAGGAAACAAGACCAGCTGAGGAACTGGCGAGGCAAGGAACCTGTGGGTTGTTCTGTCTCTCTGATCTTCCAGCATTCACCCCAATAACTGGCCTCAGGTTTGTTCTTATTAATAAGACCTGTTAATATTCCTGCTACAAACAGTCCTACCAAGCTGTGACATCTATGGTTGTTTTTTGGGGGGGAGGGGTTGGTTTTTTTGTTTGGTTTTGTTTGTTTGGTTGGTTGCTGTTGGTTTTTTGAGACAGGGTTTCTCTTTGTAGCTTTGTGCCTTTTCCTGGAACTTGCTTTGGAGACCAGGCTGGCCTCAAACTCATAGAGATCCAACTAGCTCTGCCTCCCAAGTGCTGGGATTAAAGGTGTGGGTCACCTCCGCCCGGCACTGTGACATCTATGAAGCATGACAATGACCAGTATGTTAAGATCACCCTAAAGGTGAAATAGTAGCACTCATATCTTGCTGGTAACCAACATCTTTCTAATTGGACTTAGGGCATGCTCAATAGGTGAGAAAATGTGCCCGGTACTGAAAACTTAGCCAACTACCCAAGGCTGGTAAATTCATGAATCTTGTCAGAAAACCTGCTACTTCTACTTTACTAAATAAGCCTCCTAAACACTTATCCTTATACCCACAGATAAGTATAGTTCTCACCTCTCATCAAAGACGCTTTTCTGTGTAGCAGCTCGAGACCATTTCAGAAAACCACAATTGGTCTAAAATTCAAAGAGCAACTAATCATAGGTGCCTAGCCCCGGGTGAGGCATTTGTAGCACTCCTCTTATAACTAAGGCTTAGGGAACATCAAGGAAAAGGGGTGGAAAAATTCTAAGAGCAGGACCAGGAAATCTACTATGAGATTGCATCTTCTAGAAGCGACAAGAAAGTTGTTCCACTCAATAAGATTTGAATAATGACAATACCAATAGACATGATAATGGTGAGGGTGGAAATCTCATGGGACCTCAATCCTAAAGAAACTACAGGCAGCTGAGCCCCCTAATTGGCTATCTACTTCCAAGGGATTAGCCCTGAAGTCATATAAGCAACACTAAATGGCCTCAGCTGGTTGTATTTGTATACTTATGCATTTTAGAAGGAGTGAGGAAGGAACTAGAAGAGGTGGGAGGGAGGAAAGGGAAGACAGGAGCATAATGCAAATGTATTTCAATGAACTTTTTAAATGGGAGCAACAACAATGAAAAGAAACATCAAAACCGTAACTAGAACATAAGCCCCTCCCAAGACATTTGGTCAAGAGGTCTCTACTATCTGTTGCTCTCAGTAATAGCACTAGCAAAAGCTGTGAATATCTTGCTTATTTTTCTGTTTCATTTTTACTTACTGAATGTGTACTTTCCAATAGAATGGGAGATCCATGAGGACAGGATCTCTAATTTCTATTCTATGGTCTAGAAGAGTACCGGTACTCAATGAATATGTACTGAATGAATGAATGGCAAAACTGACTGAGCAGGCAGACAGCCCTTAAGACTGGGTCAAGGACACAAGAATACCCACAGAATCAACTCATTGGGTCCCACAGAGACTGAACCAACAACCAGAGAGCCTGCATGAGACTGACATATGTTACAGTTGTTTAGTTTGGCCTTCTTGTGGGACTCCTAGAGTGGGAACAGGGGCTGTCTCTCTTTTGCTGACTGTTGGAGACCTTGTCCAGCCTTAATATGAGGGAACTGCTTAGTCTCACTGCCACTTGATATGCAGTGTTTTGTTGCTATCCATGGGAGGCCTGCCTTTATCTGAATAGAAGCAGAGAAGGAGTGGCTGCAGTTGGGTGGGGGCAGAAGGGAGGTGGGGGAGTGATTGAAAGGAAAGAGGGAGGGGAAACTGCACTGTGGGGATGTAAAATAGAGAGAGGCAGAAAGTGACAAAACAAGAGTGTTTAAATCCCCGTGTCATTTAATTCCTTCATACCTCCTCAACTTCATAGTCTATTCTTCCCTAATTTTTGAATTACTTCTACCTACTATGTTCTACCTACCTCCCACTCCAAAGAGTTACATGAACTATTACTTTCCATGACTTTCTGAGTTGTTCTCTCATGCCTTAGCCACCTCTTATACTTGAGTCTAATATTTCAGTCTAATGAATAGCTAAATGAGAATTGCTGGACAATCACATCTAGTCATACCAAAATAATCAAAGTAGACTCACTACTCAATTTTTCTTTCACTGTACAGCATGTCTTTCTTCAAATATACTATTTATGATCATCTATAATTATGTATTTACCTCTTTATTATTTGTGCTACAATGGTATGTCCAGAAAAACTAAGGTTCTACCTTTTTTTTTTAATTTAGTATCCTCACAAAACAAACACCATCTTTGGTACAGAGCTAACAACTAATTATTTGCTGATTGCATAGTGAAAAGTGAATGAGTTAATTGCCAATGTTTGTTTCTAAATTTTTACCCTGAAGCCTGATAGTCCTATTAGGCTGCCTTCTTTACCTGGCCCTCCTCGACCATACTAGAAGAATCTTTGAATTAGAAAAGTCTGAATAAGCCCAGTGACCTTAATTGAAGATTACCAAATAATACATTTTTTAAAGGAGGAGAAACACTTTTGGTTTTATTTGTTATGCTCAAAAATAGTTTCTGTGTAAAAGTGGACTTTCCTTGTAAATGCATCATGCAATAGCAAGGATACATTCTTAAGACATTACAAATACAAATTCTCTAATGGGTGCCACAGAGTCCTTTAGGAACTTGGCTAGCTAGGCCTAGTGAGACATTTAAATTAAGTCACTATGGAATAGTTGTTATTTAGGCTCTACTCTTCTCTTGTTGTGTGTTGGGAGAAAGGGCTTGTACAGGCTCCTTCTCAAGCATGCTACTGCCTGACTTTGTAAACGGAAGTTTCTGTCCCACCAGCAACCTCCCAAATACCCAGCAGCTGCTCCCCAAATAACTGACTCAGAGGCATAATATTACGTATAAATATTTGGCTGGGCCAGGAGGTGGTGGCACATGCCTTTAATCCCAGCACTGGGGAGGTAGATCCAGGCGGATCTCTGTGAGTTTGAGGCCAGCCTGGGCTACCAGGAAAAGGCACAAAGCTACACAGAGAAGCCCTGTCTTGAAAAACCAAAAGAAAAAAAGTTTGGCTGGTAGCTCAGGCTTATTACTAACTAGCTCTTACATTTAAATTAACCCATAATTCTTATCTATGTTCAGCCACGTAGCTTGGTATCTTTTCTTAGTATGACATTCTCATCTTGCTTTCTCTGCATCTCTGCCCTTCCTCTCCCTAGCATTCTTAGTTTGGCTACTGGTCAATCAGTGGTTTATTAAACCAATTTGAGTGACAAATTTTTCCAGTGTACAAGAGGATTATTCCACATCATACCTTTTCATCTTTTCACCTGTTTTGGAATTCTGTTACACACTGTAACCTTCAGCAACTGTTGTCTCTGCATCTGAGTGAGGCATAACTCCAAATAAGGTGGAAGGCTTGTATAACTAGACAGACTGTTGGAGGGAATTTTCTCAAATGAAGACACCTCAAGTACTTTATTTACTTTAGGATATGTCCCTTTGACTTTTTATCCATCCCAGTGTCATGTCTCTACTCTAAATTTTCTGGAGTCATGTCTATAATGAAACATACATTTGTTTTTCATGTAGATATTGCTGATTTCAGCTCCTGTCAAGAACCCTTAGGTTCTGAGGGTTTTCAGTATAATTTAATTGAACTAAATCACACTTAAAAGCTTACTGATATCATTTTATCAGTAATAAAGTTCCAAAAGTATGTTTTCAAGGAGTAAATTGTCTTTACTATCTATCTTTCTTTCCTTCATTCTCTCTTTCTTTCTTTCTTTCTTTCTTTCTTTCTTTCTTTCTTTCTTTCTTTCCCTTGAGACAAGGTTGTATTCTGAAGCCCAGACTGGCCTGGGACTCACTATGTAATCTGGAATAGCCATGAACTCATGACAGTTTTACATCAGTGTTCTATTTTCTGGGATCAAATGTCTACACCATTCCTGGCACCTTCATGTCACAGACATATTGAGAACTCCATTTGTTTGGGCTACATGTGAGGGTGATGAAATTTGGCTTATGGCCTGAAACTTAAGTACTAACTGTTGGCCTGTGCCGGGAGCAGGAAGGCAGATTGAGAAGTCTGTGATTGATTTTATGCTTTGGGTTCTCTTGAAAGCATTTGAAATAATATATGTTCAAAATTATCAGAAATAATTGTTAGTGGTTATAAACATTCCAAAAAAATTTCTGGCTTAAAATATTGAAAATTGTGTCTTAGAAAAGTGAAAAGAAATTAAGACTCATGGAAAAAAATTTTTTGTCACAAAATAAGATATAATTGATTCATCTAGTGTTACAGGGAGCCTACCAGAGATGACCACTCAGACACAGTTTATAGCCAATTGAAAGTCTTTACTCCTGAAGATTGGGATTATACTCAGGTATTCAGGACCTAGGTGTTGCACTGAGTATTCAGAGCATGGGAATTTTTAAGGCAAAAACCACAACCTGGCATCTTGCTCTGCATCTGTGGGGGGGGGGGGTGGGGTTCACACAAGCAGGCAGTTTAACAAATGTTAACAAAAGTGGTTATCTAGAATAGGAGGTTTGCCTAAGCAGGTGGTTTAACAGAAGCTAAGATAAATTAGATTGACGTCAGGTTCCTAGAATAGTGTTAGGTAAATTTCCATGGAATTCTCCATCAAGAAGAGCAAATTCTAGTAAACCTAAAATGCCCTCAGCAAGAATACAAGTTGCAGGAACTTCTGCACTGTCTTGTCCCATCACATTAGTAATATCTGCATTTTTTCTATTTTTCAGAAAGTAGTATAAAAAAGGAATCAATAATAACAGAAAGAAAAATTCTTAAGTACCAAAGATATGTTCTATTTTTACAAATTAATCAGATCTCAATGAACTCCTAAGTTTCTTACATATGGACAATAGTTTTACAAGTTATAAAATCTGTAAATAGGTAAACAGGGTAACATGCTCTTTTTTTTCCTTTGAAACTACATTTCACCAAATCTTGCATTCACAGGTTGAGGTTTTGCCAACTCGTGCCATTTTCCTTGAAAATCTCAGAATCCACCCCCTTCTGAGTCCCTGACAACACCCAGATTTTGCTGACTCTCTCAGCTAGGTCTCAAGGGGTCATCAGATTCTACTACCAACACCAATCTCCTGTTGCAAAGAGAGAAATCTTTGTCTTTTTTATTAAGCAAGTGCAAAGCAACCAATGGTGGCTCCATTTTTCAACATATGTAGTTGAGAGACAAAGCAGAAAGGGTTTCAAGTTAACTTTCAAGATTTAAATTAGTATTCTTAAGTGTGCCATATTTGTTTCTTCTATTAATATGAGTACTTCAGGGATACATATTTCTTGTAAACTAGCCATTTATGCTGTTTAGCCCCATTTTTCTGATTCTCAAGATCACCATACTTCATGTAAAATAATTGCATAAAAATCAGTTGTCTTGAGAATTCCAATCTGATTGAGAGATTTGGAAATTCAGCATATTGTGCTTGGTTGTTACTTCCTTGAAACAGAAAGAAAACCAAAACTGTGGTTTTGTATCTCCTAGAAGTCTGTTGGATTAGGATAGAGATATATTCTATCCAAAAACAGAAACTCCAGAGCACCTACAAATACCGTGATCTAAAATGAACATCACTTTAGACTTAACTGAAGAAAGTTTTAGAATATGAAAATATGATTAAATGAGAATCCCAGAGTGTTATCCTAAATCTTACTTTAAAACTATTTAAAATAATGTTTTCTATAAATTCTTTGAGAATTTCATACAATGTGTTCTGATCATATTATCCCCCCTCTTTCTTTCTCTCTCTTCTCTCTCTCACTCATGTGTGTATGTGTATGTATGTGTGTGCAATTAAGAATATAATTTTGTGTACTTTATTTTTTCACTTCTACCATGAAGGTCCCAGGAATCTAACTTGGGTCCTCAAGCTTATCAACAAGTACATTTACCCACTGAACCATCTTACTGGTCCAAATTTTATTTTTTTACATCTAGATGGATTAACTGGAGGGGTTTACTGAAAGATCTTCAACCTTCCAGGTCTGATATAAAAAAGTGCTTTCCCACTTTGCCCTAGGTATCATAATATTCAGATTTTAAATAAGAATGGGGTTGGAGGGCTAGAGAGATGGCTCAGAGGTTAAGAGTACCGACTACTCTTCCAGAGGTCCTGAGATCAATTCCCAGCACCCACATGGTGGTTCACAACCATCTGTAATGAGATCTGGCGCCCTCTTCTATATACATAATAAATAAATAAAGCTTTGCTGGGCAGTGGTGGCACATGCCTTTAATCCCAGCACTCGGGAGGCAGAGCCAGCAGGATCTCTGTGAGTTCGAGGCCAGCCTGGTCTATAGAGCTAGTCCAGGACAGGCTCCAACCGTTGCTTTGAAGTAAAGTTTCATTTATTATTCAGAATAACAAAGTCAGAATTCTCTGGAGGAACAGATCCAATAGTATGGATACATATCACAAAATGAGACTTGTTTGACTGGCTTTCAAGATTCAGGCTAGGGAATCCAATAACAGGCAGCTATGTGCTAGAGAGGCTGAGAACCTGGTAGCTACTCAATCCACAAGGCTGGATACCTCAGTCCTTCCAATCTTGCCCTAAAGGCCTGGAGAATTACTGCACAGCTGCTGGTCTTTGGTCCATATTAGAAGGCTGAAGAAGCTGGTTCCAATGCCAGAGAAGGATGGTAGCACCTGCAGCCGAAGAATGGTTGTACTCACCAGCAAGGCATGAAGGCAGAGAGGCAGAATCACCCTGGCTTTTCCCTCAGATGGACCTCTTTATATCAGGCCTGGGAGGTTGTAGGCTTTCCAGTTAGCACTGCCCCCCCATAGATCTACTTAGAGGCATATTTCTTAGTTGATCCAAAATACAATCAAGTTGACAACCAAAATTAATCATCATACCAAAGAAGTGGGAGGACAAATTTCCTTGAGTGTTTTACATAAAATGGAAAATATCATGGCCTGCTTTCTCCACAAAAATCTTTTAAAAATATTTATTTTTTAATCTTTTTAAATTTTAATTTTATATGCATGAGTGCTTTGCATTAGTGTATTCCTGTATACTATTTGCATGTGTGGTGCCCACAAAAGTCAGATGTGGGGAACCAGGTCCCTGGAGTTACAGATGGTTGTGAACTACCATGTGGGATCTAGGAATCATTTCCAGGCTCTATCTCCATGAAAGTATAACCAGTGCTCTTAACCACTTAACCAACTCCCCAACTTATTTTCATTATTTTTAGGTATATAAAATTACACACACACACACACACACACACACACACACACACACACACACACATATACGTATACATAAACACACACACACACACACACACACACACACACACACACACACACATATGGAAATAGACACATGAATACATGAGTACCAGTGCTCACAGAGTCCCAAGTAAGGTATTGGATCCTCTGGAGCTGGACTTACAGGTGGTTTTGAGACACCTGACTTGGGTGTTGGAACCCAAATTCAGATCCTCTGCTCTTAACTACTGAGCCATCTTTTCAACCCCTCACACCTGAATTTTCTTAAATTAGCTAAACTCAACCTCTAGTTAACCAGCATATTTTCTTGCTTATGTTTTCACTATGGCTGACAACGATAATTCTAAGCATTTGGATAAAAGTGACATTAGGTCTCAAACCCAGGACAAATGACTGAGATGCCTATTTAACATATCAAAGCAGACCTGGCTACTAGATTCTCCCAGCATTCCTCAGTTTCTACCTGTTACAGAGTATGGCTGCAATACCCCACCCCATACCATAAACTTTTTCAGCCTATGAGCTGGGCTGCCCTTCTCCTAGCAGCCATTCCCTATATAATCCAGACATTTTGGTTACTCACCCCTTTGGTCTACCCTTTACCCTCCTGGCCTCTTGTTCTGGCTCATCTCTCCCTTCACAAGACTCAGCTCAGAGTCATGTTCACTCTTGACTCTTCCAGATATCTCTGCCTCTGACTATGCTCTCTCTCATATCTACAATAAACTTTCTCCTCCATCATACCTAGGAGCAGTCATATCCTTCCTTTTTATTTCTTTTTTCTTCAGTCAAGTAATGTGGGTCAACAAAATTCAACAATGTAAGTTTAGTAGTTTAGATGGAAATATACCTGCCATTTTTACTGTCATTTACCACAGCAGAGGCAAACATTGACAGCCATTGGTAGTACTCACTCTGATCACAATATTTGACTACACAGAGTCTTGCAAATTTTCAAATACTGGTTAACAGATGATCAAAGTTGATACTGAGATAAAAATTTTGTGTCCTTCATTAATAAACTATCATTGCTATCATAATATTGCTATTATCTATGCTGATTATATTATATGGATACATAGTATTTTTCTATTATTTCTTAATTCATATAATTAGGAACCTTGATTAATAGAGTTCCATAAACATGTGTTAATTGTTTATTATTTTATTAGAAAATATATATTTTTAATATGGATACTGCTTATTTTATTATGTGTATTCTTCTGAGATCATTCTAGAAACATTTGTTGCTGATTTATTCAGCATGCTTTCAAATTAAAATTTCAGTTTTCATCATGATTATTATATCATTGGTATGCTGAAAAATTACCATTAGTTACCTAATAAAACCTGATATTGTTGCCAATCTGTAAATTGCAGAGACTTGCTCTGTATCCTGATCAGCTATCTCTAAAGCTATAGAATAGTCTTTGAAATTGCATTCTAGCTCTATTTGGGTTAATATTCACTGTTAAAGCATTGTTTGGCTACATAATCAAAATGTTCGCTTACTAAGTACAATGTAGTTTATAGCGTTAAATGAACTCCATTGCACAGCATAATACTGACTCTGCAAACATCAAGTCATCTGCTAGCTATTTCAGTAGAACTTATTTAGTAAAACTTGAAGAAAAATTACCATTTAACAAAGCAAAGCAATTTTCAAAGCATTTGCAATTCTATCTTGGTACATAAAGCTCACGTGCAAATAGACGGTATCTAAATATTTACTGAGATGGTAGCAAATGCTTTATGATTAGTACGACTGAATATGAAGAATTACATGGTATTGAAATCCAAATGCAGAGGACTAAAGCAGTTTTTCCTGGTTGTTTCCCTAAAGCTTCTAGGGCAGAACAGGGATAAATGGAACATTTCCACTGGAATGAGATCTTAGAGTCAGTCTCCACCAGACACCTTGCAAATGTGAAAGACGCACATATACCAAAGTAAAGCAGATGGATAGTAGTAACTATATCTGGTAATCATGTTTCAGAAACAAAACCTTCCTTACAGACAACCTACATTCTCCAGACTTTTCCTACATGCCTCTGTTAGGCCTTAGGGACATGATCTGACCTCTGATATTTCTAAATCTCCATAACAGAATCTGACTATATTTATTTTTATCCCACTTGCTTGTTTTAAAACATGGAAAATATCTTCTAGCGATTCAACAAAACTGTCAACAGCTTTAGGCAAAGAGAGGGCATTTGTTAAAGACTCTAGGGAGCCATCTCCAGAAATAACATATTTCCCACATTTATAGTTTTGATGCCTGTTTTTGAGACAGACAAGAACCTGTCTGCTATAGGTATTCTTTAGTCTAGAAATTTCCCAATAGCATGTGTGAATTTATGAGCATCTGCAAGTAAAGTTAAAAAATGAAAAGTATGGAACTTATATGCCAATTATATGGAGAGAAAATAAAGTTTAAAAAAAAGATGTTAAGGTAAAGGATGGATTGGAAAATAAAGTGGGAGTCAGAAACTACTGGAGGATGTTTGGACAGAAAGCAGAGAAACAGATGTCACTGTTTTGGGGGTATGAACTGGAAAAAACTTGCCTGGGATTATAACATCCATATCAACAAATTCAGATTACCAAACCAAGAAACCTCATGTTCTAGGATTTAACTAGGTAAGATTAACCCCTAAAAATTTTAAGTACGAGATTCAATGTCCTCAGCTTATCCTCTCTATACTTTTCTTACGCCAATAAGTTCTTAGCTTGTTGCATTTGATGCTCAATACCCTCTCATGTATTCAGTCACTCCTTTTGGAGAATAACAACATCTGAAAAATATTTGGGGTATGATTCATTGGATGGCGGTAGTGACCATCATTGTGTTCCTTCTTCATTCATAGTGGCTATATTTATACTCAAAGTTGGAAGTCATCAAATATTTGGCTAGCTCAATTTTCTTGGCTTATTAAAACTACCTCCCAAGTGGAAGGGATCGTTAGTTTATTTTACTAGTCCAAAATAAACCAACATAAAAAAACTAAATGTTTTTTTCTTAGTTGCTGAATCAGTGAAAACAAGCATTTAGATAAGATACCATAGCCATGTTCTTTAATATTCCTCCAAACACAAAATATCTATTAATTTAATTTTTAATTTTGTTTCACAAAAAATAATGTATTATCTCTGATAGCACTCTAATTTCCTTATATGTTTAACTGATCCTTGTATTTATCATATTATTTACCCTTTTACTGAGTTCTTACTAAATGCTGATGATGTCTTTACTAGTTTCAAAGACTATAAAGCTACAGTAGACAATCTAAGGTTTATCATCCCAATTTTAGAGAAAGAATTGGAAACTCAAGCAAGTTAGTGGCAAAATGTTACAAATTGTGCATTTGGCATAGAATTTCAAGTTCATAGACTTTACCTCTTAATACTCTCAATTTTTCTGCCTCTATTGTGTAACTATTCAGACTAGACAGAAATGAAAACATTGATAATGTTAATGTGACACCAAAGTCATGATCCAGAAAAGTAGAAAAATGAGTAACTTGAATTTCATCAAAATTTTAAAATTTGTTCTATGAATAACAGTAAATAATAAAAAGGCAAGTGATAGACAAGGAGAAAAAAAGGTTGCAAATTGTATATGTATCAATGACTTTGAATCCAGAATACATAAACAGCTCTTAAAACACAATAATAGGAAGTCAATAACCTGAATTAAAAATAGAATGAATAGTCACTTGAACTGAGAATATATACAGATGGAAAATTAGCACATGAAAAGATGCTAAACCAGCACTTGTCATTAGGGAAATGCAAATTGAAACTATAATGAGCTACCATTAACATCCATTAAAATAACTAATGTCTTTCCTTTTTTTTTTTTTTTTTAAAGGCAATTCCATATGCTGAAAAGGATATGGAGAAACCGGAACTCTCTTACACTTCTGCTAGGAATGCTCTAGAGATGGGTTTATCATGGGTTATTGTGAAGTTAAACACACAGTTCTACAATACAGATAACTTTATTTAACAGCTTTATTCATTAATTGTTTTATTAATTAAAAAACTTTATTCATTTTACATACCAACCACAGGTCCCCCCTCATCCCTCCTCCCAGCCCTGGCCAAATCCCCAAGACCCACTTCTCATTCCCTCTTCCAATGTTGTAAGTTCTCCCATGGGGGGACAGCAAAGCTTGGTACATTCAGTTGAGGAAGCACCCAGCCCCTCCTCCCTGCCTCAAGGGTGAGCAAGGTGTCCCACCATAGGAAATGGGATCCAAAAATCCAGCTCATCTGCCAGAGATAGATCTTGACCACATTGCCAGGGGTCCCTCAAACAGATCCAGCTACACAACTGCCAGTACCATGCAGGTTCCACAGCTGTCAGCCTAAAGTTCATGAGTTCCTATGAGTTTGGTTCAGTTGTCTCTGTAGATTTCCCCATCATGATCTTTACACACACACACCCTCATATAATCTCTCTTCCCAAGAAAAGGATAATCAAACTGCAACTCAAAGCTCCACAGAAGCTAAGAAACAAGGGGGAGCTTAAGGTGGATGTATGGATGGATCACTTTGGGAAGGGAAACAGAGGAGATCTCCATGAGTAAACTGGAGATAACTGATGGGGAAAATAGAGGGGAGGGTAAGAGCTATGAGAACATGAGGGAATGGGATGGTTGAGTTGGGGGAGAGACTGACTGAGAGAGCAATGAAAGAGAAATCTTGATTGAGGGAGACATTATGGGGTAAGGGGGTAACCTGGTGCTAGGGAAATTCCCAGGAATCCATAAGGACAACCCCAGCTTAGACTACTAGCAATAGTGGTGAGGGTGCCTGAACTGGCCTACTCTGGTAATCAGATATCTTACAATGAAAAGAAAAGTAGTTTGCACAAAAAAAACTGGACTTAAGTATTTATAGTAGCACAACTCACCATTAACCCAGATCTACAAAAAGCACAAATGTCCTTGTACATATGAATGATAAACTGGTATATTAGAATAATGAAATACTACCCAACAGTGGAAAGTTAGCTTTATGAATTAATGTTAAATGTATTATGCAAAGTGAAAGAAGCTAGACACAAAAATGTTCAAAACTGTATAATTCTACATAGATGCTATTCTGGAAAAGGTAAAACAGTGTGGAAAGAAAAGAAACAGGTGGTAACCATAGGTTTAAGATTGATTTGGAAGGCCACCATGAAAAAAATCTGAAAAGTGTTATTTTCATTGTATATCTTCTTTCTAATTGTAGTTACAATAATTTGTGTATGTGGTAAATCTTACAGACATGTGTCTCACTATTTGATAGAGTTTTTCTTTAGTCTAAATATATTCAGGGTTGGTAGGGGGTTGTGCACATTCCTTTCTATTCTTCTGTTATACCACACAGACTATACTATATTATCACACAAGCTGCAAAACACAAACTCAAAACTCTATCAAATAGTGACAATAATATCTTGAAATTTTAACTTGTTAATAAGAGAAATCATTGAAATGACTGATTTCTTACATCAAAATCTGAAACTATTCACTCATTTTAAATATCTCTGTATATAAATTTATTGTTATTCTCTGAGAAATGAGTAACTATACTTGCATATAAATGGCTTTAACAATGAGAATTTTTGCAAGATATAGTATATTAACCCAAAACTTCAAGTATTTTGTCTGTTTTTAAAGATACATTTGCATGTGAGACTTTCTTAAAGTGAAGTATAGTCATATAGAATTGGTTGTTGTCTCATTTCTGTGATAAAAGTACTTTTGAAAAAGCAGTGTAAGAAAGGCAGTGTTTGTTTTGGTGTAGAATCCCATGATGGAGAAGATAGGGCAGCAGGACCTTTAAAAAGCCTCTGGCAACAATCAGGGAGCAGCAAGAAGTGAATGGTAGTGCTCTGCTCACTGTTTCCTTTCTTTATTCAGTCCATGGCCCAGCCCTTGAACGAGTGCTGACCACAGTTAATCTAGGTCCTCCTGCCTCAGTTGACTTAATCTAGGCAAGCCCTCCTAGGCATTCCCAAAGGCTTCTCTCCTAGGTCAATCTAGAGTCTGTCATGTTAAGAATCAATATCAACCATCAAATTGTGCAAGAATTGTGTGCTTTTAAGCATTGTAGAGTTTTCATACCTTTTATTATTATTGATAAAAGGTGCAGGTAAATTAGACTTTACAATCAATACAGGGAGTGTTTGTAATTCATTCTATAAATTCATCTTAATAATATCATAGTAAAAGTAATAAAGGAGCCAAAAATAAATTAGAGCTGCATGGCTTTGGAAAGTAACCTCCAAGTCAACATGTCCCAATTGAAATATTTTATTTTATTTTTTATATTCATTTTCATTTGAAAAATATTCTTTGTGAAATGTATTGATGCCTAAGGTATATGTTGATAATTATATATGTATATATATATTGCTACTCTCAGTAGCACAAGCTTTGGCAACAACAGCAGTTCATAGATGTACAACATGGCGTTATTACCCAGCTGGAGGCTTGTGTCTGTCCTATCCCAGTTTCACTAAAGGAGCCATTGAAAAATAATCTCTTTCAAAATTGTCATTGCAAACAACAGTAAAATATAAAACATTGTAGTGAGTTAAAAAGGAGTTGAAATGTTAAATATTTAGTTAGCACCAACAGCCTTCAATGAATTTTGTTTCCTTTGGGAAAGAATATTTTGATTTCATTATGAAAATTCAGTAAATAACGGACTTAATCAACATTTACTGTTAGGAGTTCAAAGTGTAAGATAAGCAGTAGACAGCATAAAGGAAGCAATGTTACTAAAGAAATGGTTTCCATTTGAGAAAAAAAAAACATCAAAATCAGTAGACATGACATTCCTCAATTTTCTTTCTTTCTTTTTTTTGTTTTGTTTTTTGAGACAGGGTTTCTCTATGTAGCATTACGCCTTTCCTGGAACTGCTCTGTAGCTCAGGCTGGCCTTAACTCATAGAGATCCGCCTGCCTCTGCCTCCCAAGTGCTGGAATTAAAGGTGTGTGCCATCATTGCCTGGCTGATATTCCTCAATTTTCTACAACACCAAAATAAATTGTCAACAAATTCTTTTTGAAAATTAATGCCTTCATCTTATCATTCTTCTAAGCATTTTATGTCCCTCTCTATCTTTAAATAACTTCTGCCTTCAGCTAGACTCTCTTACCAGGAGAATGCCTAAAGTTTGAGAAATAGCGCAGAGGTGGATGATTTGCTTAACTGCCACATAACAGCTGTGGGCCAGGAATTAAAGAGAGGCTTTGGCTAGGAACAGAGGAAAGAGTGAATTCACATAAGACAAGATGTTGAAGTTGCCAGACTCCAGGTAAGGAGATCCAGGATTTTAAATCAGGAAGAAATTAGGACAAAAAAATAATGAGCAAGCTTAAAAACTCAGAGAGATAACTGTTTGAAGACCATGTTCAGGGGTAACTTTGGGACAAGGTTAAGGCTAGAGTATCTATTGGCATTGGATATAGTGGTGTGCTTGGGCAAAAGAGTCACAGAAATATAAAATCCCCATTTGTGAAGACACCTTGACTGAGCTTGTCTTATTGTTCATTTTGCTTCTATTAAATATGCTTCTTTCTGGTGAACTCCAATCATTAAAAATTGAAGTTTTTCTTTTTTAAAACATATCAGAGTGGCAGCATTACAGGATAACCCTGTTGTATCTCTCCTGTCTCATTAGTCCTCATAACCACAAAGAAAAGACAAACACCTTGTCATAAGGAAGTTGTATGGACTCATGTCCATGCAGAGTATCCTCTCTCTTATTAGTGATCTGTCTTCTGGCTCTATGCTATTGCCATTTGAGACTGAATTCTACCTATTGTGACTATGTTCTTGGCTTTGCTGTTGACCTAGCTTTTGTCTGTTTATGATCTCACTTCTTTTTTAGCTGCATCTGCTTTACTTCAGATTCTAATTAACTCCTGTGTTTCTGAGACTAAAAGCCCAACCACATTCCTAATTTCTCTTTGCATGAGTGGTTTGGGCATTGTTTTTACATGGATTCTACCATGGTTCCTATTAATCTCACTGTAGTGACTCAGTGAAAATGCTCATAACCCTAGTCTCAGAAATTTATCTCTTGATGAACATGAAAAAACTGGGGAAGGGAATATATAGGAAATGATTCTACTTACCATTTACATTGCATCCTGCAGGTAACATGACCCATTTCTTCTGTAAAACATTTTGGTTTAGGTCAGAACAAAAATCACACTGCACTGGATAGATAATTGCTCTGGCTCAGAGTGGTGTTATGTATGCCTGGAAAGAAGCCATGCTCAGTGAGGACAGAAAGTATCAATGAGAACGGGATAGGAAGTTGAAATCCAAGATTATCTTGTGTAATGAAAAACATCTGGTGACCTTAGCCGACTACTAAATTCAACATGACTTAAGAGATGGTTTGGGGTTTTAGGAACAAGAGTTGTCAGGTATATTTCCCTGTTGACAGCTATTTGTGGATACAGAAACAAAAAGACTGCCTGTGTAAGTGTCTTTCACAAGTAAATTGAAACATACGGACTCATTTATAAAAAAAAAAATCATGGAGTCTTACCTTTCAAAAAATTCATTTACTGACCCAGAAAACATCCTCCCAAATGACCACATGAAATGGTGTCCCCTTGGAAAACAAATTCAAGTTTGAATTATCTGTGCCTTAGATCTTAAAAAAAATTTAGTCACTTCATATAGTAAAATCTAGGGATGTTAGATTTAGTGACAGATGATCCGCCCAACAGCATTTCCTTTCTCCTTTCACTCCTACAATTGTATATTTGGTATATGAGTTGTGATTGATGATATCATTTCAACCATGTGCTAGATTTTATGGTGAAATGCTATCATACTTGTGCTGCATTAATGATTTTAGTTGTGAATGTAGTACAATATCTTTTTATACTCCTTCAATATTGAAGCCACAATTTATACAAATAGATGCATTCTGTCTTTTGCCCAAGTGACTTTGACAAAAACATGTCATTTAAAGTAATGTTGCTCATCCTTCAGTGATGCAAAAGCTGAAGGCAACATTACTTTGCTATGAAACAACTGGAGTTTTGAATGCCTGGTAAAATCTGTATAAGCCACTAGGAGTAACTTAAGAGGTTTGTGCAGCTGAAACCAAATGGAGTGGAACAATCACCCACAGCTCTAATTTTAGTACAAATAGGGATAAAGAAACAGCTTTTCTTTTTCAAAATAATGTGTTCTCTGAAAGCTGGCTATGGAATGCTCAGATGCTTTCAAGGTTTATTAAAATAATTATATACACTATAAAATATTAGTAATTTCAGAATACATCTAGTATACTGTTTTGCTTTAGGCAGTATTATTTGAAGTCTGATGAACATACAATTTGGGTGAATACACTGAAATTTTAGAAAAAAAAGTATGTAAAATATTTTTTCAATTAGTGTATTCCTCACTATGCTCTTCCTTTGAAAATATTATTATGGGAACAAAATGCAATGTCTGTCTACGTCACTTTGTCAACTTAACTACCACATCATAGTATCAGATGATGCTTTCTTATGTTGGAATGTTAGTAGCCAAGTGTTACAAGTTTGGGAAAAAAGAGAACTTGAAATAAATTGGTAAGAGATGGGGCTGTATTCTCCATGCAGGGATGCCTTGGTGCAGGAGGTGGAGCTTGGTCCTGTCTCAAAGAGGTGTGACACACGTTATTGACTCCCATGGCAAGAGTGGATGGGGCGGAAACTGTGGTTGGTATGTAAAATAAATGAAAAAAAAAAGTCTTCATAAAAGAATAAAAACTGACATGGGTTTGTGTCTCAGGAGTGCTGAGTAATGGAATATTCACTTGGGACATAAGGCCTTAAGATGAGCTCCTATATTTCTAGTATTAAATGAATACAAGTTGTTACAAATACACCCCAGTTCATATATATTATAATCACAAGACATAAGTTACTGTTTCATACTGACTTATATCCTTATGCTGACCTTGCCTAGTAAATGTACTGGGAGATGAATTTTATTTTTAGGTACAGGGTACAAGCATAATATCCCTTATATGAAATTCTTCAGTTTTAGTATTGAGGAAAGGGGGAGAGAGGAAGGAGGAACAAAATTGATTAGGCATTGTGTACATTTATTCTGGTCTTTGTGCATCTATAAAGTATTTAAACTGTATACCATATCATCATGTAGAAGGAAATAACAGGACACTGAGAAGTAGGAGAAAGAGTTCTGCTGTAAGCGATGGCTTTAGGGCACACCGATTTTTGTAGTATTTTCTTAACCGATCGCCTTCATAATATATAACAGAAACTATATTCTCCAACTGCTCTGTCATACACCCAAATTCTGGGTCTCTTTTCCTTTGGGCCAAAACAAAGTCTACTCTTCAGAAGATAAATCATCAATGATGCACACTGTGGGTACTGCTTCAACCATCCCTTTGGATGGTTGGCAATCAATAACCAGTTCTACCTCTTAAACCAGAAATAAATATAAGCTTGCCTTCTCTAAAGCTTCCTTGGTCCTCATGGGAACAACATTACAAATAGTTGGGGAGAACTCTGAGAAGAAAAAGAAAAACTGTATAAAATCTTCAGTGTGTTTTTCTAGGAATTTTTCAAGAGTAGATACTTATGCAGAAAGATGACCTTGTCTAACATTGGATAACAATGCTGTCTCTAAGTAAATCTACACATAGCATAATCACATAAATTAGTTGATATATTTTCTACAATGACATTGTGAGGGAGGAATGGATATTGTCTTTATTATTTTATAAATCATGAAGCTTAATTAACTTTACCTAAGGTTGTAAAGATATTCATGATAAAGAACACAGCCAAATCCCAGCTGTGTGTTTTATCTCTAAAGATTTATTTTTATATGTATGTATGCATGTGTCTCTCCTTCTTCCACTTTCTCTCCCTTTGTGTGTGTGTGAGAGAGAGAGACAGACAGAGACTCCTGCAAATGGTGGAAGAAGGCATTGGCTCCTCTAGAACTGGAGTTATAGGAGGTTATAAGCTGTCAGATATGGGGGCTGGGAACTAAACTCAGGAACTTAGCAAGAGCAGTAAGTGCTCTTAACCATTGAACCATCTCTACAGTTCCTCAGTTGGTTTTTTACTGCTTTGTTAGAATTACAATTGTCAATAGTGGTATCGGTTCATTTTTTTAACATGAATTAATGATTACATTCTTTTCATTGTACCTCCACATCCTTTCATTCTTTGCTCTCATCCAATAATGCCCCTCCCCCTTTATTCTAAGGCCATCTCTTCCATGAAGCCATCACCAATTAACTTGTGGATTTGTCCCTTAGAAATTTTACATGAAAATATAGCACTTCAATATCACTCATACTTTGTCAAAAATAAACAAAAAATGAGATATAAACTGGTCTTTATAGTATAATTGTCCTTTGTACTTCCTTATCCTTTGACTACTCCTCTTATTTCCATGGCCTTCTTTGAGAGCCTATGCTAAATTTGTGTCCTTCCATTTAAAAAAGTGCCATATTTATCTTTCTTTTAGTTTTTATGAATCTGCCAAGATATGGAAAGTAAATATATGTTTTTTTAATTGTTAAAATCGAATGAAAACAAATGGCCTTGTTTCTATCATATGATAACCCCAAGAAATCATAGGTATTAATGTGTCAATGTAGGAGACAGACATTAAAGTGTTAAAGAGAATAAGAGAATGGAAAGATCATGTTTTAAATCTCTTTTAGCCTTCACAGTGGTTCTCATTGGCTTTAGACATGCCTGGTTTCCACTGTTCCCCATGAACATCTGTGCTTTGATTGCATAAACATTCTTGTTTCCCAGATTAGTCTATCCATAATAACATCTGTGAAAAGATGAGGTATGTGTGCAAGTTTAATATCTATAAAGAGAGGTTAAAACCATTTCTGCACACATTTTTTGCTCATGTCATCAAGTCAAGTTTAATGCTGTCTTTGTGTGTGTGATGAATGAAAGATTTAAATGTATTTAGTGAATTAGCTATTAACGACATCTAATAGATACATGAGTAAAGTATATTCTTGGTACTAATCATAAACTTACAGATAGTATCTCCATGTGATGCATTGTTAAGTTACTTAGTACATAATTACTACAGCAAATGCAGACATGTGGCCTAAAGAAAAATTTTCTATGACACTATTAGATGCTTCCCAAACTTATATTTACAATTTTACCTTTTGCCATAGAAGATACAGAGAACCTATGCCTTGTTCTTGACAAAATATATTGTGTCAAATCTTTCCTGTTATGCTAAATAACACATTGAAAATGCTTTGCATCATCTGGTAATGATCTAAATTTAATGTGTATGGTAAAAGACAGAATGGAAAAACCAGTACATATACAAAAGATGAAGTAATTTTGGCCAATTTTAGTACCCAAAGGAAGCTTTTATCTATTTTTGAGACTACAGGATTTTTAAGTTCTTGCTTTTCTGATGTGTGTTTAAAAACAATACAAATATCAGAAATCATAGACTTCTTTATAATCAAGAAAAGATTCTGAAGTGAATGTGTCCATTTTTCTTTGCTAACAAGTGAATAAAGTTATCTAACTAAGTGATAGAAAGCCACAGTAAAAATTACTATGCAAAGAAAATTGATATTTCATGTGTCAAATCTTTTGATACTTTAGAACTACAATAAAAGATTGTGTGGGAAAAACCTAGCTTTGTTGATGTATATCATATCCTGAGATGTCCTACCTCCTTTTATTGGGTACTATCTGCTTTGATTCCAGGAAAAGAACTGTGTTTCTATGAGAATTTGTATTCAATGTATACTAGAGGAATCATTGATTATCTTAAAGATTCTCAGTCTGGCAAGTCATAATGTTAAAATCACAGAGGCCTAAATTTCTCAACTGAAGATTTTTCCATATCCAGCTCTACATGACATGTAGAGCTTATAAAGTTCAGTTGATCATCTTATTAAAGAATGAAAAGTGAACATCATAACACAGTTTGTATGGTGTTTTATATTATAGCACTCTTGGCCCTGCATTATACATATTGCATTAGCATTTTGAAAGTATTTTCATCATGCAAAACAGATTTGAAGTGAATTTGCAAGGACATCATGGTGATACAATTTGAACATCATGGCAAGTATTTGTTTAGTATCTGTATTTGAGGAGAAACACTGAGATAGTCAAAATTATTTGTATCCACTGGGAAGTCAAATTGAGAAATGGCCTAAGTGTGTCTTAGAATCCCTTTGTCTAATTTTGGTCAATTCACATTAATGTACTTTCTAGATCACAAGAACCCACACAAAGTATTCTACATCCCAAACTTGGGGCAAAAACTAGTTAAATATTGGCTAATAGTGTAGATAAATGTTTCTTTGGATTAATTCTACCTGCATTTCTACATGCACAAAACTGACTTTCCCAGGAACGCTAAGTTTTAGAGTTCACATGACTTATGGCATAGACTCCATGTCAGATAAGTCATCTGAGGCACTCATCCTTCTTTTGACCATTCCATGGACTGGAATTCAATCATGTATTAAACACTATTAATTATGAAGGTAAATCAATCACATGACCTAGATACAACTTGTAGCCTCATGATTTTAATTGTCTAAATTGTTAAATTATATAGCTCCACCCACTCAAAACCTGTTGATTATTTAACCATTGATCAATAAACATCAAATCCAACTAGAAGGAGAAAATACAGCCTTGATCCATTTGTAATAAGTCTATTTGCCTCTGATCTTCTTACAATTCATTTTCTCTAGGTCAAACGAAGGTCATGTACTTGTGAACTTTTTGTCATAAATATGTATAATACTGTATTTGTAAATATTATTACATATACATATATACAAATAGATTATGTTAATCAGTCTTAATAGAATCAAACTATCAATGACATCAACAGTAAAAATCTCCTAACATATTAAAATGAAACAATATGAATAATTCTAAGCACATGCATATGAATTCTCCTGGCCCTTCCAGTCTTTCTACCCCTCTTCTGTAAGTTCCTGAGCTTTAGGTGTGGAATTGTGTTGTAAACATATAAGTTGGTGTTGTGTGTCCTACAGTCCTGTATTTTCTGAATTTTGACAAGTTGTGGGTCTTTGTAATAGTCCCCATTTGTTGCAGAGGAAGCTTCTTTGATGGGTAACAGCTACTTACTGTGAAGATGAAGATCAATATTAAAAATGCAGTTGGGATTATATTAGTTTAGGGAAATGCCAGTAGTAAATTCTGCATTGGAGTCTGTGGCATCTCTAGTTGTAGATATTTGGTTAGAATTACAGTACAAGTCATGAATTCTCTGCTATTAAGAGGGCTTTGTGACCAACTACACTCTTTTTTACAAACAATATTTAGTTGGGTCATGTTTTATATTCATCTGACAGTCTGTCCTTTGATTGGAAAAATTTGAATATATATTTTAGTCATCAATTTTAGTATTGATTTATTTATTGTTAGTGTTTTTTTACTGAAACAATATGTTTTTACCTATTTTAAATGCACAATTCAGTACATGTTGGTTTTCAATTCATCTATTAGTGGATTCTTGGGTTGTTTTAAACTTACTATTGCTAACAATGTTGTGAAAAACATTACCATACAAATATCTCTTTGAATTCTTCTTTCTAGATCTTTTGGACATTTACTTAGTCATGGAGTTGCTGAATCAACCAGTTCAGTGTTTGAAATTTGGAGGAAACCACTAGTTTTACACATTTACATTTACACATTTACCAATTACATTTAAACTGATGATGATTCAAGTGATTTCCAGTCACTTCATATCTTTCTCTCCAATATTTATTTATTTTCTGGCTTTTAAGTAATAGGCAACCTAAAAGAAATCAAGTTATTTGTATGAATTTGATTTATAATACTTGCTTTTAGTCTATGTGTTTGTGATCCAATTTATGTTAACACACACAAGTATGTATGCTTATAGCACGAATCTAAAAAGGTCTTATTAATGAAATCAAACCTGAGGCAGGTTATTGGGGTGAATGCTGGAAGATCAGAGAAGCAGAACAAGCCACGGCTATCTCACCTTGCTAGTTCCTCAGGTGATCATGTTTCCTCAGGCTGGAAGCTTCTGAGTCCTCCACATGAATCTCAGCTGAACTGTGTTGCTCCAAAGCCTGAATACTTAACCAACCAAATGCTTAACTAACTACATGCTTTACTTTACTAGTTCCTGGTCCTCATGCCTTAATACCTTTCTTTTTTTGCCCCCACTCCTTGGGATTAAAGGTTGGGTTTCTGGGACTAAAGGCGCGGGTCACCATGCTTATCTGTTTCTAAAGTGGCCTTGAACACACAGAGATCCACCTTGCTCTGCCTCCCAAATGCTGGGATTAAAGGCGTGTGCTACCACCGCCCAACTTCTGTTATGGCTTGCTCTGACCCATTTTCTAGTCACCATTTTTGGCTTTGTTCTAGTGGCTGTCTGTTCTCTGACCCCAGATATGTTTATTTCGGGAACACACAATATTTCAGGGAACACAATACCCACCACATATGCTAACACATATACACGCATACATTAATGTATGTATACACATATATCACATATATATACGTATACACACAATATACACACACACATACACACACACAATATTAGGGTAAGAACCTGCTTTCATTCTTTTAAATGTGGATATCAAGGTCTTCCACTATAATTTCTTGAAAAACTCCCCTTACCCTCATCACATGATCTCAACATCTCTATGGAAAAATAATTGAAAAACATTCTTTATGGATTATTTTGGAAATCTGTATGTATTATACTATAGTGTTATACCTCTCCTTGTCTTTATTAATTGTCATTGATTTTTAATATTTTTTAAAATATTCTCATTCCCTGTAGCCCCTTTTTCTATTCTTGTGAGTTGCTTGAAAAAATTTTTAAATATTATTTGTACTTTTGGAGGTTTCTACCTATTTAGTTAACTTTTTTCTTCTTTATTATTAAGAAATTTTCTACTCATTTTGCATACCAACCACAGATTCCCCTCCCCTCCCTCCTCCTGACCCCTAGCATTACCCCTACCCCACCCACCCCCATTCCCACCTTCTCCAAAACAAGGCCTCCCATTTTGTTGTGTAGTATGGTATAGATTTGTGAGTTATCAACTTTAGTAACATTTTAACAGTATGAGTGAACTATACAAGTTTCACCTTCACTTAGGACACTTCCATTCTCCCATTTGAAATTTTCACTACCTTTTATGTCTAACAGCACTATATTACCCTTCTAGTCCATCATCGTGTTATTTGTAAGATAAATTTATAAAGCCTGTGGTATATGCATTTATATTTGTGTATTTCTCCTATCATTTGCCTCCTTGTGCTCCAAAGTACTTTACTGTATGCCAATATTCAAGGTGTTTCTTACTATTAAACTAGTCATTTTTATTTCCTTCAAATGAGGAAGTCCCAGGTAATAGGTTTCTTTTTTTATGTAGAGAATTGTAAAATGTTTGACTTTTTTTTAAATTTTTTTTTTCGAGACAGGGTTTCTCTGTGGCTTTGGAGGCTGTCCTGGAACTCACTTGGTAGCCCAGGCTGGCCTCGAACTCACAGAGATCCACCTGCCTCTGCCTCCTGAGTGCTGGGATTAAAGGTGTGCACCAACACCACCTGGCATTTTTTAATTTTTGAATTGCCGTTTCAGTACCATTGCTTTCCTGATGGAACTTGGATACTACAAATATCACATCCTCTGTTAGTATACCACAAGCCTTTGAGATTATTTTCATTATTATTCAGTATATTTTTTGTGCTATTTAGATTGTATGAATTCTGCTACTCATCTTCAAGTGTGTAGGTTCTCAGAAGCTCTCATCATGGCTGTACTTTATGTCCATAAAATTTATACAATTATTATATCTTCCAGCTATATAGTTATAGTGTTAGTAATTTGAATTTTACAGACATTTTGTTGTCATATTCTGTTCAGGAAATATTACATTAATTTTTGAAATATTTTTGTTATGATATCTGACTTAAAATTCTTAAATACTTACAACATGTAATACTTATCAATATCTAGGTCAGGTTTTTTTTTTAGTTTTGTTATGGAAGTCAGAAATTTTTTAGTCCTTAATGTAATAAGTACTTTAATTTTTATATCCTATACATTTGTCTGTGATATAGTAGAAGTAGCTAGGCCTGTTTAAATATTTCACCTTGGTAGGACTTCAGCTATAAAACTTTAATACCTGAGTCCTGGTACTTTTTTAAAAAAAAAATCCTACTTCCTAATATCCATTTTGTTTTTGAAATATTGATGGAATTGTTTTCATCTGCTTTGTTTGTCTGGTTTTCATTAAATAAAAGAATATGTGTACACAAAAAAACTTGTACACAAATATTTACAACAGCATAACTAATGATAACCAAATGTGAAATTATCAAATTGTTCATTATTTGATGGCTAGAAATAGAAACCATGCTTTAACTGTTTATAATCAATACATTATTCACTAGTGAAAATGAAAGAATCACTAATGAATGAATGGATAAACATTAAAATATCTGAATGTATTATGAGTACCATTATGGAACCAACTCCCCAATCAATTTTTCCCATACTTTGGTAATTGAACAAAGACACCCTTGCCTAAATCTCTTATGTTCTTTTCTAGGCACTCTAACAGTCTTCCTCAGGCCAATGACTTAGCAAATGTACAAGAACACCTCAGAGTGTTTAAAAATAATTTTGAATGTCTCATTCTTCCTTTTTTGTTCTGCCATTTTTGATCATGTTAATTCATTTGGAAATGCTATCATAATTATGAAGTTAAACAATAGACACTGATTTTTTTCTCCTTTATTTCTTTGGATAAAACTTCATTTGCTCAAAGAAATTATGGCCTGAGAATGGAACTTTATAGAGAAGTTGGATAATGATGGTTCTCTGGGGATATGGCTTTTGGATTACTCTCAGTCCATCTGTTTCTTTTACTGGCTTCTAGACTATGAATTTTGAAGCTACCATAGTTGTGAAGATTTGTTTCTAGGTTGATGTGTAGGTATTGTCCTTACTGCCAGCCACACTTCTGAAATAAATACTCATTAGATTGTTGCAAGCCTTTAACTAATCTCCACATTTCAGGGAAAAAAGTTGACTTTGACAGTTCTTATTTCATAATGTTCTCTTTGTTTTGTGTAGGTGTGCATTTTAAAGGAACTTATTCCATCAAAAATTGTTCCCCTCAAATTAATTCTCTTAATTAGTTTAACAGAGTCATTTGGTGTGTATCTATTTGACCATATGCATCTATTTGTTAATCTCTCTTATATTTGTGTAAGTAATTTTTTCATCCTATTAACCCACTTAGACTCTTTATCTTCTATCTATGCATTGGCCCTTGAATATCAATTTTAAAATTGTGTAATTTTGCACATTCCTTATGTTTTTATCTTGAAACATCAACCTTTTTTCCATTTGTATTATTATACATGCACCTAGTTTAACTTTTAGCATCCACTTTGTCTTTCTAGCTTAAGCATATGACTATGACACAAAGCCCAATAACAGTATTTCTTTTTTGTTTATTTTACTTTTATTGTTATTTTCTATTGAAATTCTTTTTTTCTTAATAATTTTTTCATTCATTTTACATGAACAGTATTTCTTTAAGAGACCAAAGAGATGTTACATACATACATATATGTATATTCTGTTGAAAAAATGCATAGCATCTATTTTTCACATGGAAACCAAAGAAAACACAGTGTGTAAATATTTCCAAATATGTGTGTGAATGCATATTTTGTGTTCCAATCAAAATAAACATTATCAGTATTCCATGTTGTGTCACTAAATGAAACATCTGCATAACTGTATCCAAAGCTAAGAAAAATCATGAAATCTAAGAACAAGAATAATGTTAAGACACAGAAGTTAAAGAGGACCACTATGAAACACTATATTTCTGGACATGACTTGTCCTGTACTCATGAACTCTTCAGAGCTATAATTACCTGAAATTCTTGCACAAGATTGGTCCCCTCATATTTTACCAAAGAAGGAAGAGGGGCTCAAAAAGCTCCATCTCCTCCTGATGTGTTATAGGATTGCAAGGAGGGGGTGAGGCACTTTTTTTTTTAATCATCATAGCCGCTGTAAGTTGTCTATATTTCTCTAAACAACCCATCACTCATGTTCTTGTAAGAAATTCTAATTAAACTCATTGGGTCACTAAGGAAAAAAAAAGTAGAGAGGGTCCTGGTTTGGGAGAAGAAATGGATCAATCAGTGGGCAGGGGATGGGGATTAGGAAATAAATGTGAATTAAATCATTATATCCATGTATGAAAATGGCACTATGAAGCCCATTATACATAATTAATATATGCTAATAAAATTTTTAGGCAGCAGAAAAACCTTGTTACCAAAAATACTATCCAAAAGGTTCTTTTCTCATAATACAGTCAAGAAGGTAAGCCTGGTCTGTGTAAGGCTCTCTAGGTAAGCACAAAAGTATTTTTAGAATAAATAATAAATAATATTGCTCAGAAAGGCAGGGCAAACTACAAAAGGGAAGAATTCTCTGATCTGTAGTCTTACCATGTACAGATGTATGTGTACAGATGCATCCATGTCTCTTTCAACTGTCCCTTCTTTTAGTCTTCCCCTCTTTCATCTTCCTCTCTAACTTCACTTTCTGCTTTTTCTTTCCTATCTTTCCTTGCAGTATCGTATGAATGTTGTAATATTAGTTGAAGATGTGTTACATTTGTTTGTGCTGTGGAACATTTGTTTAATGATACAAAGGTGTGTTACATTTTTTTATGTTGCATTTGTTTAACTCTGTGAAGTTGTATTACTTTGCCTGTCTAAAACACCTGATGGTCTAATAAAGAGCTGCACAGCCAATAGCAAGGCAAGAGAAAGGACAGGCTGGGCTGGCAGGCAGAGAGAATAAATGGAAGGAGAAATCTGAGAGGAAAAGAAGATCAAGGAAAAAGAGAAGAAGGAGCAAGAAGAGAAGGGGCCAGCCACACAGCCACACAGCCAGCCATGGAGTAAGAGAGAAAGTAATACATACAGAAGTAAGGAAAGAAAAAAGCCCAGAGGCAAAAAGTAGATGGGATAATTTTAAGTAAAGGAAAGCTGGCTAGAGACAAGCCAAGCCAAGTGTGGGCATGTATAATTAAGAATAAACCTTCATGTGTGATTTATTGGGAGCTGGGTAGCAGGCCCCCCAAAAGAGTAGAATAAAATGCCAAACAACATTTTTTTTGTGTTCCAATGTGGGGCTAGAGTAAAAAAAAAATCAAACAACACATGAACACCATATTTTTATATTATTTCCCTCTTATATGGAGAATTAATCACATACACATATAAATAATGACATACTGTGCATCTGGGAATTTTCCCATTTGCTAGACGATAGAAATATAGATTATGAAGCCATGGTAACCTTTCCTCTTTCCTCATTCTAAAACTCAATAGTAGATAGAATACTATAACATTAAACATATCAAACATCTGATAATGTTTGCATATCAACAGGTAAGAAAGTTTCTCCTTGTTTCTTCTCTTTTTCCTCTGTAATTGCTTCCTGAGAAGCAATTTGTGCTATAGATCATGAACTTTTACAGATAAGTACAGCAAAACCCGTTCTCCTATAGAACCAAGCCTGATGGCACACAAAAATGTATTTGTTTATTCATAACAAATTTATATATGTATATAAAGAATGGTAATTTAATTAAAACAGATGAATTTCCTTTCTTCCTAGGAATAAATCTTTTAAGGAACATTTTAGAATACTTAAAATGGAAATAGGCTTATGCTGGTGCTCTTTTATGTATTGCCTAATTTCCTGGTGAATGAAAGGTGAATTTCCTATGTTGTATTAAATTGAAAGAGATGGAAAGAATTACATGAAATCATTTATAGAAAGTATCAGTTACTGTGTCTGCCATGTAGTAAGTACTCAGCTATTATTACTGGTTTTTTGTATTAAAGTTGAGTTATGATAGCCTCAAGTCATGGAATATCTAAATAAAATCCATCCACAGTTGATAGATCATTTCTGTAGTTTCTGCTCAATTGTACATGGTGAGGATTAAACCCTGGAAAGTAGATAGACTTGATGGTTTTTATCCCATAAATACTTTCCATTACTTGTTTGCTTTTTTAACCATTACTAAACCTACTCATGTTAGAATTGATATTTATCTAAAAGTTATACCAAATGATTTGAATAGGTTAGCTCACATGGACCACTAAAAGAAAACTAAATGCAAATCCTTCATAAATTAAACTTGGTCTGATTTTCTTGCCCCCTTGAAGTCTCAAGCTTTTTGAAGAGTAAACCACTGAGCACAGAGAAGTACTTCCTATTATTTTGGCAAACAATTGCATTCTGTCAGTAATCCACTTAATAGAACCATGATGAGAAAGAATAAATTATGGCTTAATAGCAAGAAGAGAGGATGGAAGGAATGGCAGCCAATAAATATGTAAAATTTTAATGCAACTTAGAGAATGCGGTTAATATCTAGATGTGTGTGGGTTGTCTATATGTACATGTATACAAGTGTCTTAGTTACTTTTCTATTGCTATAAAGAGACAGTATGACCAAGACAGCTTATAAAATAATTTATTGGAGTTTTACTGTTTTAGATGGTTAATCCATGACTATCATGTTGGGGAGTACAGCAGCAGGCAAACAGATAGGCATGGTATTGGAGCAGTATCTTATATGTTGAGGCAACAACCATGAGGCAGAGAGAAAGCCAACTGGGAATCCTGAGGGCTTTTGAAACCTCAAATTCCACCCCTAGTGACATAGTTCCTCTAGCAATATTTACAAACAGTTCCACCAATTAAGGACCAAACATTCAAATATATGAGCCTATAGGGGCCATTCTCATTCAAAATACCACAATAATTATGTATAGGAGTGTGTCAGAACATTCATATGCATGTTTGTATAATTTATAAGGTATTCATCTTTATAAAAGAAACTCTGTATCTTATTAGAGCTGTTATTCTTTTGGTTCCTCATTAAACAGGACACTTGAAGGCATCCTCCTTAATTTATACTCCTGGTTTCCCCTCCAAGCTACATGTCCCTCATGAAAGACTTCCAAACTGCATCATTAATTCCTTCCTGTGGATAGACGCTAAATTTGAATGATCTCATTACTTGGTTACTTAGTGCTATCAAAATTTGGTTTGTTAAGAAACTATGTATGGCCTTGTTTTCTGATAATGCAAGTATGGTAACCATCTGGATAGAGATTAATATCTCACTTGGGGTTATGTAATATTTTCTTTATTTCATTCCAGTTGCAATCCTCTTTCCTAATTTTTCAAAATGACACCAAAGCCCATTTCATGAAATTGCAATGTAATCTGACAGTGATAAATCACTGTTAGACAGAGAGAATTTGCTGAAGCTATGGAATTGCATTCCTCATGCCATTTTAGTTAAGATGAGAAATGCTTGGAATTTATACATAAACAGCATTGTGTTTGGGTCATATTTATTACAGAAGACTCCTGAAATAGCTGCTGGTTTTAATTACACTATTGTGTTCAGAAGGGAAGAAATATCTTTTTGTCCTTAGCTTTTGCTATCAGTATAAGACTTTTAAGGAATAATTTGTTAAAATAGCTATTGAAAAATTTTAAGTTCAGAATGATTGTTCTCAGAGAAAAATCAATGCATACTGCCTGGCAGTTCATCAAGCAAGGCTTCTGAGAGTGGCATCCCAGTTGCTTTAACATCAGCATTTTTCCTTTTGCCAGTGTGGTTTCACAGACCTGCATCCAAATTAAGAGGTTAAATTATTCTTTCCAAGATTACAGGGCCTTCTACCCAAATCAGTCCAGGAAGGCTGACTGAAGTTTCTCCCTCATGGCCCATAACCCGCACATTAAAATTGCCAAGGATCTACTATAACAATAAATGAGAATCTTGTTAATTTGGTTAGTTTGGCATAATGGAAAGGATCACAAAAATATGTTAACTTTGTATAGAATAGGTGACAGCAGGCCACAGGGTTTTTGGTACAATGTACTATAAGTTATGAGAGAGTGTGTTGACAAAGGATTCTGATGATGTGAGTCTGTTTCATAACTGCACAAGCAAGCATGGATTATTTTAGAGTCATGGATTCACTGATATAATAATCTTCCCAGAATTAAGAGAGGTTAAAGCTCAGCTTTAATTCTCATTTGCTAGCAATCAAGTATTTGACTTTAAATAAAAACACTTAACTCTGTGTCCTTGTTTATATAAATCTGGAGTACTGGGCTATATATTAGAAAAATTTGTTTTAGATATTTTTAAAACATACACAAATGTTATATATATATATATATGTACCTTTATCTTTTTTGAGTTTATTATTATTATTATTATTATTATTATATTTGTGTTTTATTTTTACACATCAGCCATGGGTTCCCCTGTCCTCCCCCTTTCTATCCCCATACCCACATTCCCCCATCCCCTCCCCTCCATTCCCATCTCCTCCAGGACCAAGACTCCCCTGGGGATTCACTTAAACCTGGTGGATTCAGTACAGGCAGGTCCAGTCCCCTCCTTACAGGCCAAGCAAAGTGTCCCTGTGTAAACCCAAGGTTCCAAACAGCCAGCTCATGCACCAAGGACAGGTCCAGGTCCCACTGCCCAGGTGTCTCCCAAACAGTTCACGCCATTTAATTTTCTCACTTATACAGAGGGACTGAAAGAAAATCATGAAAAAGCAAGGGAGACAGTCCAAGACCTGAAGAGGAAAATAGAAAAAAAAATGAAGAAGACAATAGCAGAAGGAATGCTGGAAATAGAAAATCTGAGTAAACAAACAGGAACTTCAGGGGCAAGTATAACCAACAGAATGCAAGGGATGGAAGAGAGGATCTCTGGTGTTGAAGATACATTAGAAGAAATAGATTCATCAGTCAAAGAAAACACTAAAACCAACAAAGTGATGACCCAAAATGTCCAAGAAATTTGGGACACCATGAAAAGACCAAACCTACAAATAATAGGGATAGAGGAAGGAAAAGAATACCAACTCAAAGGCAAAGAAAATATATTTAACAAGATCATAGAAGAAAACTTTCCCAACTTAAAGAAGGAAATGCCTATCAAGATACAAGAAGCCTATAGAACACCAAACAGACTAAAACCCCCAAAAAAGTCCCCTCGCCACATAATAATTAAACAACTAAACATACAGAGTAAAGAAAGAATATTAAGGGCAGCAAAGGAAAAAGGCCAAGTCACTTATAAAGGCAAAACCATCAGAATAACACCTGATTTCACAATGGAGACTTTGAAAGCCAGAAGGACCTGGACAGATATAATGCAGACACTAAGAGACCATGGTTGCAAGCCTAGACTAATATACCCAGCAAAACTTTCAATCATGATAGATGGAGTGAACAAGACCTTCCAAGACAAAACCAGATTTAAACAATACTTACCCACAAACCCAGCCCTACAGAAAGCACTAGAAGGAAAATTCCAACCTAAGGAAGGCAGACACACCCATGAAAACACAGGCAATAGATAACACCACAGCACTAAACACCAAAGAAGAGAAGTACACACACACTACCACCAAAAAATAAAAATAACAACAGGAACGAACAATCACTGGTCAATAATGTCCCTTAATATCAATGGACTTAATTCACCTATAAAAGGACACAGACTAACAGAATGGATACAAAAACAGGAACCATCTTTCTGCTGCATACAAGAAACACAACAAAATTCAAAGACAGACACCTCCTAAGAATAAAAGGCTGGGAAAAGACTTGCCAGTCAAATGGTCTTAAGAAGCAAGCTGGTGTAGCCATCCTAATATCCAGCAAAATAGACTTCAAACTAAAATCAATCAAAAGACATGTTGAAGGACATTACATACTCATCGCAGGAAAGATCCACCAAGATGAAGTTTCAATTCTGAACATTTATGCCCCAAACACAGGGGAACCCACATATGTAAAAGAAACATTACTAAAGCTTAAATCATATACAAAACCCCACACATTAATAGTGGGAGAATTCAACACCCCACTTTCACCTCTGCACAGATCTGCCAAACTGAAACTTAACAGAGACATAATGGAATTAACTGATGTTATGGCTCAAATGGAATTAACCGATATCTACAGAATATTCCACTCAAACAAAAAAGAATATATCATCTTCTCAGCACTCCATGCAACCTTCTCTAAAATCGACCATGTACTTGGCCACAAAGCAAATCTCAACCTATACAAAACAATTGGAATAACCTCCTATATTCTATCAGACCACCATGGTCTAAAGTTAGATTTCAAAAACAGAAAAAACTACAGAAATCCTACAATCTCATGGAAACTGAATAATGCTCAACTGATTCACCAAATGGGTTAAGGAAGAAATAATGAAAGAAATTAAAGACTTCCTAGAGATCAATGAAAATGAATACACCACATACCCAAACTATTGGGAAACTAAGAAAGCAGTGCTAAGAGGGAAATTCATAGCACTGAATGCCCACATAAAGAAGCTGGAGAAATCTACGCTAGTGACTTGACAGCATACCTGAAAGCCCTTGAACAGGAAGAAGCAAAGTCTCCCAGGAGGAATAGACTCCAGGAAATTATCAAATTGAGAGCTAAAATCAATAAAATAGAAATAAAGAGAACAATACAAAGGATTAATGAAACAAAGAGTTGGTTCTTTGAAAAGATCAACCAGATAGACAAGCCCTTATCCAAACTAACCAAAAGACAGAGAGAGAACATCCAAATTAACAAAATCAGAAATGAAAAGGGGGACATAACAACAGACAATGAGGAAAACCAGAGAATCATCAGGTCATACCTCAAAAACCTCTACTCCACAAAACTGGAAAATCTAAAAGAAACGGATAATTTTCGGGATAGGTACCACATACCTAAGTTAAATCAAGACCAGATAAACCATTTAAATAGTCCAATAAACCCCAAGGAAATAGAATCAGTCATTAAAAGTATCCCAACCAAAAAAAGCCCTGGACCTGATGGTTTCACTGCAGAATTCTACCAGATCTTCAAAGAAGACTTCATACCAATACTCTTTAAATTGTTCCACACAGAACAGAAGGTATATTACCAAACTCCTTCTATGAGCCTACAATTACCCTGATTCCTAAGCCAAACAAAGATGCAACAAAGAAAGAGAACTATAGACCGATCTCCTTCATGAACATTGATGCAAAAATACTCAATAAAATTCTGGCAAACAGACTCCAAGAACACATCAAAACAATTATCCACCATGATCAAGTAGGCTTAATCCCAGGGATGCAAGGGTGGTTCAACATTCAAAAGTCCGTCAATGTAATACACCATATAAACAAACTCAAAGGAAAAAACCACATGATCATCTCACTAGATGCAGGAAAGGCATTTGACAAAATCCAACAACCCTTCATGATAAATGTCTTGGAGTTATCAGGAATACAGGGATCACACCTAAACATAATAAAGGCAATCTACAGCAAGCCAACAGCCAACATCAAATTAAATGGAGAAAAACTCAAAGCAATACCACTAAAATCAGGAACAAGGCAAGGCTGTCCCCTCTCTCCATACTTATGCCATATAGTACTTGAAGTTCTAGCCAGATCTATAGGACAACATAAAGAGATTAAGGGGATATAAATTGGAAAGGAAGAAGTCAAGCTCTCCCTCTTTGCAGATGACATGTTAGTATACATGAGTGACCCCAAAAATTCAATCAAGGAACTGATACAGCTAATAAAAACCTTCAGCAACATTGCAGCATACAAGATCAACTCAAAAAAATCAGTAGCCCTTTTATATACAGTGGACAATCAGGCTGAGAAGGAAATCAGAGATACATCACCTTTTACAATAGCCACAAATTATATAAAATACCTTGGGGTTACTCTAACTAAGCATGTGAAGGACCTATATGACAAGAAATTTAAGTACCTGAAAAAAGAAGTTGAAGAAGATGTCAGAAAATACTCATGGATAGGCAGGATTAACATAGTAAAAATGGCAATTTTACCAAAAGCAATCTACAGATTCAATGCAATCGCCATCAAATTTCCAACACAATTCTTCACAGATCTGGAAAGAATAATACTCAACTTCATATGGAAAAACAAAAATAACCAGGATAGCCAAAAGAATCCTGTACAATAAAACAACCTCTGGAGGCATCACAGTCCCCGACCTCAAGCTCCACTATAGAGCTACCATAACAAAAACAGCTTGGTACTGGCATAAAAACCAACATGTGGACCAATGCAATCGAATTGAAGACCCTGACATTAACCTGCACACCTATGAACATATAATTTTTGACAAAGAAGCCAAAAAGGTACAAGGGAAAAAAGAAAGCATCCTCTACAAATGGTGCTGGCATAACTGGATGTCAATGTGTAGAAGGCTGAAAATAGATCCATATCTGTCACCATGCACAAAACTTAAGTCCAAGTGGATCAAAAGACCTCAACATAAATCCAGTTACTCTGAACCTGATAGAAGAGAAATTAGGAAGTACTCTTGAACACATTGTCACCAGAGATCACTTTCTAAATATAACACCAGTAGCCCAGACACTGAGAGACACAATCAATCAATGGGACCTGTTGAAACTGAGAAGCTTTTGTAGAGCAAAGGACACGGTCAACAAGACAAAGCAACAACCTACAGAATGGGAAAAGGTCTTCACCAACCCCACATCTGACAGAGGGCTGATATCCATAATGTAGAAAGGACACAAGAAATTGGACATCGAAATGCCCAACAGTCCCATTAAGAAATGGGCTATACAACTAAACAGAGAATTCTCAACAGAGGAAGTTCAAATGGCTGAAAGACATTTAAGGAATTGCTCAACATCCCTGATTATCTGGGAAATGCAAATCAAAGCAACTCTGAGATACCACCTTACACCTTTCACAGTGGCTAAGATCAAAAACACAGAAGACAGCTTATGCTGGAGAGGATGTGGACCAAGGGCAACTCTCCTCCCCTGCTGGTGGGAATGTAAGCTTGTACAGCCACTTTGGAAATCAATATGGCGCTTCCTTAGAAATTTGGAAATCAATCTCCCCCATGACCCAGCAGTAGCACTCTTGGGCATATACCCAAGGAATGCTCAATCATACCCAAGGGCATTTGCTCAGCTATGTTCGTATCACCATTGTTTGTAATAGCCAGAACCTAGAAACAACCTAGATGCCCTTCAACTGAAGAATGGATAAAGAAAATATGGTACATATACACAATGGAGTACTACTCAGCAGAGAAAAACAATGACATCATGAGATTTGTAGGCAAATTGATGGATCTAGAAAAAATCATCCTGAGTGAGGTAACCCAGACTCAGAAGGACAAACACGGTAAGTACTCACTCATGGGAGGATACTAGATGTAAAACAAAGATGACGAGACTGCTACACAACTCCAGGGAGGCTACCTAGAAAACGGGACACTAGGAAAGACACAGAGATCACCCAATGACAGAGAAATGGATGAGATCTACATGAACAACCTGGACGACAGTGGGAGTAATGAAGGGCAAGATTTGAGGGAAAGAAAGCTTAGGAGAGCAGGAGATCCCAGCTGGATCAAGAACAGAAAGGGAAAACAAGGAATAACAGACCATGATAAATGAAGACCACATGAGAAGAGGAATAGGCAGAGTGCTCAAGATGTCCCCAGAAATCCACAATGATATATCCTCTGTAGACTGCTGGCAATGGTCGAGAGAAAGCCTGATCTGACCTAGTCTGGTGATCAGATGACTAAACACCCTAACAGTTGTCTTGGAACTCTCATCCAATAACTGAAGGAAGTGGATACAGAGATCCTCAGCCAGGCCCCAGATGGAGCTCCAGGTGTCCAAAGGTCGAGAAAGAGGAGGGACTGCAAGAGCGTGAATTGTTGAATCCAAGATTGCAAAAAGCACAGGGACAAATAGCCAATTGAATGGAAGCACATGAATTATGAACCAATGGCTTTTGAGCCCCCAGCTAGATCAGGCCCTCTGGATAAGTGAGGCAATTGAATAGCTTGATCTGTTTGGGAGGCACCCAGTCTGTGGGAACAGTACTTGTCCTTAGTGCATGAGCTGGCTGTTTGGAACCTTGGGCTTTCACAGGGACACATGCTCAGCCTGGAAGGAGAGGACTGGACCTGCCTGTACTGAATCCACCAGGTTTAAATGAATCCCCAGGGATGTCTTGGTCCTGGAGGACATGGGAATGCAGGGGAAGGCCTGGGGGGAAGTTGTGGGTGTGGGCGGGAGGGAGAGGACAGGGGAACTCATGGCTGATGTATAAAATTAAAACACATAATAATAATAATAAAAAGAAAGAAAAGAAGATGTGTATTCAGGAATAGAGCCTTAATATCATGTTGAGGATTTTAACTAAAAGCATTGCAAATAACCTGTAGTATTTGGAGTAGGTTTTCTATGGGACACCTTTGTTCTATGACTCAACAAGATGTAATCCATCCCTAGCACTGGAAGTTTTACTTGGTAGTATAAGATGACTATTTAGGCCATTGTCTTCCCCATTATTTGGTAACTCCATTTAGATCCTTCAATATATGTATATACTTAAGGAAGTTTCTAGAGTAGTAGGTTTCCATATGGTTTTTCTAATGGCCTTTAGTGTTAGTTGTCCTTTCCCAAATTCCTTCATTTACCCTTCTCTTTCATCACCCTCCTCCTTTAATCCTCATATTCTAGTTTTCCTTTTATCTATTTATAATATTAAATTCTATTTACCCTACATTGGAGTATCTCTTTCTTTTCAAGATCCCTTACTAGCTACATAACATCTGTGATTATTTGGACTGAAACACGCATATCTAGATTTTAAAAGCTAATAACCACATGTACACAAAAACATGCAATATTTGTCTTTGTAGGACTGAATTACCTCAGATGGTACTGTGTCCACCTACCTCCAAATTTTGTAATTTTATTTTTCTTAGCAGCAGGATAATATTCCATTGTGTAATGTACCACATTTTTGTTATCCATTCATCAGTTCATGGGTATCTAGACTGTTTCCAATTTTTAGCTATGATAAATATATGTACTGTGAATAAGATGTAGAATCCTTTGGGTTTATGCCAATAGTGGTTTAGATAGATTTTTTGGTTTTCCATGTTTTTTAATCTTCTTCAGTGAAGTAAAATTTTTAATGTAGTGATCTTTCACCTGTTTGGTGGAATTTATTTTCAGAAATTTTATTATTTTTAGCTATTCATTATTTTTAGCTATTTAGCTCCAACTTGGATGCTCTTTATTACTTTCTCTTGATTTATTGTTCTTGCTAGTACTTAAAGCACAATGATGAATAATAATGGTAAAAACGGAGATTCTTGTCTTTTTCCAAATGTTGGCAAGAAAGATTTCAGCTTATCTACATTAAATATAATGTGAACTGCTTAGTTCAGATGGCCTTTATTTTGCTTATATGCATCCCTTTAATGTGTCTTTTAATGACTTTATTGTTAAGAAATACTCTGTCATTAGATTAGATATTACACTTAATAGCACTTTTGTCATATCACAGATATCATGAGCCTATAAAACACAAATACACACATTTGTACTTTCATGCACCGTCACAGAAGATACGTAATTCAAACATTCAAAATTTAGAATAATCCACCAATAAATTCTTCTAGTAGGTAAGTTTCATTCTTTATATAACTTCTTATATGTACAAGGCAATGGGTATGTTGAGAAATTTTACCTTAGGTGAAGTTACACTTTAATCTAGAATCAATAAATGAGCCATGAGTGACATGGTCTTTGTATCTGTCTGTCATCCCACTTTACCTCTGTATACAGAAATGCATTGGAATTAATTTAAGATATAGTCTTGACCATACTTTACTCATATACATTAAACCTTCTTAGCTTCTGCCAGAGAACATTTATAGCATTTTGCCAAAATAGTTTTCATACTCCTAAATTTACTTTACACTCCTTAAATGCAGGAATGGAACAATTTTCATTTCTTTCTTTAAAGTTTCAAGTCCATATTAGAGATTTAGTAAATATCTTCTAGGAAAGATATATTTCAGAAGTTATATTGAGATAGGATACCGATACCAACGTTTTATAATTTCTCCTGGAATTTTGTAAAGATTAGAATGTGGACAAGTGGCATAGGATTGTGGTGATAATAAAAAATCACATCAGTAGCCCCAAAATATTAAGTAATTAGTAGGTGCTATACATTTCAACTGTTGTTTCCTTTAATCCTTATCACAGCCTTACAATGTAGATGGTATTTTTTTCACCTGCTGATAAGGAAGCACAAGCAAAGAGGGGTTACATCATTTTCATGACACTGTAGAACTAGTGCGTAGTGGGGCTTGAGTTTTAACCTAGATTTTAGCTAGGGAAACTCTCATCTCTGTTTTAATGACTACTGGCAATAGTAGAAAACATCTTGCTGTGAACTTCCATTCTCTGTTTCTATAGTTTCAGGTTCTTGCTTTATATAGAAAGTAGCAAACATATCATTTGCTTCTTTTCATTGTTTCATTCCTGAAAGATACTGATATTTTTTTTCTCCTTGAAATGCATTCTTTCTGATTTTTCCAGAGAGTGTAAAATAAACATATTAAGAATATAAGTGGATATGACATATTCTCATTTTGCTTTGTCAAGGCATAAAATGCATGATTATGGATCTGCACCTCAGATCTTATTTTAAAAACACATTATTGGAATACGGGGGGAGAGGGAAAACACATTATTGTTTATACATTTATTGGTTTATTTTCTTCTAGTATTACTTAAAGACAGATTTGTATTTTTATGTAAAGACATTGAAACAAATGAAAGAAGATGTTAACACCTTCTCAAAGTTTAAACTTTATAAAAGTTATACCCTGTATTTCTAGCAACATAGTAATCCATCCTGATAAGGACCACTACAAATGCTATTAAACTTGGCCCTGAATCTGAGTGGCCAAGAGTTTTCTTGTGTGTTTGCTGATTTAAGGAGTTAAGATATCAATAGTTTTTGTATTTGGTTGATTGCTACACTGACAATGAAAGTAATGTCAACAATTTGGAGTGGGAAAACTGACTTATGTTTTTCTGTGTAAGATACCTTTTCTCTTTGTTAAAGGATAATAGGCTTTCTCACAAATACTTATCATACCACTCTTTTAAAGCTGTGCCTGGCTGCTTTGTTAGCTGTCAATATCTTTTGTCTTTTTCTCTAGCTTTTCTTTAAAGGACATGAGATCCCTTGAGCATGCTCAGTAGGCATATTTTAGCCCTGACATTATTGATGGTGTACATATATCTTTCTAAAACATCCAAATTGACATATTCCAGGATTTTCAAGAAATAGTAGTGGCACCACTGAAAACCTTAATTTATGGTCAATGTCACCTAGCCAAGCGATGATTTTTGTCTCCTGAATCAGAAATCACAAGTGCATAAATCCCCAGACATGACTAAGGTCCTTAGGAAGCTAACCTTTGTGGAATTGGATCCTGTGGTGACATTACTTTTTAGAATACCCAATTTCAAGTAATTTTGGCCTATTATTCAGTTGATTTTCATTGTCAAGACATATTCAGTCAAAATAATTTGGGAAAATACATACTTTCAGCATAAATGAATAATGTATTGACTCAAGTTGGTTGGGAATCATAAGTTAAAACTGCTCTACCTTCTGAAGCTAATAATTATTGGCACTGGCATTATGTTTCAGGGTGGCAGAACAGTCTCCTGCGTGCTCTGATTGGTCACAGAATATTAATTGGCTGCAGACATAGTGTTTAGAGCTCCAATTTAAGTCTGAAAAGAATGATAACTTTCATTTGTATGCAAAGACTCCAACTGTCCCTTCAAGATGAATGATCAGACCCTGCTTTACCCATCACTAATTCTTTACTTTTTGTTTTGTTTTGTTTTTTCGAGACAGGGTTTCTCTGTGTAGTTTTGCACCTTTCCTGGAACTCACTTGGTAGCCCAGGCTCTTTACTTTTTAATATGTAAAATAAAGGCAAATGAGAGCCCCATTCTACAACATTTCACAAAACTGACACAGATGGAGTACTTTTGGTGATCTTGTTGCTTCTTAATAGCACACATATTTACTAGTCATTGAGCTATGGCATCAGTAAGCCAGTCAAAGATGCAAACTATAGTTCTTGATAATCAGAGATTCAGAAGCTGATTAAGATCATAATGAAATGAAACACTGACTTCCATTACATTTACCTTGTCATTCATTCCTTCACAAGCAACTCAGGTATCCTGGTTTTATTTGAAGGAAGAAAGTAATCATCAACATAAGTAAATACACATCATACACATCTGAAATGTAACATTAAGGTTGAACCCAAGGCATCATTTGAAGGCTAAATATAAGGGCTTGCTTGGTAGCTTGTGGGATTTTGAATATATCAATGAGTCAATCCCTTGATGGGTTCATGATATACAGGTATTATGGACAGGTAGTAGAAAGTAAGGCCTCATTGGAAGAAGTGAATCATTGTAGTATGAGCTGGAAAGATATACCTCACTCCAGTGTCCTTCCTTTAGTCCTCATTGCTTCTTCTCTGCCTCAGAGTTAGCAGCTTTCCCCACCGTAGACTTTTCTCCCTCATGGTACTTCTATCTCGCCATCAGCCTAGAAAGACTTGTGCTAGCTGGCCATGAACTGAAACCTCTAAAACCACAAACAAGAATAAGTTTGTCTTTCTTCCAATGATTTCTCTCAGGTATTTGTGAACAACAACGTAAGTATCTGACACAAGCACCACAGTTCAACAACTTTCTGAGATGTAGTATTAAATGTTAGTTTTTAAAAAAACCAACAAAACCCTGCTCAATAAGGTATTCAATCATAGCCATGTTAATTCTCTCAGTCAATGAGAATTAGGAGTCTGGTATAACATCTTGGAGAAAGTTATTAGGAACCTTGATTTCTGCTTTCCCCTCCCCCATAATTTGTATATAAACTTCCATCCCATATTTATAAGATGGGTGTTTGCTTCAAAAACAAAGTATTTTTTGCCTTTATAAAAGTAAGTTTTATTGTTAATTATTTACCTTAATTGTCTTAGAAAGAAGAACAGATTATCTCATTTCAATGTGATTTGTAGTTGGCAAAATCTAGTGAAGCAAGTGTGTTCTGGTTGCTAAGGATTTAATTTGGGTGCTTTTAATACTTAGCTATATAATACTTGGAACATAATCCAGAACAATGCATCACCCCTTCCTTTTCACTTCAGTACCATACCTACCTCCCTTAATTATGGAAATATCTTCATTAAATATGATTCCCAGAGGACAGGTTCCCTGGAGCACATAGCCAAGAGGACATTGCACAAAAAGAAAATTGTAAATAAATCTCTGTATAAGCTACCAATCTAAGGAAACAAAACCTTCCAATGTATCAAGAAATAAATCCAGTTACAAATGCACTAATAGGACTATGTGAAGAGGCTCTGGCAGAGCAACTGAAAACAGCCAGTTATTTAAAAGATACACAAGCAGGAACGGCACCTAGCAAGCACTGGCCCTCAGAAGCCAAAAGTGTTCTCTCCGCTGTAGGCCACATACAAGAATCCATCTTCATCTTTTTCTTTCTCAAAAAGCTGTCCCAGAGTTAGGATGGACTGTGGGACTGTCTTGTCCACAAACAGGAAGGTGGCCTTCTCAGAAAGAAGCTGGTTCCTTTTCCTGATGATCCACATGAACTGGCCACAGTGATATCAGGAGGAACCAAGTACTTCCTTTTGTCATTGTCAACAATCTGAGAGCCTGAGATATTTTCTATGATCACACAAACCTGGTCGGGGTACTTCACTCTGATCTTTGCATATTCCATGCATTTGTGTTCCAGCGAGTGGTCCTCCTTAATCATCCACTTCATGGCGAAGGGAGGCGATGGAGGCAGTTCTCTGAGCCATGGACTCTTAAGAAGCGACCACAACAAAAACAGATGTGGAGTCAGCAGCAAGGATTACTCCCAGAAACAAAGTCTTTGTTCTATGGAGGAGATTAACTAAAAACATAAGACGTGGGGCCTATCAACAGTCAATTATGGACTGGAGAGGAAGTTATGGGTCTCTAACCCTTTCTGCTGAACTATTGGCTACTGAGGCAGGTTAGCAGACATGCTGCCATTATCTTCTGTGGTATATCCACCAAAAATTTCAGAATTTAGAGAGTTCTAAACCCATTGTCACACAGGTGATCCTAGTTAAAATCAACTATTCACACATACCCCCAAAATGGAACAGTAACAACAAAATGTATGAACGTGGTATGGGGACACACAGTGAAGAGGGGAAGGTGATAGAAAGAGAAGGGACATTGGAGATGGATTATAATAATCAGAATTTACATCATACATGCATAATATTGTCAAACAAAAAACTCTGTAATTTCTGAAAAAATAAAATATATTCAAAACCCATGGGTAGAACACAGGCCAAGACACATTTTGATAGGAAAAATGAAAAAAAAAAACCCAAGCTTGGCAGGTCCTCAAATTGCCTTTGTCATCAGAATTAGCTGAATTAGGTCTTGTTAAGTGTATAGGTCTCACTCCAGACCCACTGGATTTTATTTTGTTGAATAAGAAAGTAAGAATTTCCATTAACCCTCAGGATAATTCTGGTAAGCAGACAATAAATTATATAATGGTACTAGCAGTTTTACCAAGCAAATTCAAAGAAGTCTAATGGTATACATGTGGTATACATTTCTTTTTGGCCTCTTTTACAGCAAATACTCATACTTTATGGCACTAAGCTGTATCACTCTTAAAGATTCACTGTTTTCAACAAATAGCTTCCAAGGTCATTGTTATCATCTGTATGACAGTTATGGAACCAAAATTGACAAAAAATATTATGTGGTAGAGTTTTATGATTCAATCCTGGAAGTAATACTTATTCCTCCCCCTGTACATTGCTTTGGCCAGAACTCAGACATTTAGTCACACCTAACGGCAAGGGAAGTTGGCGAATGTGAAGGCTAGGTATGTGCTCAGAAAGGGAAAACAAAAAACAAAAAACAAACAAACAAACAAACAAAAAACAAAAAACAAAAACAAACCAGATTTTTCTTGAACAGATAGCCATTTTTTTATACAGGAAGTATGCAACAGGGTTGAGTTCATAGACATTTGACTTGTACAGATGTATGGGGTCCTATATTTAGAGACCTAGCCCTTGGTTTAATGATCAGTCATTATGGTCTTGAAATGCTTAATATTTTTTGAGCAATGAGTCCCGCATTTTAACTTTTCATTGATACCCACAAATTCTTTTGCTGATGTAGTTTGGTTAAGTCAAAGGGTTACAGCACAGTGTGGAGATTTGTTTAGACAGTGGGATCTAGACTTCAGCATTCTATACTGACATATTGACCACTAGGGCATCCTGTCTCAGAGTGCTATTCTGTTTTGCATTTTTTATCAGTGACTTACATGACATATAAATTATACTCACCACATTGTCAAATGTTAGGAAGTTGGGAGGGACACTTAATTCTTTAGAATACATCATTCTTATTCAAAAAGATCTCAGTAGTTTGGAATGATGAGTTGAAACTAACCAGATCACATTCAATATAAAATAAATGCAGAACTTTTCATTCAGGTCCAAAAATCCAACTGCAAAAGTACAGTCTTGGGATTTTATTTGGCAAAGAGCATGAGCAGAGTAACTGGGTTGCCAAAAATATAATTCCCTCTTAGTCCAGATCACAAAAACTTAGGATCCAGAACAATAGAAGTATTGGTTCAATTGCACTTCAGATGACAAATTAAATTAGTATTCTGTTTATTGTGACATATTTAAGAGGCTTAATGACAGACTAAATTGTGTCCATAAAAGGATGTCTAAGATGGAGAAAGGTTTTGGAAAATATGTTACCTAAAAGACAATGGACAATTGAAGGAAAAGTGGATGCTCAGCATGGAAAGTGGGTGGCAGAATTTTAAGGAAGACAGGCAGTGAAGGAGACCAAGACATGTCTGCAAATATTTTAGACATTGGTAATGATATATTCTTTATTATTTCTGACAATAAAAAATAAGACTAAATGGCAATGTGTCCAAAATTATAAAATTAGCAGAATAAAATAATTTTAATGGAACTATATATAAGCTTGTTATATCTAATTTCCAAGCTAGAGTGTTTGGGCCTCTGTAGAAGGAACTCATGTATTAGGTAGAAGAACTGGAGTCTTTATAAGATTTTATATGGCTAAATAAAATGGGCATACTGTAAATCAGTTCAGATATTATTTAGATTATATTTAATAAGAACTATGAAGTCAGACTGCCCAAATTCTTCCATTAGCCCTGTTTCTTCATAGCTCTGTTACCTTGAGCATATCATACAATTTCTTGATTCCTTCATTTTCAGTCTGTAAGATAGAGATAATAATAGTATGTGTGTTGTAATAAGTAGAATTTTTAGAAACATTAAATGGATTAATAATTAACCCTTTAGATTAGTACTTGGCTCATAATAATGGTATGTTAACTGTTATGCATTATTTTCCAAAAATATATTTGATAATCTTCACCTTTCTTCAATAAATGTACCTTTTATTACAATTAGGTCAATTTATATGAAATATAAACTGAGTAGTATAGTGGAAAATTAAAAAAAAATACTGAACTGGCAACTGAAATGACCCTGTATATATTCTCAGAAGCCTCTAAGAATGCTGTATGACAGCTTTGTTTCTTGGATATATTGTTGAAAGTTATGACATTAGGAAGACATTTTCAGTTTTAAAACTCTGTAGTTGGAAGTTTCTCCACTCCCAATCTCCTCCAGTCCTGCCTAGCATGCAGTCTCACAGCCACTTATAATATGATTACACAGAAGCTTATATTAATTATAACTGCTTGGCCATTAGCTCAGGCCTATTATTTACTACCACTTATACTTAAACTCAGCCCATTTCTGTTAATCTATATGTCACCACATGTTCTGTGGCTTTAACTGTGTGTCATTACATGCTGCTCCCTGGATGGTGGGCTGGCATCTCCTGACTCAGGCTTCCTCTTCCCAGAATTCTCATCTGCTTGCCCCACCTATACTTCCTGCCTGGCTACTTGCCTATCAGTGTTTTATTTATCAACCAATCAGAGCAACACATATTCACAGCATATAGAATGACATCCCACAGCACTTCCCCTTTTCTGTCTAATCAAAACAGAAGGTTTTAACTTTAACATAGTAAAATTACATATAATAAAACAGTTATCAAGCAAGAATTAAATTATAATAGCTATTCTATTTGTATTTGTCAAAATTAAAGAAAATATTCTATCCATCCTACATTTGTGAATCTAAAGTTTTATATCTACTTTATCTTTTATCATAACCAAGGAAAATTATAACTATCTAGTCTTCAACAATATCAAGACCTCAGAATGATACAGTGTTGCCTAAGTAAACAGGAAGAGCATTGTAAGTAACTTCCAAAAATCTAGAATGACAGAGATGGCTGCCTGCCTGGACAGTTACCCAAAGTTCCTCTGTAACATTGGGGCATCCATCTTCAGCCTATAGGCCTAGTCTTTCAGTCATTTTTTTTTCCTGTGTCCTGTAGAATGTGTGGAATTTTCTAAATATAAATTTTGGAAATGGGTTAATTTAAGATATAAGAGCTAGAAAGCAAGAAGCCTGAGCCATTGGCCATGCAATTTGTAGTTAATATAAGCCTCTGTGTGTTTTCTTGAATCTGAGCAGCTGCAGGACCAGGTGGGACACAGGAAAACTTTCAGTTATAAAACTCATATATATATATATGAAACTCTAAATTTATATATCATATTTATATATCAATATATATGCAATGACTTTTACCATTTCTTACTTTGTTTGCTTCTCCTATTAAATGTACAACTACACAGGAAAAATTTCATCCTCTTCTTTAAGATGAGGACTCAAATCAATAGAAATGTTAGCTGAATTGCACCAAGATTCTGCTGTAAATTACTAGATAATTCAGGATTCCAACCCAGATTTCTTCAATTTTGTCCCAGGGTCAGAGACAGCACATAGAATTTGAGCCACTTTTAAATTATCCAGTCTGTGGAAGACAGTATTTCAGCTGATGAAATGACTTCTGTTATCCTGCCAATAATTTGCCTGTTTGCTTTTCAGCCAAATTGCTGACATCTTGCCAAAACTCCAGTCATCCTGCTTAATTTCCTTGTGATTTTGCAAGACCTGGTGGTGGGATTGGGGAAGGGATAGATTCCACTAGTTTATCCATTTCCTTGTGCATATTGCAGATGTGTTTAAACTCGTAGATAAAAAGTTGATGCACTTACCAAGGCAGAAGCTGTCAATGCTGAATTTTAGAGCTAGACCTCTAGGGACAGAGTATTGCAATATCTCACAGAATGAGAGACCCAAATTTTTCAAGTTTAAGAGAATTGTTTTGGTGATCCTGATTCTCTTTAACTCTGTTACACACTGCCATCTTCCCATCTGCATCCCATACCTTCCATTTCGACATTCCTATTCTCATAATTACTTCCCATTATTTATTCACTCTAGAATAACTAATTGGGTTCCATTCTTAGGAGGAAAGACAACTCAGTACAATTTGCTACCATTTATTGAAAACAAAACTACGAATTAGCTCTTGTCCTAGCATCTTATAAGATCAATGTAATTTAATACTCACAACAATTCCCCAAATTGGGTACATTTATCATTCTCAGATTTGCATTAAGGGACTACAACCCCATCAGATGTTAAGAATGATTGATCCAGGTCAAAAACAAGTAGCAGAGCAAGAATTTCAACTCAAGTATTCTTCATCTAAAGAGTATACTTTCAAAAGCAATGCTATAAAGTTTTGTGACCTAAATAGTGGGTGGCAGGTGTTTTTGAAAGTTGGGAGAGACTTTCCCTATAAAATCCTAACATACAAGCTGCCATCTGCTCTGAATTAGGGTGCGATCAGACGCTGATGAACATCACAGACATTTCCAAGGTCTGGAAAGACATAAAACAGGCAAGGGTGAGGAGATTTTTGCTGTCCTGGGAACTGAAATTCCCTTCTCAAAAGCCAAGCAGTGCCTCTTTCTTCTTTCAGACTGTGTAAGGGTAAATGGGTCTGTGCTAGTAAGCTCCAGCTGTCAGGCTCATGTTAAAACACTGATGGACTAGATGACCTTAGATGAAGATTCTAAAAGCCTGGTTTTCACTCAGTTGTGTAACTAGTCTGTCAGGCTAAAAGCAAAGCAGCACACACTAATTCACCAAGTGCAACAACAACCACTTACAGGATTTTTTCTGGTTTGTAAAAGCAAGCAACCACCCCCACAGAAAAGTTTCCTGAAAAGCCTTTTGTTCTTTCACAAATGACCGGATCACTTCTTGACTGCAGACTTTCTCAGGGAAAGCTTATGCTAGCTGTGGAAACATCCAGTGGCACCAGGTCAATTGGGCAGAAAGCCAGAGCAGCCTTGAACACCTGGGTTTCTGTCTATAGTGGAATATTCTACAGAGGAAGTGTCAGTCCTCTAGAGCAAAGGATGAAAAGGTCAGATGATATGGGGGAGATGTACAGACACTTAGGTAAATTCAGATTGCACTTAAAAGTTACTTCATTTAATTCTTTATAAGGAAGGCTGGTGGCAATGGTTTACCTGTCAAAGCATTAGCCTGCCTTATAAGATTTCAAACACTGCTTACGGAAACAGGCAGCCACTTTTTTTCTGAGCATTGAGCCCAATTTCTTAACAAAGCTATACTAGGGGATTACTAATGACAGCTCAGGAGATTCACACTTGTCAGAAAATATGGGGCTGCCTTCAAAATTCCATTTAGTGGGCAAGTTTATAAGGTTAAACTTTAACATGCAAGACACCTGTTTTGCAAGAGTTTCATCCTCATTAGAAGCTTCCGAAGTTTCCCTGTTTTACCTTCTAAAGATAATTCTTGCCTCCACAGTTTCCCAGTTGTACTTAATGTGAGCATGCTGGAAAGGAGAAAGTGCTTTGTAAGTTCAGTTTAGTTTTTTTTTTCCTTTGATTCTTCTTCATCCACTAAATGCATCTTAAAATTACTTAGCTTATATTTTCTCCTTGGAACTGTGAGCAGTCATAATTGGCTTCATTTGAAAATCAATTTCAAGATCATAGATCATCAACTTATATTTGATTAATTAAATTAGTGCTCATCAGTGTTATGAAGACAGGGAACAAGCTTGGGAACCTCCCAGAGAGCTTCCGTCATGTGGGAAAAATTAATCAAGATTTCTAAGGGCTGGGTCTTGACTTCAGTGATGAAAATGATTTTCAGATATTTTAGTGTGATTGAGTTCAATTAAAACACTTTTATATAGTCATCCTAGAGAGATTAGGGGCAAAGATTCCAGTTTTAAGTTCAAACAGAGGAGTCTCAATGACATCTCTGCACATTTTGCTAGCTAGGTGACTTTGGTAACATTACCCAAACTCCCTGAAACTTAATTTCCTTTATGATAAGACAACAGTAATTTTAGTCCTCACCTCATGTCCATAAGCCTCAAGTGAAAATAGTGGTTACAAAAGTGGAACTTAATAGTGTTTCTAGAGTCTAGAAGTGATTCATTAGGTTAAAAGAAATTAACCTCTCCAAGCCTTACTTTTTTCATCTGTGAAATGTCAACAACCTTTCAATTTATACATTTGGTTAGCTTTTGTTTCATTTAGTGACAGGGTCACCCCATATGACTTATAATGGTCTTGAACTTGTGATCCTTCTGCTTCTGCCAACCAAGTGGATTTTCATAATTATCACTGTTGCCAGAGTTTTTAGGGTTAAATAATGGCTTTGGAAGCTTCAACAAGATAAGCTCAATTACCAGGCCCCAATTCACCCATTAAAAGAACAAGTAACAATGGAAAACACAGGAGACTTATTCTCTGTGATTACATTGGGAAAAGGAAAAAAATAAAGGGATCCAGTAACTCCCATGTCTGACATCAGGGGCACAGGCAAGAGGTTTGGGTTTCAGTAGAGATTAAGAGGTATATGTAAGTAAAATGTCTGGTCAAGATCTGGTCCTGCCCATCATTGATCCACAATTGTCTAGGCTCTCCTGCAAGATGGTCTGAGAAAGTTTCAGAATTTAGAGAAATATTTTTCTGAGAGATAAGGTCATCATCTGCCTGGCACCAACTTCATTCAGCCTTCCCCTTCCTAAAGCATGAGATACTTACAGATATTTTAATTATTTGGGGTAAATGATTTCAGTAGTCTGATAGCCAAAGGGAGGGGTACAAATGTCTTACTTTACAGAGTATCTGCCCTCCTTCCAGGATACTTGCATCACCATGCCTAGCACCCATTTATGAGGTTTGATGATTTTGCATTTGGCAAATAAATTATTTACTGACAGTTGTCAAAAATAAATGCGGAAATAGCTAGCATGGAGAAGACTAAAAAGATAATGGCTTGTGATTGACACCAGCCCTATTTCCACTTCAAATCCTGAACTAAGTAGCTCTTTATATTAGAATAGTTCTACAATTAGAAAATTTTCTTCCTGAGTTCTAAATATGACATTTTGTTTAATGTCCACCAAAAGAATATTCTATGAATCAGATAATCATTCTTTTCATGAATGACTTGATTCTAAAGAAGCTTTTATTTAACACTGACACTTGTCTGTCATCCTCATAAGGTACTATTAACACATCTAAACAGATAAACTTGCTTAAGTGATATTTTACATTTTCTTACCCTTTTGCATTACAAAACATTATGTTGACAGACTATGAGTGCCTAATGAGTTTTGGAAACCATAAAGATATAAGGCATTGACCTGAAAACAAAAGTTTTAATACTATCCTCAAAACAAAAATTTTGATAATTGTCTTGATGTTTTTTTATTTGAAATACAAACAGCGTATTAACAAGTTGATTTGAATGAAATTAAACTGGCAAACAAAAGTCCATTTGATAGTTATATAAAACATGCATGCACATTTTATTATATTTCATCCAATGCAATATTATATTTCTTTTCCTTACATTCTATTTAAACCTAGGAATGTAGCTCAGTTGGTAGAATTTTGTCTAGTATGCATGAAGCCCTTGATAAACAAGTTGTGGTAGTACATACTTACAATGTAAACATTCCAAATGTAGAGGCAGGAAAATCAGATGTCCATATCTCAGATAGCTTCAAAGTAGAGATCCTTCTGTCTCGATTGTGGTGCAATTATAAGTGCATTCTACCACATCTGGCTCTAATAAGCTGTATTTTAGATTTTAACACAAAAGAAGCAATCTTTCATGTAAGAACAATGAATGGAGGGGAGGTGACAGTGTTGTATAATGGCTACCAGCTTGATCTCAAGAGTCAGATAGATTTGTGCCCTTAGACTGTGTAACTTTGGGCAAAAAAATTAATCTTGGTGAGCATACTCTTTCTTACTTATCAAATATTGCCAATTATAGAACTTGCTTTATATGTTGTTGCAAGGATTTAAAGGGAAAATAAATGTTAAAAGTACCCTGTTTTTAAGTTGATGCTGAATGAATGTTAGCCATTGGGAAGTGGTAAAAATATTAGACATTTAAATCTTGAATTTTAATCCTTTTAGGACTAAAGTGCAACATGATGCTGAACACATCAATTTCTTTTCAGCCATTCCATTTATTTATTTGTCAAAATTTTAAGGGTTTGTCTACCTCTAAAATTACATATCTTTCAGTGTCTTATATCCCTAAGCATTTTGATCTGGGTGAAATTCTAGGTCTGATCAGCAACCACACATGAAAATAATGATCTTTTTTAAACTTTCTTTTTATTTATTCTTTGTGTCTTTCATATCATGTATTTCCATCCCATTCATTTCCCTGTCCCTTCTTATCTGCCCTCTGCCCTTGCAATCTACCCCCAAAATAAAATAAAATTTAAGAGAAAATAGTAAAAATCAATCTTATCATGGAAGCTATAGTGTGACACAGTGAGTCACTCAGTAAACCCTTTTATCCATATACCTGTTCATTGCAAAGTCACTGGTCTGGTTGAAGGCCTCTGGTTTCTGCTACACTATGGATACTGGGCCCTCACTGGGACTCCTCTTTGATTTCCCATTGTTGCCTTGTGTCATGGAGAGCCTGCATCTTTGGGACTGCAGGAGGAGCCCCTTCATGTGCTCCAGCAGATCATAGTTGGGTTGATGTTGGGGTGGGCTAACTCATAACCCTAGCTTTGGGCCTGGGAAGTTGCAGGTTTGGTCAGCCTGCCAGCTTTCCCTTGTTCTCACCACAGTGCCCTGGTTAGTTCACCCCTTTGCAACACTGAGCAAGGGGTAGGGCCAGTTCTCCTGTTCTCACATCCTGGGGGTCAACTCTCTCATACTTACACCATCAGGGCCAGCTCTACTGTGTTACTCAGGCGATGTGCAAGGGCCACTCTCCTTAGTGCTACAGCTGATGAAGGGCAGAGACAGCTCTCCCACTCTTAGGACCTCAGGTGGCGAGAGGTGGGAGAAGGGGGCAGAAAATGATGATCTTAATTTAAGATGTAAAGTGACACAACTCCAATGCTTAACCTTTCTTATTTATTTTTAATTCTAACTATATCCCAGATTCTGTGTAGAAACAGAACATATATTATCTTGTTAATTTCTTTAATAACAACCATGGAATTTCTTTGGACTCTCCAATCTGAGTCCTGGGAGTACTATTTTAGAGAAAAAGAAGGCAAGTATCTTCCATGAGACAGAAAAGGGGAAAATATATTATGAAGGAAAAGGGTGGGGGCTACCATCCCAACCTCTGTTTAAATTTCCAGTTCTCCCCAAGGTTGTTTTCTTTTCAAGTTTGAAGAAGTTGCTTTATGTCTGAGCAGATTTGTGCTGAATAAACAATCTTCTCTCCAGAGAAAGACCCTGTGTCAAATGGCATTGAGAAGAAATTGCCCTACTTTTTTGCTAAAGCTTTCCCCAAGCTCATGCTTGCTCAAAATAAAATATTAGTGAAAATAAATATGGGATCTAGAGAAAAGGTCATCTCAGGGCAACTTCACAGCAGCCCTGACCATTCACAACCCTCAGGGCACATTCTCTGAATTGCAAGGAACGACCCAGGCCCTGAGCCAGTTGCCATGAAGGCTCTGAGCTGTACAAGGGCAATGGCTAAGTGAATTGCAACTTACTTCTCAAGGAATTATCATCTCCCTGTTAAAGGACCATTTGTTTATTAAAAGAGGATGACCAACTTTATGTTCTATGCTGGAGAAAAGGCAAATGCTTGTAGTGACTTTAAATTGTGTCAGGTAGTGTGTGTGTGTGTGTGTGTGTGTTAACAAGAATGTGTTTTTCAAAGTAATTTAATCCTCTGAATATGATTTCTATCGGCTTCACTATTAGTGGTTCTTAACAATTTTGTTTTTCTAGCATACTTTAAAAGACATGAGCCATTGCTATCATCAATAAGTTACTTAATAAAAAGATTTTTTAATGGGAGATGGGGAAGTGTGTGAGATAGGTAACTGAATGGTTTGACAAATTCTCCAAACAGTTATGAGAATCAGTGATTTTTTTTCCCCGAATCCTGCACAGATTGTTTATCAACAGAGACATCTAAAGAAAGTATTCCCTTTGTAAATGCACTTAATAAACAGTTCATAGCATTTTGTCTCCTGCTATAAATAAGGCAGAATACACAATAATTGGGGTTGTTGAAAATAATTATAAAAAATTGCTAGAGTGGATAGTTGATAGAAGTAATAGCAGGCTGAATTGAAAACAAAGTTTGACTTTTCACAGATATTTATTTATTTAAAATATTCCCAGTATCTCTTTCCTAAAATGTCACAAAGTGGGAGAATTAGTCATAAAATTTCTGATTATAATCTCAAAGAAAATAATATTCTCAGATTTCATAGACTTCTACTAAGGTCCACTCTGTTTAATGTCCAACATCCATGCTTTTAAGGGAGTCTTATTTTCCTTGTACTGTGCATGAACTTAGGAAAGGATATTGGGGCCTAGTATGTGTTTTCTGGTAAACTGCCTACAAAGGAATTTAGAGACAAGCCTATGAAAGGAACTAACGTATAGGTGGCTGAAATCCATAATAAAAGGCACCTATGAAATTGGTTTTGATGAGAGATATGCAAGTTTGGACACCTAAAGACTGGAGTGAAATATTTGAAGTAGAAAACACAGAACAAGGAATAAGACAAAGTAGACACATTATATGTGACAAATTCTGGTTGTGTTTATAGATTTGGAAGAGTAAGATTAATAGTGAATTATCATAATTGTGTGTGTGTTTCTTGGATTATTACCTAAATTAGGTGGGTTTGTAGTGGATAGCTGTTCTGTCTATGACCTTGAAGTACCTGCCCCTGGCTCTGGGCTACCCTTAAGACCTGAGACACACTTGAGCCACCTCTCTCCTCTTTCCTTTTATTTTTTTTTTATCCAAAATGTGTTTATTGGGATGATTCCCACTCACCTTGAATCAGGTGCTTTTCAATGCTGCTTCCTCTTGAAGGAGCATTCTTCCAGGAACAGGTACTTCAAGGTCATAGACAAAACAGCTGTCTACTACATGGATTCTCATCTTTATAATTCTATAAAAAGGGGCTTTAGATTAAATAGTAAAATCTGTACACCATATTCAGAATAAGGAAATCTATTATTTGTTTTTTTCATAAAGATATATTCCTGGCCTTAGAAGATTTTTACCTAATTTACAAAAAGAAATACAAAGTATTTCAATGAGTGATACTACTTTTGATATGTTCAGAGTTCAGAAACTTTTGTATTAATTCTGTGTTCGATGTCTGAAATAGTCACACTAATCAACGATCTGGTTTGGATTAGTAAATCTCTGTTCATGATTGTAGGAAGGCTATTTACAAGCTATCTGGGTTCTCCTGAACCTAATATGCTTGGGAAGAGCTTCCTTTCCATCTTCACATAGAAAGGCTATAGCTAATTTTCCTGTTAAAGTCCTTAATTCCCTCAGAGCACCAGATAGATTATGATTCTCATGTATCTTGCCACTCTGGGGCTGATGCATAGATTTGTTATGACTCCATCCTCTCCCCCTTTTGGAGTTACTTTATGAATTTGAGTAATTTGGAAGATATCCATGGCCAGAGAGTAGTTCCCGCCAGTTAACAAAGGTTTTACTATTTTGGAACTTTGAACATATTTGGACAAATACCACTGTTTTGATTAGTGAAATGCACATTGCCTTGAGTAATGAATCTGTGTGGTAAAAGCACATCTTCAAGACATCTTTTTAATAGTATATCTTTCAAGGAATATTGTTGTAATAGAAATTAATAAAATATGCCTATACTGTGATTTAGCTACCTAGTTTCCATTTCTTTTTAGTAGCAGACTATATTTCCATTTTGGTTGGGGATTATTACAAAAGATGATTTTATTCCCCTTTGGCCATTGGCCACTATCTATCATCATGATAGATTTTACTGACATGTGATTGTACAGAGACTGTTATGCATCCAGCAATTTTTGATGAATTATTGCCTAGCACAGTGATTCTCAACCTTCCTGATCCTGTGACCCTTTGACACATTTTCTCATGTAGTGACCCCTAGCCATAAATTTAATTCTGTTGTTACTTCGCAAGTATATTTTCCAATGGTCTTACACAATCCCTGTGAAAGGGTCCTTTGACCCTCCAAAGTGTCATGACCCACATGTTAAGAACCACTGGTTTATAAGTAAGTTTTAATAATGTAGAAATTGAGCAAACCTGCTTTTAGGGGACTCTTCTTTCCCTCATTCATGAGTTCTTGATTATAATAAAAGCTCAAAGTTTGTCCATTTAGCTTATTTTTCTTAGGGTTTTTAAATTTTGACCAAACTGAGACAGAACAAAAAAGTAAAACACAATGAAGTAGAACTCATTTGAAAAGCCATGCAACCAATTTAGTCTTTCTTGTCTGTACAACTGCCCTAGTTTCTTCCATTCCTAGATCTAGTTCTCCAGATGTCTCAGCCATACTTGAGAGAGCCGCATGATAAGTTTTCCTTTTGCTATAATCAGCAAAAGTGTGTTACTTCCCATCAAAGAGGCACATGGGAAGCCCTATTTTCTAGTGAAAATTAATTTGGAGATTGTGTTTATTTGTTCTACAAGGTCAAATATTACTTTGTATGCTGACTTACTGGAGACATGATCATTATCATGCAGGAGATTAAATATCCACTTGGGATGACTTGGCATATCCATAAAAAGTGAAGATTAGTTTATATTCAAGGCAATGCTTGCTATTTACCAGATGAATAGTTCAAAGAACTTGTAAATACTTTGGGATTTCAGCCAAGAAAAAAATTTTCTTCTGTGGTTATCAGAGAAGCTTTTGTTGGAGTTTAGGTAGACCTCACAATGGAAGTTGAAGGTATTAGGGAGAATATTGTGGACATGGTGATATCCAAAAGTCTCAATTCAGATTGCTACTTTGGGAATCAAATCTATGGGACTTTATGTGCAAATTATTTGCCAGATGTAATACAAAACATCTTAAAATGACACATAATAACAGAAGATGATAAATAAACTATCTTAGTCAGTGCTCTATTGCTATGAAAAGACACCATGAATATGACAACTCTTATAAAGCAAGCATTTAATTTTGGCTTGCTTACAATTTTAGAGGTTCAGTCCATGCTGGGAAGCATGATGGCATACAAGTTGACATGGTGCTAGAGAAGGAGCAGTGAGTTTTACATCTAGATCTGCAGGCGTCAGGAAGAGGGGAGCCACTGGGTCTGGCTTGGGCATTTGAAACCTCAAAGCCCATCCCCAGTGACATACTTCCTCCAACAAGGACACACCTACTCCAACAAGGCCACACATCCTAATTACTAGCAAATAGTGTCATTCCCTACTGACCAAGCATTCAAGTATAGAAGTCTATGGGTGCCACTCCCATTCAAACAACCACATGATCACTTTGGTAACTATTATAAAGGATAACTTTGGTTAACTATAAGATTGGGGGAAGGATTTCAGTCATGATGCAGTTTTAGAAATTAATGTAGTGTACTAATATCGAAAATGAGGAAAAACTTTGATATATGCAGTAGATAAGTTAGAAGAGAAGTAAAAATTCAAGACCATTTTAAAGACTATACAGTAGTTGCCATGATTTATGGTCCTCAGTGACAAATTTAGATTTCATCCTCCAGTAAATGTAGGAGATATTGTTAGGTGTGAACAGCTAAATGTTGCAATAAAAATAGAAACTTTGGTAAGCAATTTTAAGTGCTGTTTTAAATATTAAATGATTTTGGTATGTGATTTCAAGTGCTATGGTACTAAATAGGCTTTGTGGGGGTGGTTGATTGACCTTGACATACTTATTCCAAAATGGCATCATTCATAGAAATTAATGGCTGCTTTTTACTCTCTTTCACTTGATTGTTTTGAAAATATAATTAAATAGATGAAAAGTAGAAAAGGGCAATAAAATTGTAATAATAGTGTGTAATGTGTAGGCAATGCAAACAACTGATTCATCCCTTTCTATAAATAACGCTACTCATATATTCCACTAAGTTCATAGCATTGTCAAATCATTTCAGTTACACTGACTGGTCTGGTGGTACATGATGTAAACTACTACTTTCAATAGAAAAGAGTTAATTTGCCAGGCAGTGGTGGTGTATGCCTTTAATCCCAGCACTCGGGAGGCAGAAGCAGGTGGATCTTTGTGAGTTCGAGGCCAGCCTGGTCAACAGAGTGAGATCCAGGAAAGGCACAAAGCTACACAGAGAAACCCTGTCTCAAAAAAAAAAAAAAAGAGTTAATGTGAGCATACTGCTCAAGAATGTTAGTGTTGAACACATAAAATCTCACTTAAGGAAGAATCAGACTCTAGTAGCTTTACTAGCACATTAAGCCCAGTATGTTGGTATGCTCTATAGAGCAATTATATTTAAGGATAATTAAACACAAGCAGATAAGCATTTACAGATGGGAGGGTAGGGAAGGGAATACAGACTGAGATGTTTATCAAACTGAATCCCTTGTTTCCATTCTTTCAATCACAAAGTAACATGTAGTTGTGCCCAAATTAGTCCCCCTCACTGTCTAGGATGAGTTTTCTGATAAAATTGTAAATGCCAACTCCGTTGTTTAGGAGGCTTGATTTCAACAGTTCTTGTCTTATTTTCCTAAGCAGTAATTGTGAGTTTGAGATGAAATTTAAAAGAGAGGGTTGAGGGAGAGAAGCAAATGAGCTGTCCTGCCCACAGTAGCATGTATTTTAACTAATTTTATTGCTATCATTACATGGGGGTGATGTTAGGTTTGTTTCTGAGCTGGTGATCAAGATCCTGATGAATGGCTCAGTTGCTGGTTCATCATCAGACATACTCAGAACTGCCTGGTAATTCCAAGGACAAAGCATGGTTCTAGAATTAAATGAGGTTCCATAATTAAATGTACTTCAGGGAATTGTTGGACACCAAATGCAATTTTATTTCCTCCCTCCCTTGGGTTTTGGGGTAAAAGGTGTATTGTGAGAAGTTCTAAAGCAATCATAGTTCAGCTGGTTGACTGTCATGAAACCACTTGATTGGCCTAGGGATCACATTATTGAGAAGTGTGGAGTCAAAGAGGCTTATTGTTGTTGTTCTCAGCTATTTTAGCTGTCTCCTGCCTACAACATATGTGTCCTCCTACTCATCCTGCAAATGGGAGATTTTGGTCATAAAGTCACACTAAATGAAACATTGGAAACGTCATTGAGTTTTATGTCTAAATTGACTGAAGCATTAACTGCTTCTTTTATAGGTCCAGGTCACTATATAGATCACATATGCTAATGTATCTAAAACATTTTGAATATTATGAACAATTATAAGATACTTAAAATCAGCCTTAATATAAGTAAATATAATGTTAGTAATTGATATTTATGTGTGGAATTAAGGTAAATACATCTGAAGTACATGTTGGGAGGTAAGTCTATAAGCCAGCAATGACCCCACATTCATATCTCCCTGCGAGTAGAGAAGATTATCATTTCTGCCATTTGCATTCCACCAATAGCTTAATTCATTTATTGACATAGTTCTGCAAATAAAATTCAGAACACTCTCTAAGGAACCTCAGTGTCTATGATGTGGATATACAAGTAAAAATAGCAATAATACTACAAGGAAATAAAAGTACTTTTTATATAAAGAAGATATAATTTGTCTAGGTTTTTCTTCATTTCAACCATGTTTTATGTCATGGGTACTATTCCAAGTATACTATTTCTTTTATTTTTTGAGGTTATACTATAATTACATCATCCCCCTTCCCTTTTCTCCTTCCAAAATGCCCTACAGACTCTTATTGCTCTCTTTATAATTCATTGCCAGTGGCCATGTTAGAGGAACAGCAGGTGGCAATTGAAGTTCAAGATACCAGCCCAACAGGAGGTGAATCCCTAATGGATCAATCACCTACAGGCAAGGCTCTGAGACCACAGACTCTAGAATGTCCTTTGCTTCTGCTGTGCCTTCACATGTTTGCCACTGCCATCTTTCTCTGGTATCTGGTATGAATGGCTATGGGGAGATCCCTCACTGCCTGTATTGTAGTATGTTTATCTCATGGAAATTTCCCACCAGTTTACTGGGCATTTTTATCTGTGGATTATTATGAAGACGATTTCTTCCTAAGCTGTACTGTCTAATTGATAATAATAATGTTATTTTAAATAGATTTTTGATGATTAGAAAGAAAACAAGGAAGTGTCACACAGCTAGAACACATGAGTTTCTGTTGAGGAGCCACATAGACTGTGGCTTAGGTTAATGATTAAGAAAAAAATGAGTCCCAGTAGCACAGCTAGTTTACATTCTTTCAGTCTTAATTTTGGGTGATATGTTCACAAGTTTCAGTATGCATCCTAGCTGAAACAAAGCTTTGAAAATAGCTTAAAGTTAGACTATGATGTTTTTGTTAAATATCTTTGAGATGAAAAACCCAAGAAGATAAAGTTTTAGAAAGACACATAGTTGAATTAAGAACTTGCTAAAGTTAAGGAACAAGAACAAAGCAGCCCAATTATCATTACCTAACATACTTTTCCTGCTAGGACTGGATGATGACCAAAGGTGATGATTAATTCCTTATATCCATTTCTGCCCTCAATCTCTTAATATAAAAAGTATTGATGAGTGGGTATGGTATGCACCTTAGAGATTTAAAGTAGAGGTAGCGATTCTTATTCATATATAAAATTTTAGTTTGTCATTCCTTTAAGATTCCTTATAAGATTACCTTTCAAAATAAGCAATAAAGTGATTGGTTCTTTCTTTGTAGCTCCAAAACATGGCTTGCCAGTAAAAGCATACTTTACTTGCCTACACTGTTAATCCATAACAAGTTGCTTGCGTATGAATGTGTAGTGGATAGCCATCCCAGCATTGGCCTGGAAGTTCCAACCCCCATTGAGGTTTCAGTAATGGTCACGCCCACAAGGTAGGGCAGAGGAGGAAGCGGAAGACCAAGGATCGAGAAGAGGTCTTGCGCTTGGTTCCCGGACCCTGGACGCTGGAGGTAGACCGAGCAGAGTTCTCCAGAGAACACCGCCGGACTATGCTATACCTTTGCCAGACCCTGCAACCTACCCCTTCATTTGTAAGATAGCCCACAAAATAAACCTCCCTTTTAACTACGTGGAGTAGCCTTAATAATTTCACCAATATCTGGTGCCCCACATTGGGCGCCAGAAGTAATAGGAATGATAAAAGGTTCTTATTAATGAAACAAAACCCGAGGCCAGTTATGGGGGTGAATGCTGGAAGATCAGAGAAGCAGAACAAGCCACAGCAATCTCACCTTGCTAGTTCCTCAGGTGATCCTGTTTCCTCAGGCTGGAAGCTTCTGAGTCCTCCTCCACATGAATCTCAGCTGAACTGTGTTGCTCCAAAGCCTGAACACTTAACCAACCAAATGCTTTATTCACTACATGCTTTTTCCTCCCCTGATTCCTGGTCCTCACACCTTATATACTTTTTTCTTTCTGCCCCCACTCCCTGGGATTAAAGGTTGTGTGATATTGGTGAAATTATTAAGGTCACTCCACGTAGTTAAAAGGGAGGTTTATTTTGTGGGCTATCTTACAAATGAAGGGGTAGGTTGCAGGGTCTGGCAAAGGTATAGCATAGTCCGGCGGTGTTCTCTGGAGAACTCTGCTCTGTCTACCTCCAGCAGCCAGGGTCCAGGAACCAAGCGCGAGACCTCTTCTTGATCCTTGGTCTCCCGCTTCCTCCTCTGCTCTGCCTTGTGGGCATGACCATTAACAAAGCCTCAATGGGGGTTGGAACTTCCAGGCCAATGCTGGGATGGCTATCCACTACAATGAATGTATGTGGGTTCTTGGGATAATTTGTTTCTCAGGTGTAATACATAAAATGTTTAATCATGTTAAGGGATACAGATAGCATGTTTTTTTTTACTTGTATTCATTGTAATTAGTCTCTTGAAAAATAGAATGTAACCACATTGTAATTTTTATTTTGCCTGAAAGATTTTGCTAGGGTACATAAGTTGTAAGGGAAAGAATAAAGATAGTTAGAAGAAGATAGAAGAAAATTATCAAGAATAAAGATAGAGTTAGAAGGAAAACATCAATAATAAGAGAAGGAAATCACCAGGAAAATAAAGAATAAAGGGAATGCAAAAGAATAATAATAAAATAAAGGTCTGAAGGAAACCATCAAGAGAGTGTGTGAGTGTCTTTTTCCTTACTCCTTCAGATAAATAGTCATAGTATGCTGACTCCATGGATTCCCTTTGAGCCCTGCACTGCTGGAGGCTGGACCCATGGGCACCAAAAATTTATTGTTTTTTCTCATTAAACTGTGTTACATACATATGTGAATGTATACATATGTGTATATGTATAGTCCTAAATACATACCTGCTCAATCTGTGTAACGTTACTTGAATGTCTGTGAAGGCTACCATTCTGCATTTACCATATCTCCCACTATTCCTCAGCTAAACAATTCCTCACCTTAGTGGAAACAAATGTTACACATTATACATTTATCTATGCCAGAGTAGCCCATATCGACCCAAATTTTATACATTTTAAAATTTGACAGTTATATATTTAGTAGTGCATGCTATTTACAGTATTTAAAATCTTGCTTCTTACTAATATTAGAGATATGTTTAGATCAGATTTACAAATGTATCTCATTCTTTCAATCTACTGTATCATAATATATGTTATAGTTATATAGAATTATCTCAATTTTACTTAAACAGATTTTTGTCAATGGAAATTAAGTTGTTTCAAATATTTTGTTGTTGCTGAGAGTACTCAACTATGGCAGCCAAACTGAGCTTCTGATATGATTCAGTTTTGAATTCAGATATTTAAACTCTTATTCCTTATATTCTAAATAACAGTTAAAAATCATATTATTAATATCAATTGAAATTAATAAATTATAAAAATTAAATATTAGACTTTTAGGTCTGTGTAAATTAGTTACAGATCAGCTTGGTTTAAACAATATTGTTAAGTTCTTTAAGAACAATATATATTTTCTGGACCAGAAGTGAGTGACTGGGTTATAGTCAGAGAGGCAACTGCACCCGGGTCCCACTGCTGGACACAGGCCATCCCGGGAGGACCTGACCAACTTGGCCCCAGTTTCGTGCCAATCAGCAGGCCCTGCAGGAAGGCTACCCTTTTCCAAGACTGCAGGCAGAGACTGCAGTCTCCACACCCTGCCCCAACACCCATTTGCCCGAGACCCCAGCCACTTCCTGAGACTAAGAGACCAGCCCCAAGCTTCCATCCTGCCCTGGAACTCCCATCCGGACAAGAGACCAGAGGAACTCCCATATGGACATGAGGAGCACCCATCTGGACAAAATAAGGAGACCGCAGGGACTTCCCAAGACTCAGAGTCCAGCCCCCCAGCTCCTACCCAGCCAGCACTCTCTTCTGGACCAGCACTCCCAAGTGGCCAGAGCTTACATCTGGACCAGAGAGAGGCTCCCTAAATCTGTCAACTCTTTCTGGACAAAGTACACTGATAAGACCAAGAACGAATCCAAGAGGAGATGGGCAGACATCAAGGCAGAAGGACATACAACAAAATAAAGAGCAATATAGCATCACTAGAACCTAGCCCTTCTCCAACAGCTAGACCTGAACATCACAGAATGGAAGAAGAAGAAGAAAACAACCTTATAAGTAACATCGTGAAGAGGCTAGAGCCTTATATAGAAGAATTCAAAAATAAAGTAGAGGAACAGACAAACAAAAAATGGGAAGAACGCTATAAAAAACTAGAGGAAAGGACAATTAAAGCACAAGGAAACAATAAATCCTTGAATGAAAATCATGAAAAAGCAAGGGAGAAAATCCAAGACCTGAAGAGGGAAATAGAAAAAATGAAGAAGACACTAGCAGAAGGAATGTTGGAAATAGAAAATCTGAGTAAACAAACAGGAACTTCAGAGGCAAGTATAACCAACAGAATGTAAGAGATGGAAGAGAGGATCTCTGGTGTTGAAGATACGGTAGAAGAAATAGATTCATCAGTCAAAGAAAACACTAAAACTAACAAAGTCATGACCCAAAATGTCCAAGAAATTTGGGACATCATGAAAAGACCAAACCTACGAATAATAGCGATAGAGGAAGTAGAAGAATACTAACTAAAAGGCACAGAAAATATATTTAACAAGATCATAGAAGAAAACTTTCCCAACTTAAAGAAGGAAATGCCTATGAAGATATAAGAAGCCTATGCAACACCAAAGAGACTAGACCCCCCAAAAAAGTCCCCTTGCCACATAATAATTAAAAAACTAAACATACAAAAAAGAATATTAAGGGCAGCAAAGGGAAAAGTGACTTATAAAGGGAAACCCATCAGAATAACACCTGATTTCTCAATGGAGACTTTGAAAGCCAGAAGGACCTGGACAGATATAATGCAGACACTAAGAGACCATGGATGCCAGCCAAGACTAATATACCCAGCAAAACTTTCAATCATCATACATGGAGTGAATCAAACCTCCCAAGACAAAACCAGATTTAAACAATACTTATCCACAAACCCAGCCCCACAGAAAGCACTAGAAGGAAAATTCCAACCTAAGGAAGGCAGACACACCCATGAAAACACAGGCAATAGATAACACCACAGCAGAAAACCCCAAAGAAGAGAAGTACACACACACTACCACCAAAAAATAAAAATAACAACAGGAATGAACAATCACTGGTCATTAATATCCCTTAATGTCAATGGACTGGATTCACCTATAAAAAGACACAGGCTAACAGAATGGATACAAAAACAGGACCCATCTATCTGCTGCATACAAGAAACACACCAAAATTCAAAGACAGACACCTCCTAAGAATAAAAGGCTGGGAAAAGACTTTCCAATCAAATGGTCTTAAGAAGCAAGCTGGTGTAGCCATCCTAATATCCAGCAAAATAGACTTCAAACTAAAATCAATCAAAAGACATGGTGAAGGACATTACATACTCATCGCAGGAAAGATCCACCAAGATGAAGTTTCAATTCTGAACATTTTTTCCCCAAACACAAGGGCACCCACATATGTAAAAGAAACATTACTAAAGCTTAAATCATATACAAAACCCCACACATTAATAGTGGGAGACTTCAACGCCCAACTTTCACCTCTGCACAGATCGGCCAAATTGAAACTTAACAGAGACATAATGGAATGAACTGATGTTATGGCTCAAATGGACTTAATCGATATCCACAGAACATTTCACCCAAACAAAAAAGAATATACCTTCTTCTCAGCACCCCATGGACCCTTCTCTAAAATTGACCACATACTTGGCCACAAAACAAATCTCAACAGATATGAAACAATTGGAATAACACACTGTGTTCTATCAGACCACCATGGTTTAAAGTTAGATTTCAACAACAGAAAAAACTACAGAAATCCTACAATCTCATGGAAACTGAATAATGCTCAACTGAATCACCAATGGGTTAAGGAAGAAATAAAGAATGAAATTAAAGACTTCCTAGAGAAAATGAATATACCATATACCCAAACTTATGGGATACTACGAAAGCAGTGCTAAGAGAGAAATTCATAGCACTGAATGCCCACATAAAGAAGCTGGAGAAATCTCACGCTAGTGACTTGACAGCACACCTGAAAGCCCTTGAACAGGAAGAAGCAAAGTCTCCCAGGCAGAACAGACACCAGGAAATTATCAAATTGAGAGCTGAAATCAATAAAATAGAAATAAAGAGAACAATACAAAGGATGAATGAAACAAAGTGTTGGTTCTTTGAGAAGATCCACACGATAGACAAGCCCTTATCCAAACTAACCAAAAGAGAGAGAGACAGAGAGAGCATCCAAATTAACAAAATCAGAAATGAAAAAGGGGACAGAACAACAGACAATGAGGAAATCCAGAGAATCATCAGGTCATACTTCAAAAACCTCTACTCCACAAATGCGGAAAATCTAAAAGAAATAGATAATTTTCTGGATAGGTACCACATTCCTATGTTAAATCAAGACCAGATAAACCATTTAAATAGTCCAATAACCCCTAAGGAAATAGAATCAGTCATTAAAAGTCTCCCAACCAAAAAAAGCCCTGGACCTGATGGTTTCACTGCAGAATTCTACCAGATCTTCAAAGAAGACTTCATACCAATACTCTTTAAATTGTTCCACACAATAGAAGCAGAAGGTATATTACCAAACTCCTTCTATGAGCCTACAATTACCCTGATTCCTAAACCAAACAAAGAAGCAACAAAGAAAGAGAACTACAGACTGATCTCCCTCATGAATATTGATGCAAAAATACTCAATAAAATTCTGGCAAACAGACTCCAAGAACACATCAAAACAATTATCCACCATGATCAAGTAGGCTTCATCCCAGGGATGCAAGGGTGGTTCAACATTCAAAAGTCCGTCAATGTAATACACCATATAAACAAACTCAAAGAAAAAAACCACATGATCATCTCACTAGATGCAGAAAAGTCATTTGACAAAATCCAACACCCCTTCATGATAAAGGTCTTGGAGCGATCAGGAATACAGGGTACATACCTAAACATAATAAAGGCAATCTACAGCAAGCCAACAGCCAACATCAAATTAAATGGAGAGAAACTCAAAGCAATACCACTAAAATCAGGAACAAGATAAAGCTGACCCCTCTCCCCCTACTTATTCAATATAGTACTTGAAGTTCTAGTCAAGCTATAAGACAACATAAAGAGATTAAGGGGATACAAACTGGAAAGGAAGAAGTCAAGCTCTCCCTATTTGCAGATGACATGTTAGTATACATGAGTGACCCCAAAACTTCAACCAAGGAAGTGATACAGCTAATAAAAATCTTCAGCAACATTGCAGGATACAAGATCAACTCAAAAAAACCAGTAGCCCTCCTATATACAGTAAACAAACAGGCTGAGAAGGATATCAGAGATACGTCACCCTTTAGAATAGCCACAAATGATATAAAATACCTTGGGGTTACTCTAACTAAGCATGTGAAGGACCTATATGACAAGAACTTTAAGTCCCTGAAAAAAGAAATTGAAGAAGATGTCAGAAAATGGAAAGATCTCCAATGCTCATTTATAGGCATGATTAACATAGTAAAAATGGCGATTGTACCAAGAGCAATCTACAGATTCAATGCAATCCCCATCAAATTACCAACACAATTCTTCACAGATCTGGAAAGAATAATACTCAGCTTCATATGGAAAAACAAAAAACCCAGGATAGCCAAAAGAATCCTGTACAAAACAAACAAACAAACAAAAAAAAAACAAAAAAAAAACAAAAACAAAAACCTCTGGAGGCATCACATTACTCGACCTCAAGCACTACTATAGAGCTACTGTAATAAAAACAGCTTGGTACTGGCATAAAAACAGACATGTGGACCAATGGACTCTAATTGAAGTCCCTGACATTAACCCACACACCTATGAACATATAATTTTTGACTAAGAAGCCAAAAATGTACAATGGAAAAAGAAAGCATCCTCCAAAAATGGTGCTGGCATAACTGGATGTCAAAGTGTAGAAGGCTGCAAATAGATCCATATCTGTCACCATGCACAAAACTTAAATCAAAGTGGATCAAAGACCTCAACATAAATCCAGCTACTCTGAACCTCATAGTAGAAAAAGTAGGAAAGACTCTTGAACACATTGGCACCAGAGATCTCTTTCTATATATAGCACCAGTAGCACAGACACTGAGAGAAACAATCAATCATTGGGACCTGTTGAAACTGAGAAGCTTTTGTAGAGCAAAGGACACAGTCAACAAGACAAAGCGACAGCCTACAGAATGGGACAAGGTCTTCACCAACCCCACATCTGACAGAGGGCTGATATCCAGAATATATAAAGAACTCAAGAAATTAGACATCAAAATGCCCAACAGTCCAATTAAGAAATGGGCTATAGAACTAAACAGAGAATTCTCCACAGAGGAAGTTCAAATGGCTGAAAGACATTTAAGGAATTGCTCAACATCCCTAATTATCTGGGAAATGCAAATCAAAACGACTCAGAGATACCACCTTACACCTCTCAGAGTGGCTAAGATCAAAAACATAGAAGACAGCTTATGCTGGAGAGGATGTGGAGCATGAGGAACTCTCCTCCACTGCTGGTGGGAATGCAAGCTTGTACAGCCACTTTGGAAATCAATATGGCACTTCCCTAGAAAATTGGGAATCCATCTCCCCCACGACCCAGGTATAGCACTCTTGGGCATCTACCCAAGGAATGCTCAATCATACCACAAGGGCATTTGCTCAGCTATGTTCGTATCAGCTTTGTTTGTAATAGCCAAAACCTGGAAACAACCTAGATGCCCTTCAACTGAAGAATGGATAAAGAAAATATGGTACATATACACAATGGAGTACTACTCAGCAGAGAAAAACAATGACATCATGAGGTTTGCAGGCAAATTGATGGATCTAGAAAAAATCATCGTGAATGAGGTAACCCAGACTCAGAAGTACAAACACGGTAAGTACTCACTCATGGGAGGATACTAGATGTAAAACAAAGATGACGAGACTGCTACACAACTCCAGGGAGGCTTCCTAGAAAACAGGACCCTAGGAAAGACCCAAGGATCACCCAGTGACAGAGAAATGGATGAGATCTACATGAACAACCTGGACGATGGTGGGAGTAATGAAGGGCAAGATTTGAGGGAAAGAAAGCTTAGGGGAGCAAGAGATCCCAGCTGGATGAAGAACAGGAAGGGAGAATGAGGAATAACAGACCATGGTAAATGAAGACCACATGAGAACAGGAATAGGCAGAGTGCTCGAGAGGTCCCCAGAAATCCACAATGATATATCCTCTGTAGACTGCTGGCCATAGTCGAGAGAAAGCCTGATCTGACCTAGTCTGGTGATCAGATGGCCAAACACCCTAACAGTCGTCTTGGAACTCTCATCCAATAACTGATGGAAGTGGATGCAGAGATCCTCAGCTAGGCCCCAGGTGGAGCTCCAGGTGTCAAACTGTCAAGAAAGAGGAGGGTCTGCAAGAGCATGAATTGTTGAATCCAAGATTGTAAAAAGCACAGGGACTAATAGCCAAACGAATGGAAGCACATGAATTATGATCCAAAGGCTGTGGAGCCCCTAGCTGGATCAGGCCCTCTGGATAAGTGAGACAATCAAATAGTTTGATCTGTTTGAGAGGCACCCAGTCTGTTGGACCAGGACATGTCCTTAGTGCATGAGCTGGCTGTTTGAAACCTTGGGCTTACACAGGGACACTTTGCTCAGCCTGGAAGGAGGTGACATGACCTGCCTGTACTGAATCCACCAGGTTTAAATGAATCCCCAGGGGTGCCTTGATCCTATAGGACATGGGAATGGAGGGGAGGGACTGGGGGGAAGTTGGGGATAAGGGCGGGAGGGGGGAGGACAGGGGAACCCATGGCTGATGTATAAAATTTAAAACACATAATAATAAAAAGGAAGTTTAAAAAAAGGTAACTGAGAATGAAAGCCAGTGAAAATTAAAAATAAATAAATAAATAAATAAGAACAATATATATTTTGTGGGCTACCAATGAGGATTTGTTGAAAAATGCAAACAATTCATTCACTGAAATTTTTCTATCTCAGGCAATTAAGGAAGGTAGAGACTGTTATACAATATCTTTCTTATATATGTTTCTGGTATATTTCTTGTTATTAAGAATTGTTTTTGAGAATCTTGTCAAGATTTTGTATTTCTATTGCTGTACATATCCTATAATCAACACTTTTCACTTTTTCTTCTAAATATACTTGGAAATATAGGATAGACATTTTAATATCAGAAAGGATTTCCTAAAAAGTCAATTAATGATGGGTTTAATGGTTATCTTGTGTAACCTAGTCCAGTGCTAAGCCTCCTGTGTATTAAATAGATGTATAAAACATTTTAACAAGGTAAGATCCAGTTATATAGTTTAATCAAGATATTAATGCAGTCATTTAAATTAATTCAGGATATGAATAATGGGGTAAAATAAGGCTGTATGTATGACAGCAGTATGTAGGACATTGCCAAGTCCTCTGTTTTCTTCTGATCATCTCTCAGATTTATTTCTTCTCTTTCTTTTTTCATTTTTCTGGACTCCTTGCATGACTCATTACTTTGTCCTGTCTCACCTCTTGTACTGTGTTTTCTTACCTACCTTTCTTCTTCCCAAACACATCCCACATGACAATTTAACCACCATTAGATTCACTTTACCTTTGAGTAATTGTTTTACTCCAAGAATCACCAATGGTATTCTAGCCTACAATGTCATGTCCAAATCTGTCATTATATTTCTAAAAATCCTTCAGAATTGAATCCTTCCATATATAATCATTTCCAATTCATATTTGCTCCTTCTATGAGCAATTGGTTCTTCACATCATCCTCCAATTCCTTCTAATCAGATTGTTCTTTTGTACATACATTATTCTTGGTAACTTTCATCATTATGCCATGGTTTGTGCTTTAAAGTTTCTTTTATTTCATCTTTTAAGTTTCATGTGGACATCAAGTCCCTTCTTAAAAACTCCCCCAACCATTTCAGCCAGCATTGATCTCTTTTCTCCACATCATATAAATGGTGGCATTCACACCAGTATCCACCAATCCTTTAACAGGCTGCCCATCGAGGAGTACTTAAGTACTACAACCACAACCTTTCATTATATTATATAATATCTATATTATATTATATTATATTATATTATATTATATTATATTATATTATACTATATTATATTATGGGTTGTTCTCTTTTTACTTTGTTGTGCTAGTCTAGTGTTCATACCCCTAGATTATAAATTGAGAGAAAAGAAGAATATTTTACTTCCTTGTCTGTTAACACAAAACACCTGGCTTGATAAACAAAAAGGGATAACTTTTTAAAAATCAGTCTCTAAAGAAGCTATTGGTCCTTTCTTGCATTACTGACGATTAGGGCAAAACATCAGGATTACTTAGACTCTTACAAGGATTATGCTACAGGGAATCTCTGCTGCAATTCTTTGAGACTATTTAGTGCCCCAAAACAAATATGTGAATTTTAATGTTTCTCTTATTTTATTTTTTCAATATATATTTCTTGACACATACAAGGTTATGAAAATACATCCAAAATAAATACCCCATTTGTTTGAAATGCACTGGGAAATATAGCTATGGGGATATCTTATTTTAAGTGAATCAATGATGCTTTTTATTTGCCGGAAAATGGATATTGTATGGCTAGAGTAACAACCCAAATACAAACACTATCTAATAAATGTTTACACACCATCAATTCTACAAACATTAAATATCATACATGATAGAATCATTTTTACCCTATAATTTATCTCAATTTTTCCATTACTTTCTTTCATTTTCTCTTCTAGCTTTGCTCACAGACAAGCCTCCCAAGCCATTGTTCCCCATGGAAAATCAGCCAAGTGTTATAGATGTCCAGCTGGGTAAGTCTCCTTCTGGGAATAATAATAGATCCTAAACTTGTTCTCTGTTAACAGATGGGGAAAATTGCATGAAGCAGGAAAGGTTTATTGCCACTGTTATTACATGCAAATCAATTTGTGTTCTGCTCATTTATAACTCTGGCATTCAGTACAATAGCAGTTTAAGAAAATGAGTTTGTATTGCATCAAGGAATGGTAATACTAATTTGTTACACTGGGTATTAAGTGTGCTATACGACAAAGCTTTTTAACTTGGTGATTGATAGACTCATGGTTGACTTGCATTGGTGACTGGTACAGTAAACTTTTCATACACCTGCCAGCCAAAAAATTTTATTTGGAGACCATTAACTTCTGGAGACTAAGCACTTCATAAAAGATAGTGCTCAGTGCAGCCCTTAAAATGATTTGATGTAATTATTTCCAACAATACAATCCAGTGTTATTTAAAATCCATTTAAAGGACAGGATCCTGAATATTTATGAGTCACATGATGTCAGGAAAAGTAACATGTTGGTTTGTGAGTACTTCAATCTTTTCTCAGAATCAAACAAGAACATAAAATGTTGAGCTTATGTGTATGTGCATGTGTGTGCATGTGTACTCTTCCTCCAATCCATATGATTTCAAGAACTATAGGAATAAAACTCACAGGCAGGCTTACTTTGGTTTTCTTCCAAAGTGTGCCCTTTAATCTATACTATGTTACCTAGGTTTTGTCTATCTTTAGATTAATCTTAGTGTTCTGAAGTTTTTCAATTAAAAACAAAAACATGAAATTTCTGAGTAAACTTTAGAAAATATATGATCTTTTGCAATGTGTGACCATGGTGGTGCCTACCAATTATACAGCCAATATTTCACTTGCTTGGGAAATTGTTGACTCTCATTTTGACTTTTCCAACCAAACTTGGATTTGTAGAATTTTATTCTAGTCTGAAAAGAGGAGAGAGAAAATTATGTTGCTAAGATATTCTTCACTATACTAAAATGTGGCTTTTAAATGCTGCCTAACAATGAGAGTACCCAAGTTAAGTGTGTTTAAACCAAGTGATAAGATATAATAAAGATATTGGACTATGGAAGTGGTAGCTGATTTTGTAAATGTTGAAACAGAAGATTATGGTTCTTCTAACTTACCTGTATTATTTTTGAAATCATTATATTTTGTTAAAGGAAAAAATTTGTGAAAAAATATAGATTTGCTGACATCCTTTCTACCCAATTAGTTTCACTTACACTACTATGATACAAATATGCCAGCGGTGTTCTGTGTTTTCCCAGGGGTTGTATAAAGATATTCATTATCTTTTATTATTAGTTTTCATTGGGAATTCTAGTGGACAGATTATTTTTTATAAGAAAACTTATGTACTAAGCAGAGAAAACAAAATTTGCAGAAATATTCCAAATAAAACTGGAATGAATTTTGTGGGCAGAGCTTTTGTTCTTTTCTGCTATTATGTACACCAATAGAAAAGTTTAAGAATTACTGTTCAAAGCAAGGAAATGGGTCCTTTTAAGGGATATATCCTATGCAATTTTATGAAGTATAGCATCACTTAGGTTGTTTGTAACATCTACAATATGTTTGCTTTGCATGAACAAATATTCCATCATATACTAACACATCACACCGATACTACCACCCTATAAAATTATTACAATAAACTGATTTCCATTAGATATAAAGTCAAACATTTTATTCTGAAAATAACTTTTTTGACAGAAAGATGGATAACTACCCATTTTCATCTCAAAAAGGCTATTCTATAAGATATTGAAGTAAGCATATCATTTAGTGAAAGTAAAACAAAATTGGTCACTAGATCTTCATCTAAACAAGTACAGTGTTAGGTAATTTGAAGTGGTTTTATTTATCTAGCACCATTTCTTCAAATGAGAAATCATTTTGTAAGTTTCTCATATTCCTCAGATGTAAAGACATTATTATAAGCACTGTAAATGTCAGCTCCTGAGTCTTAATGGGATATCTGCAGTCATAATAATAAACACTTGAAAACAATCTCATTATAGGAAAAAAGAAATAGAGAAAGATGATGGTTTATTGGATGTCTCAGTTTATGTCCGAGGAAATTTAAAAATTTAATATAGTGTGATAGTATTTGTGGGATACTTTGGTATATATTGGATATGTTGAATTTCAAAATTCAGTATCAAAGATCAATAATTTAGTAATAATAAAAATCTCTAGAGGATTATTTTCCAACAGAATCTAAAATTGATCAAGTGTGTTTATTGAGCTTCAGACAATCTCAAACTAGAACAAAAATTTTATAAGTTCCCAAAGAATACAATAGCCCAATCCAAGTACCTAAGCATCTTATTAAATGTGGGTCTGATATATGTAGTCTCTTAAAATTCAAGGCAATGCATGCTGTGATAAAGATAAACATATGTGTTTCTGCTATTCCTACCATATGATTGTTGCATTTGTTACTCCCCCAAGTCTTGGATGATCTCAAGGATAAGCTTAACTAATAGTGTATGACATAAACAGTGTTTTGAGATTCTAGAGGCTAGCTTGAGAGAAACTTACAACTTTTCTCTCAGTCTTTTGATTGACTATAAAACTACTATGCCACATAAAATTCACTCAGATCACATGGGTACAACATTAATCATGTGGGGAGAAAAGCCCAATGTATATCAAGGTATCAGATGTGTAAATGAAGAAGCAATCTTGGAAATGAATCATCCAGCTCAGCTGTTCTAGCGTATGTTTTGTTGACAGAGACTAACTACACATTGACATCTGACACAAAAGTCATCAAGAAACTCAAATCACTGACAGTGGCCACTAAAATCATGATACTTTGTTAGGCAATGTTATATTATTATTAAAAAACAAAAATTAGGTTGTCTAGAGCATTTTCAATCCATTTCCTCACCCTGGAAAAACACTCACATTCTCCTTATGTGAAAAGGAAATTTTATGGAAAATATTGAGCATGAATTTCCAGGTGGCTTTAGAACATGTGGCCCAGAATAATTATAAGGAGTTTGAGGGTTACAGTCTATTTTCAGTTCTGTGATTCCTAAAGGTAATCCAATAAACAACATTTCTTCAGTAAATTAAATATTTTCAGTATATAGATTTGGCATCAGTACAGATATTTTGTTGTGTCTCTAGAGGAAAATAAAAATCCCAACTTCCTTTCTGTTATAGTGTAATCCATTAGTCATCCATGAGGTTCTAGAAATTTACATACATTTTTGCTGACATAGTGATGACAGTTTGGTTGTTGCTAAATTGTGTTCACATTATAATGCTGAGAGAAGATTAATCTTAACTGAATAACGATACACTGTGAGATGATAAACACATTCTTAACAAAGTAGTCAGAAAACTACTGCTCCTGCATAACAAGTTTATGCAGCTGAAGCTGCCCAGGGTAATGCACAAAGTATAAAGAAAAAAAGAGCATACACCAAGGATGTTTAAATCCAATACTTTGCTCTTTTCTGTTTATTTTCTTTCTCTGAAGGTAAGTTCAGGATCATATTTAAGAAATAATCCTTTATTATACCAATGTAAATAATATTTTCAACAAATGAAAACGAAAGCATTTAATATTTTCTCAAGAACTATTAACATTGCATTACAATTTATATTGCTGTTTTTAATAACAAAATATTAAAATATCATATGGGTGTATACCCTACTTGAAATGTATGGATGGTAGGTAAAGTCTTCCTTACATACTATTTTTACTATAGAACACAAATGCATACCTTATATAATGTAGACTCTTCTAGAAGATTTGAAAGGATATAAACAAATATAATTCAAAAGGTTGAGATCACCTATCTAATTTTGGCTAAAGGTGGATTTGAAAAATGCACCCTCATGGATGGGGATATTTTTTCTTGGAAGCTTTCTAACACCAAATGCTATCCATAGAGGATTATGTACAAAGTAGACAAAGACAAGTTTGCTTTGTGTTTATATGTTAAAGATTAAAAATAAAAGAACTGAGGGCCTAAGACATATGTGAAAACTTAGGATCAGATTAAATTACTTCAGATGTTTCAATCAAACACCTAATAGTTCTTTATATGAATCTGATCTGGTATGAATGATTGTTTTTCTGTGTTTTCTAGTCTCATCCAAATTCATTTTGTTTTTACAGTCTGTTTCAATTTGTGTTTTATAACCATGTTATGTACTACTGGATCAAACTGTCTCTGTGTTTATGAGTGTTAATCTTCACCAGAAATCAATTACCCTAGCCAGGCATGGTAGCACATGCCTTTAAACCCAGTACTTGGGAGGCAGAAACAGGTGGATTTCTTTGAGTTTGAGGCCAGCCTGGTCTACAGAGCAGGTTCCAGGAGAAACACTGTCTCAAAAATAACATGAAACAAAAAAACAACAAAAAGAAATCAATTTCCCTAGCATATCAGTTTATACTTAAAATTTTATTAGATCTCCTAAGAGACCATTGGAAAAGATTCTACAAAAGCAGAAAGGAGAATGTAAAACTTTAATGCAATACAGGAGTACATAGCAAAAGCTTTAAAAAAACTAATCTTCAAATTATAAAATTGTTCAACAAAAATTAATATTTGAGGCAGTTTTATTATCTAAGTACATTTATTGTATCCTTATTAAGTGTCAAACATTGTCTTAAGTTATGGAGATAGAGAATTGGATGAAATGAGGTTTTGGTATTAAGAGGTTCTGTCTTAGGTTTTCTATTTCTGTAAAGAGATTCCATAACTACAGCAACTCTTACAAAGTTAAACATTTAATTGAAGTAAGTCACTTACAGTTTCAGAGGTTCAGTCCATTATTATGGCACGGAACATGGCGTCATGCAGGCAGACATGGTGGTGGCTACATTTTGATCAGAAGGCAACAAGAAGTGAATTGAATTGCTGGGCATATATGAGACCTCAAAGCCCACCCCATAAGTGACATACATCCTCCAACAAAACCATACCTACTCCAACAAAGCCACACATCCTAATAGTGTCACTTCCTATGAGCTTATGGGGGGCAATTACATTAAAACTTCCACAGTAGGGAATTCAGGTAGATAAGCAAAATTCCAATGTAATGTGAGAACACCTAAAATTGAAATAGGAAATAGGAGAGTGACTGTTATTATGGCAGAATCTCACGTATTAAGATGTTCCCTCAATACTCTTACATAGATCTGTAATCTCAACTCAACTGATTCATTAGAAATAATTAAAAGTTACTGAAGGTAAAATCTTTTAAAAATACAGCCTATCTACTATTTACTTCAATGTGGCAAATATTAAAAATGGGCTGATAGCGATAGATAGGTGACTCAATGGGTAAAGAGTTTACTAAACATTTCTGATGACTTTAATTCTGACCCTTAGCATCCACATAAACACCATGTATGATAGTACATACTAGTAACCCTAGTGTTGGTTTGGGGAATTAGGGACATATACAGTCATATATTCTGAAGTTCATTGGCCAGTCATTCTAGCCTAACCTGCAAGATCTAGGTTCAATGAAAGACAGTCTTAAAAAGTAAGATGAAAGCCGGGTGGTGGTGGCGCACACCTTTAATCCCAGCACTCCAGAGGCAGAGCCAGGCGGATCTCTGTGAGTTCGAGGCCAGCTTGGGCTACCAAGAGAGTTACAGGAAAAGCACAAAGCTATACACAGAGAAACCCTATCTCGAAAAACCAAAAAAAAAAAAAAAAAAAAAAGTAAGGTGAAGAGTGATAAAGATACCTGAAGCTGACCTTTGACCTTTGGCTACTACACATGCATGCATAAGTGAGTTCACCCACACTAAGTGCATCTACACACACACACACACACAGACACACAATATCCCAAAGGAGGAAAATCTATTTATTACACATGGGGCAATTTAGCTTATCAAAATTATTCAACTCTTTTTAAAGTTCGCAGAGAATAAGCAAACCAAGGGAGATCAACTAATTATTCGAAAACCATGAAAATAGGATTATTGATATGAAAAGAAACACATGATTATTTCATTAAACTATGTTAGCATTTGGTATTTGCATGATGTATGTTATGATGAGAATAAAAATATGCATTATGATGATCATGATGGTGATGATGATAATGATTGCTTCAATGCTGATGATGAAGGATGAGCCTTGCACATGTTTGACAATTTTTTTTTTAACTAGTGAGCACTATCCTCACCCCTATGGTTTTGAAATAGATTCTCACTATCTAAAATAAGGTGGCTCTGAACTCTAAGAAGTCTGAACTGGGCCTAAAAATATATTAGTAGCACAAGATATCAGTAAACCAACCACTCCTGACATGCCTGAGTCATGTCTTGAAAAAAATCTATTTATAAGGGAGCAAAAAAAATTTCCAGTGCTTACTTCATGCCTATATTTATAAAGTATAAAGGGTACTTAGGGGAATTATTGAAATGATGCAAAGATACACTTCTACCTCAACTGCAAGGAGACGTAAGGTTAGTTCATATGTGAATGTGCTAGACACTTCCTTAAGATTTCTAGGCATGTAACTAAATTATAAGATAAATCCATATAAAGTCATTTGTATTTATATAAAATTGTATACACTATTCAAGTTTTCAGGGAGCATCTATGTATTTTTCCCTAGTTTATGGTATAGAATTACACATAGTAAAAATTGTCGCTCTATTATTTTTTTTACATTCTCAGACATTGAAAAGCATCCATTAACCACTGAATGTCATGGATTAGAAGACCGAACTACTAAAATATACTGCAGAATCGATGCTATTGCTGTCTATATAGACAGAATAGACTTTGGGGCGATAATGTCTGTCCTCATTGGTCACACATACATTTTTTTAAAAATTCCAATAGCTGGGCAGTTGTGGCACACACCTTTAATCCCAGCACCCTGGAGGCAGAGCCAGGCAGATCTCTGTGAGTTCTGGTCTACAGAGCGAGATCCAGGACAGGCACCAAAACTACACAGGGAAAACTTGTCTCAAAAAATCCAAAAACAAAACAAAACAAAACAAAAAGCTAAAACAAAAACAATAGTAGAAAGTTCTTGGTTTTTAACTCATTTTTGGCATTTGCTTATTCTTCCTATATAAATGATTTTTGACAATAGGTTATAGAGCTTTCTGGTCATTTGACTATACACTCTTACAGATACCTCTGCTATATTGCCTTGTACTTCATAGCCAGTTTTGGTTATGTCTACAGCTTCCAGATTAGTTTACCACTTGGATAGGGATTTGAGTTTTGTTTTCAAAGGTGGAAAATCCAAAATGCCATTCAATCAATGATTTTTGTTTTCTTACTAAAACAAATCATAGTTGTTACTCACATAATTTCTACAAGGATGGTTACTTCCCTTTCTGTCAAAAATCTATTTTAAAAAAGAAGAGAGAGAAAACAAATTTGTGCTTCCAGTATGATGGAACTGAATAAACAACATGCTTCACATTAATAGGCACTATGGGTAAATTATAAATTGCCAATTTGACATTATTCTTACAAATTGTTTTCTAGCTTGGAAAAGTTTATAATTACTCACAGCCCATTTTTATCACATAAACAATGAGCTACAGACATTTATCCAAAAAATATGCAAACAGTTAATAAATACATTAAAAGATGCGTAATAAAATTAACAATTAACAAAGCATAAATCAAAACTACACCAATACACACTTGGGTGATAATTGTCACCAAATATGCTTTCATGTAGTTTATAAATATAGTACTAACCTGGGAGTAAGACTAATGTACATTTAAATTTTGCATATTGTAGCTGGAATGTTTCTCAGTCCTGCCTGGCCCTGCAGTCCTCCAGACACTTATAAAATAATCTCTCAGAGGCTTATACTAATTACAAACTGTATGGCCTATGGCTTCAGCTTCTGACTAGCTAGCTCTTTCATCTTAAATTAACCCCTTCCTATTAATCTGTATGCTGCCATGTGGCCATAGCATTATGGATCTGCTGATATCTTATTGTTCCTTTGGCAGCAACTGATGTTTCTTCTGATTCTGCACTTCTTCTCTCTGCATATCTTCTTGGATTTCCCACCTAGGTGTAAGCTTTCTTGCCATAGGCCAAACCAGCTTTATTTATTAGCCAATGGGAGCCACACATATTCACAGCATACAGAAAGACATCCCACAGCAGCATATGATTATGAGACACTTCATTTCCATTAATGGAAGAGCTCTGACCCACTGAGGCCTATATCAGATGTGATGATATATTGTGCTCCCCAAGAAAACTTATCCTCTGGGGATCACAGGACAGAGCCAGCCACTAGATCAGACATAGAAGCCAGACAGTGATGACACACACCATTAATCCTATCACTTGGGAGACAGAGATCTGTCTGGTCTCTGTGAATTCAAAGACACACTGGGAACAGAGCCAGGCAGTGGTAGCACACACCTTTAATCCAAATACTTGAGATCATGCCTTTGCTTGGGAAGCACACATGCTTTTAATCCCAGGAAGTAAGATGGCAGGACAGCTTTCACCCCAATATCTGGCTCTGTTTTTTTAATTAATAAGACCTTTAAAGATTCATGTTAAAATCAGACTGTTTAATTTTTTCATTAGTTGCAGATGTGCTTATAATATACCCCTTGCTATAATGGTAATTTTCCATTTATAGCCAAGATTTTTTAAATTGTATTTAACTTGTTGAGATGTCAGCCATAGTGTATCTGAGGCTTACTTTGATGATGAGTTAGTACTAGACAAAAAATGTGAGGATGGTTTGGGATGAGGTTATAAACCAGAGAAGGAATCGTTTTTTTCAAAGCCCAGTTTGAAAAACTGTTTTTCTCAATTGTGGGAAAATAAAAGTACTCAAGGAGGGAAAAGACTTGTGCTAAATGAGAGAATCGAAGAAGGGGAAGGGTGAATTTTAATGACACTTCATATTTACACAGGGGCTTTTTCCAAGGAACTCAAAGACTTTTCAGACACCATTTAATTAATTTCATTAGTAGTTTGGTAAAGTAGGATGAGTACAAGATAACATTAACCATTGACATGTACAATGATTAAAGTCTTTTATAATACCCACAGGCAGTTTAGCTGAACATGCACAAGAGGGATCAGATGCATCACTAGCAAATCACTGATTATTAGCCTTATACTTTTAAGTTAGCTTATATTTATTATTACCCTGCTATTATATGTGTATGGATATATTACAAAAATTATTTACTCAATTCTTACTATGTCCACTTCCTTTTTCAATCAAGTAGTTTATTAACCTAAAAACACCTGTTCTCATAAGTGTTTATTTTATTTATTAAAAAAAAAAAAACAAAACCTCACTTGTAAACTTTCCACACTGGATCTCAATGATCTATTTTTTGTTCCCTGTGTTTATTCCTGAGATTTCAGCTTTTACAAGTTTCTAACATATAAATAACTCTTGAAGGGGAAGGTAAATAAATGACATCAAGTGAGGCACTAATAGCAGTAGAAAAAAGTTATAGTTTGCAGAACAGGACATCCAGTTTCCCTGTAATGAACAAAATTAGCTGAGTTAGAGTTAAGATTGCATTTGTCAAGAGAAAGACCATGGTTACATTTTTTCATGAAGCTCTAGTCTCTGCTTACCATTCTGTTTGGCTTCCATTGTGTCTGGATATGCCAAAAAATAATTCTATTAGTCATTGTCCAACTGTCTTTCTCAAGGGGATTATTTTTCTTATTCCACAGGGCTTTCAACATATATTATATTATAATCTTAAATATATATATATACATATATATATATATATATATATATATATATATGTAAACATTACATCAAATATTACATCCAATCACAAAGAAAATTTAAAACAAAATGCTTCAGTTTTCTTCCGCTCTACTTCATGTCACTTTATATTTTCCTCTTTCTCTCCGTCTATGAGAGAGAGGGGAATAGTCATCTCTTTTTTAATTTAAAGTGTCTACCTGTGCTCTTGTTTCTATCATTCTCATATGTTGTGATAGAAATAAACCATCCCTTTTCTTCAACTCTACTTTCTCTCTAATTATACTTGTAGCCAGAAGTTTCCTGTGTCCCACAGCTGCTCAGTCCTAAATAAACATACACAGTCTTATTACAAACTGTTTGGTCTATGGCTCAGGCTTCTTACTAGCTAGTTCTTACATCTTAAATTAATCCATTTCTATTAATCTATGTACTGCCGTGTGTCCCATAGCTTTATCTATATTCTATTACATCTTGCTCCCCTGGCAGTGCTCAACATCTCCACTGACTCTGCCTTCCTTCTGCCTGTATCTTTGCTTGGCTTTCCTACCTGGCTATAACCTGTCTTGCTATTGGCAAAGCAGCTTCTTTATTAAGCAATGGTAACAACACATATTCTTGGCATACAGTAAGACCATCCCACAGCATCTACTAAATGATCTCCTTTACTAAATAAATTAGAATATATAGTTGGCAGTGGTATTTTGAATGAGCATTGTCTGATAGGCACATGTATTAAATACTTGGAGGTATTACCTACTAAAGGAAATATGTCATTGAAGGCATCTTTGAGGGCTCAGATCTTCACCACCATATTGCTCTCTCTGCTTGTGGTTGAGGTTCAGGATGTGAGCTCTTAGCATTGAGTTCTTGTGCCATGTCTGTTGCTTGCTGCCATTATGGACTCTTATCGTTCTAGAACCACAAGCCCACTTAGACCCTTCCTTCTATAAGTTGCCTTGGTTGTGGAATTCTATTGCAGCAATAGAAAAGTAGCTAATATATAGCTGGTCAGTGGTCATGCACGCCTTTAATCCCAGCATGTGGGAGGCAGAGGCAGGAGGATCGCTGTGAGTTTGAAGCCAGCCTGGTCTACAGAAGGAGTTCCAGGAGAGGCTCTAAAGTTACACAGAGAAACCTTGGCTCAAAAAGCCCCAAAAAGTAGCTAATACAAAAATTAATAGATTTGACATTGGCAGTATAGCAGAATAAGAACCACACATTTTTTACTAACAATGAATATATATGCAATTGCTAACTTCTCTTAATATTCTACATATTTTGTAAGATACTAACATACACTGCTCTATCCTTTGTTTGTTGTTTGGCACCATTCATGTGCTTAAAATATTATACATGGAACACCCATTTAATTATGTCAAATTCATTCATTTTGCAACTGAAATGTAACTTTGCTTCTACTATGCTATAAAAACCCATAGTTCACTAACATTTTAATTATGCAATTCTGTAAGTTTTTCTAATTCTTTTTACTCTTTGGAATTTTCATGTACTTTTTTTGCATAATTGAGTTACCTTACAAGCAATAGGCATTTGGTTTTTTATTAATACTTCATTTTTCTTTCAACTCCCTTGCTGTATATCTTAGTTATAAATGTAACTATCAGTCTCTCTTTCTGATATCACTTTCTATACATCCAATATTCTGATTTTGTGTAAGGGATTCCCAAGAGATTAATTTCTGTTTCATGAAATTAATGTGAATGGAATAAACAGCCCTTATATGCCTAGGAACCTATAGTACTACAGACTGATATAAGAAAGATAAATAAGTTATGCATTCTTGAGTAAAAGATGGAAAAGTTCTCTAACTCAAAAATGATAAACACAAGCCAAGATAAGACAAAAATCATTGGATGCTAAAAGTCTTGAAAGGTCTTAAGAATTCCTAGTTAGGCTGAGTAACATTACACACTCCAACACACAAAGCACATGAGCAAACAGAGTCATGTGACCTAATCAGAATAACCAAATAAACCTCTGTAATCTGTATCTAAATAAATGGACATATATGAATTACATGGAAAATAATTAAAAATAATCATAGAGATACTGAATGAATGCAGTCAAATTTTGTTTTTACTGAGAATGAGTACAGGTTTGCATTTCTCAATAGCAAGAGGCAATATAAGGACAAATCAGTCAGAAAATACTAAAATATTAGTAGTAAGCCCTTCCTATGGGTAATCGTCAGAATATAAGAATATGAAAACTTAGAATTTTTCAGGCATATGCTCCAAAGTAATATAGCTAAATAGTGTGATTGGTCTATTTTTAGGTTATGATGTTTGGAAACCTCATATAGATTTCTGTAGTGATTACATTTACAATCCCACCAGCAGCATATACAGGCTCTTTTCTCCCATATCCTAATAAAACTGGAAAATGACATTATATATTACAATCAAAGGAAAACAATGTATGTCCGAGAAAATGTATTTTAACTCAGAAAATCTTATGAACTCAAGGAAGGATATTGTATAATAATAAAATGGCTATTTCTCCAATCTTACATGACAGTTGTAAATACATGTCAACTCAACTTCTAAACAATGAAACATACAAGCCACACACTGCTGTGGATATTGATCTATATAAATAAAATGCTGATTGGCCAGTAACCAGGCAGGAAGTATAGGCGGGACAAGGAGAGAGGAGATTTCTGGGAAGTGGAAGGAGAAGGCAGAGAGATACAGCCAGGTGCTGCCATGACAAGATGTAAGGTCCTGGTAAGCCACGAGCCACATGGCAAAGTATAGATTAATAGAAATGGGATAAATATAAGAGTAAGAACTAGACAATGGTAGGCCTGAGCTAATGGCCAAGCAGTTTAAATAATATGAATGTCTGTGTGTTTATTTTATAAGTGGGTTGTTGGATTAATAGGGCTTGGTGGGGGCAGGAGAGAAGCTCTCCAACTACAACACACTAGTGAAACTGTAGGAGAACTCAAGTTCATTTTCAATAACCAGAGAATATTGAGCATGAAGATCAGCAAGGAAACTTTCCTTCACTTTCACCTTTCCTTTCACTTTTTAAATCAAATGTAAGTCTTTTATGGCCAGCATGTATTAGTATCTATTTTTATTTTCACTCATTATGTGGATCTGGGGATTTAACCAAGGGCCTTACATGTGCTAAGAAAAATTTCTATATCTGAGCTCTATTGATCATCCAGTATATATGTTTTTCTGAATCTATTCAACTTTTATACAAACTTAAAGCAATTTAATCAACCTTAAACTTTTATTTTTATTTATTTATTTTTTCAAGACACAGTTTCCCTGTGTAGCTTTGCACCTTTCCTGCAACTCTCTTTGGAGACCAGGCTGGCCTCAAACTCAAAGAGATCCACCTGCCTCTGCTTCCCAAGTGCTGGGATTAAAGGCATATGCCACCACTTCCCGGCTCAACCTTAAATTTTTAACTAATAGTTTGGTAGTCTACAAAATAATGAGTTTCGTTATGATATTTGAAAACATTCAATACCATCATACTTTGCTAATATTTGTCCCCTCATTATGCTCTCTTGTTTTCTTTATCTCCCTTGCTGTCCCCCTTCTACCCTCCAAATACTATTTTCTGGTTTCATGCTCTCTCTCCCTCTCTCCTTCTCTCTGCTCTCTCTCCCTCTCTTGCTCCCCCCTCTATCTCTGTCTCTGTCTGTCTGTCTGTCTGTCTCTCTCTCTCTCTCTCTCTCTCTCTCTCTCTCTCTCTCTCTCACACACACACACACACACACACACACACACACACACACACACGCACACGCACACACACGCACACACGCACACACACACACTACAGAAACTTAATGCTATAACCCAAATGGCTCTGAATGGCATATATAAAGAGCATTGAGCACAACATTGAAATATCATCCAACAGATGATACATCTGGAATATTTCCCAGGTTTTATCACATGTCTTAAGACAACTATTTACATGTTTAAGAAGGCTCAAATTATACAAATTCACTTCTCCTCCATAACAGAATAAAACTAGAAATGGAAGTATTTGGAACAAAGATAAAATTCATATGTGGAAATTAAAGAATACCTTTGTACAACAAATGGGTTAAAGAAGTCATCAAAAGTTAGAGAGAGAAGATAACATTTTGAGACAAAAAATGGAAGAAAATATATTAAATGTCTATGAAATATAACAAGCATAACACTAGGAGTTTTAGTTTTATGTTAAATAAGGAAATCCCATAAAGTCAAGTATCACATGTTTTATGTCATATGTAAAATCAGTGGCTAGGGTTATATTAAAGACAAATGGGAACTATTAATAAAATAGGAGAAAGGGAGGAAGGATGAACAAAAATAGTAGAGTAGGTTAATAAGACTAAATACATTATATGCATGTATTGAAATATAATGAAATCCCTTTTAACAGTTAATAAACTGTAATAAAAAATTTATATTGTCAGTAACCCCATTAAACAAGAATAAATATTTTAAAGTAACAACTAAATTTATACTTCAAAATATCAAATCAAGCCTAAATGCCCAAATTTAGTAGAAGCAGAAGGAGGAGGAAGATGAGGAGGAAAGGGGATAATAAAAATAGATAATAAAAAAAATAGAAAAATAGTAATGAAACTAGGACCTAATTTGTTATTAATACCTTGACAAAATTGATAAGCTCTTAGTAGTTTAAGAAGAAGGCAACATTATGGCAATAGGTCAGATGTATAACTCTTGCCTAGAATGCAGATCTTGCATCCCTGGATTCAATTCTTGGTATGGAAGAATAGACTCAAATAAATAAAATCAGAAATGAAAGCATAGAAATAATTGATGATGCAGTATTGTGTTAGTTCTATTGGTGAAATTATTAAGGCCACTCCACGTAGTTAAAAGGGAGGTTTATTTTGTGGGGTACTTACAAATGAGGGGGTAGGTTACAGGGTCTGGCAAGGGTATAGCACAATCCGGCGTTGTTCTCTGGAGAACTCTGCTCGGTCTACCTCCAGCGTCCAGAGTCCGGGAACCAAGAGAGTGAGTACTTCCCGATCCTTCGTCTTCTGCTTCCTCCTCTGCCCCGCCTTGTGGGCGTGACCATTACCAAAGCCTCAGTGGGGGTTGGAACTTCCAGGCCAATGCTGGGATGGCTACCCACTACATCTCCCCCTTTTGTCTAAATAAGAAAGTTCTAACCTAATACAAGACTATATACAAAGAGATGGTTGTCAAATATTGTCCAGGAGTAATGAGGGATAATGACCTAGATAAGTTGGAATTACGATAAGTACAAACAATATCAAGCAAAAAACACATAGTAAAATCCAGGGAAGTCTAGGGCATGGGTAGGTGGCGTGTTACAAAGATCATTCCAAAAGGTGTCCTATCCTAAAGAACCTGAGTCTAATACATAATATATCCTATCTAAGATATTATATATGTATATATACTAAGTTGTAACTATAACTGCTAATCTCCAACCTCATCAAAGACCTGAGAAGGAATATAATAATATCTGAGAAATGGGAGAAGGATGCAAGCAACTTTCGGGAGTCTTGCAAGAGTAGACAGAGACAGCTAGCAGCCTGGACAGTCACCTAACGTTTCTCAGTATCGTTGGTGCATTCAAATTGGCTACAGGCCTAGAGTATCTGGCAGACCATTTTCAGAAGCAGGAATTCTGAAAGACCATCTTACCCTGTCTTGGCAAAGTATAGTGGTCGCTTTCCTTGTGTCCCGCTTGTCCAGAAAGGACAGCATTTGTACTGTCAGCAGTTGAGGCGAGGGCAGTTCTTTGCCCAGTAGGCCATTTTGTGCCAAGAAGACAAAGACAAATTTCCAAATGGAAATGTCTTAGAAGCCCAACATTCTCTCGGGATCAAATTGGTGCTGCCAGGAGCAATTATGTCTCATGTCAACAGAATTCTAAGTTATTTAAATGCCATGTTCTCTAGGTCCATGAAGTGTTTGAAGATTACCTGTCCATCTGACCTATGTATTTATAAATCTGGATAACCTAACTAACATAATTATAGAGATGACAAGCATAGGTGACAATAACTATGTAAGTCTTATCTACCTAAACAACCTAAGGACTAAGCTTCCTATAAATAAGGCAAACAGTCTGTAAGCAAATGTACAGTAAAAGGACAATGACTTTAAATTGTGACAATACACAAAATAACTTTAACAGAGGTAGGAATGTATAGTGCAATATGCAATATGATAATAATCCTAAATATATATCAGTATACAGAATATCTTAAACAGAAGTAGAACATACATACAGTATGACAGATATAAATTCACATTTGTATCAATATACAAATATTTCACATAAGAGTAAAAATATGTGTACAATATAACAAACATAGTTCTGTATTTGTATCAATATACAAATTATCTTAAATAGGAATGTAAAAATTTTATAATTTTATCAACATATAAGAATTCATAACAGTGCAAAGGCTGCTATATTACTAAATTTGTTTACTAATGTATATGACAGTCTACCATAATATCTTATACCTATCCATTCCATTTCTTCTTTCCCCATTTTTTTTAAGACATATTTTCTTTCCTTAAGGAGAGTACTGAGTTTAACAGTTTCTTCCACCCCCAACCCTAGAACCATTATCCATAACCCTGAGAAATATGAACCTTAGGGAGAAGGGGCGTCGTTTTCTTAGAATTGCTTCCTGCTGTTTAGGGAGCGATGGTATCTCTGTTGGGTATTGTGAGAAAGCTCAGATAGTTAAATCTCAGTTAGACTAACTGTAGATTCTGCAGCAACTCTCAGAGTAATGGGTAAGACTGTCTGAAATTTTGGCAAGAAGTGTAGTATGATGATGATTACCATGGCATCATTCTGGATTGGGTAGAGTTGTTGTTGTTGGGGCCCCATCTTCCTTCTGGAGACTTCAGAGATTGCTATTGGAAGAAACTTATTTTTTATCAGAATGGAAGGTTTGGATTTAAAGATGTCATGACATGTAAGAAAGGATTCCAAGAAAGCAAGAGTAAGCATGGAGAGAATTAGAAGCTTGAAGATAATGGTCCCTTATAATTGGTTTCCTTCTGTCTCACACCAGAGGGCTCTTCTGATATGGGACTGAAGAATCTCTCAACCTTTTCTTTTATCAATATGCTTGGGTTTAGAGAAGGAGTGAGCCAGTTCCATGTCCAAAGCCAGCTTGGTTTATGATTAAATTGGAACCACAACTATTCTAGATTGATAGAGATATAGATGTTAGACAGTGATATCTTACCCTGTGTAGATTGGTACCAATAGATTCTTTCTTTCTGCTGTAAACATCCGGATATCCAAGGCCTTATGATTTCTGGAAGATGGGTATTTCCATTATCCTGGAAAGACAAAAACAGAACCCTACCCCAACCTTTGATTGTTAATTTTTTCTTACAACCTGAAGAGATGTCATATTGGTGGATGATCTTTTATTTCTCCTCATCAAGGGGTTTCTCCTGTTCGAATCGAATTTTTATTAATTTTGTTGGTATCCATAGCTTTTCTTCTCCTGTGGAAACAAAAGCAAAACCCCTTCCCCAACGTAGGACATATCCAGGTTTCCATTCTGAGGTCAACACATCTTTGAAATAAACCGGTTGGTTTAGCTCAGGAGTTTTGTCTGTCGTCCAATGTCTCTCCGCAGCTGTTGTTCCTTTCTCATCAGCATTGAGAAAATTCAAGGTTAATAAAGCACTATGCAATCTATTTCTAGGAGTCATTGTTACCTGTTGCTGTTTATTTAGCATATCCTTTAAAGTTCGATTGGATCTTTCTATGACTGCTTGGCCTGTGGGATTGTGTGGTATACCTGTAACATGCTTTATATTGTAATAAGCAAAGAACTGTCTCATTTTATTGGAGACATATGCTGGGGCATTGTCTGTCTTAATTTGTACAGGTATTCCCATGATGGCCATAACTTCTAATAGGTGTGTAATCACAGAATCAGCCTTTTCAGAACTCATAGGAGTTGCCCACTGAAATCCTGAATAGGTGTCAATGGTATGGTGTACATACTTTAATCTTCCAAATTCTGCAAAATGAAACACATCCATCTGCCAAATTTCATTTCTTTGTATACCCTTTGGATTGCTTCCTGCAGGTAATGGAGTTTGGTTATAGAAGGAACAAGTAGGACATTTTTTCACAATATCCTTAGCTTGTTGCCAAGTAATGGAGAAATCCTTCTTCAAACCTTTGCTATTTACATGGTGTTTCTTATGAAATTCTGAGGCTTCTAGCACATTACCTATTAGTAACTGATCAATCTCATCATTACCTTGTGCTAGAGGTCCTGGCAGACCTGTATGGGATCTGATATGTGTTATATATATAGGATGTTCCCTTTTTCTGATGATTTCCTGCAATTGTATGAATAATGAAGTTAATTCTGTATTATCAGGAATAAATTCAGCAGTTTCAATGTGTAAAACAACTCTCTCTGCATATTGAGAGTCAGTGACTATATTGAGGGGTTCTGTGAAGTCCATCAGTACCATAAGAACGGCATACAGTTCTGCCTTTTGTACAGAGCTGTATGGACTTTGTACCACTTTACTTAAGTCTCCTGATTTGTATCCTGCTTTCCCTGATTTATTTGCATCTGTATAGAATGTGAGGACTCCAGAAATTGGCTTGTGTCGTACAATGTGAGGAAGGACCCATTCAGTCTTCTTTATGAATTCTATTCTCTTGCTTTTGGGATAATGGTTGTTAATCTCTCCCAAAAAGTTACTGCAGGCTCTCTGCCAGTATTCATTATCTTTCCATAGTGACGAAATTTCCTCATTAGTTAAAGGTACTACAATTTCTGCTGGGTCCATTCCTGTCAACTGACGAAGTCTTAATTTACCTTTTTGAATCAAATCAGAGATCTTTTCTATATAAGTCTTTAATTTCTTATTTGGTTTACGTGGTAGGAATATCCATTCCAATATAATATCTTCCCTCTGCATCAAAATACCTGTGGGGGAATGTCTGGAGGGGAATATGACAAGAATACATTTAAGTTCTGGATCCACACGATCCACATGTGCTTCTCGAATTGTCTTTTCTACTAGAGCCAATTCCTTCTCAGCTTCAACTGATAATTCTCTTGGACTATTTAATTCTTTGTCCCCTTCTAGAGTATTAGCCAAATTTTGTAGTCCATCTTTGGGTATTCCCATGATACCCAATAAGTTGGAAATGCTTCCTAACAACTTTTGAAAATCATTAAGAGTCTTTAATCGATCTCTCCTCAGTTGTACCTTTTGGGGTCTAATTTTTTGTAACTCTATCTTATATCCTAAGTAATTAATAGAATCTCCTCTTTGTATTTTTTCAGGAGCAATTTGCAGTCCCCAGCGAGGCAAAACTTTTTTTACTTCTTCAAACATGCTTTCTAATGTGTCTAACTTTGGATCAGCTAATAGGATATCATCCATATAGTGATAAATTATGGATTGTGGAAACTTTACACGAATTAACTCCAATGGTTTTTGCACAAAGTATTGGCATAAGGTAGGGCTGTTTAACATTCCCTGTGGGAGGACCTTCCATTGATATCTCTTGACTGGCTGAGAATTGTTATAATTAGGAACTGTGAAGGCAAATTTTTCTCTATCATTTTCTTGTAAGGGTATGGTAAAGAAACAGTCTTTTAAGTCAATAACTATTATAGGCCATTCTTTGGGTAGCAGAGAGGGCAAGGGCATCCCAGTCTGTAGGGAGCCCATTGGCTGAATTACTTTATTAATAGCTCTCAGATCTGTCAGCATTCTCCAATTACCAGACTTTTTTTTAATAACAAATACAAGAGAATTCCAAGGGCTGGTAGATTCTTCAATGTGTTGAGCATTTAACTGCTCTTGAACCAGCTGTTCTAAAGCTTGTAGCTTCTCTTTTGTCAGAGGCCACTGTCCAACCCAGACAGGTTTATTAGTTAGCCATTTTAAAGGTAAGGCAGTTGGTACTTCTGAGAGTTCAACAGCAGTTGTGCTCTGTTTGTGTACAGCCTGAATGTTTGGTGACTGGTTTTTATAGCATGTTATGATATTATTCCTAGAAACATGCATTGGCCTGTATTCCTTTTCTGAGAGTGTAGGAATTTTAATCTGGGTATTCCACTGTTGTAACAGATCTCGGCCCCATAGATTTACTGCTACATTTGCTACATATGGCTTCAGCATTCCTCTCTGTCCTTCTGGCCCTATGCATTCAACCCATCTCGAACTCTGTTTTATCTGAGATAGGGTGCCAATTCCTAAAAGTTGGACATCTACCTCTTGAAGAGGCCAATTTGGATGCCATGATTTTGGTGTAATTACAGTCACATCCGCACCTGTGTCTACCAGGCCCTCCAGAACCAAGCCATTAATTCGAATTCTAAGCTTTGGCCTTTGTTCATTTATGGAAGTCTGCCAAAATATTTGTTTTATTGTGTTCTTTGTAAACTGTGATTCATCTATCAGAGCTGTTTTATCATCCATTGCAGTATCCGTTTTTAAATTAGACATTGGTTTATTCAGTTGTCCTGGAGAGGAATGTCTTCCACAGTAGCTGGGAATGTTCTTACCACATTTGATTTGGGGGCCTGCAAGAGGCCCCCTGAGGCATTTCCCGCTACTAAAGGGTTGCCTCGTATATCTATTTTTGATCTGCACTCACTGGTCCAATGTCGGCCTTTGCCACATCTTCTACATAATCCAGGAGGTAGTTGGGGTCTTCTGTTTAGGCTATTCCTAGAAGGAGTATTACTTCTAGGATTACCCCATGTACAGTTTTTACTTATATGACCTGGTGTACCACATTTAAAACATTTGGTACCACGGGGCCTTCTTACAGCCCTGGGATTTGTCTCTCCTATCCAAGCCTCATTACTGTAGTTAAGAGATTCAACACTATTAGTATACTGAATCCATTCTTCCAAAGGAGCTGATCTGATCTTTAATGGTGTAAGTATTCTTTTGCATTCTGCATTAGCATTGTCGAATGCCAAGGACTCAGTTAATACTTTTCTTAATTCTTTATCTGATACAGCTTTTGTTATAGCTGTGTTCAGCCTTTGTAAAAAATCAGTGAAGGATTCATGTGGTCCCTGAAATATCTTTGTGTATACCTCAGTTGCTTTTCCAGGTTCTGGAATTTTTTCCCAAGCATTTAGAGCTGCTGTACGGCATAGGGATATTGTATGCTCATCATAAATGGCTTGTACATTCCTGTCAGCGAAACATCCCTCACCAAGTATTTGATCTTGGGAGATCTCAAAACCTCTGAGTTTACCTTGTTGTTCTAAATTTCTTGCCTCTTCTCTCAACCAGCTTTTCCACTGTAACTGCTGGCTATATTCTAGAACAGCTGAAATTAACTGATGCCAGTCATCTGGAATGATTCTATGTGAGGTAGACCATGAATTTAACATCTGTTTTACGTATGTGGAGTGTATCCCATATGTAACTACTGCTTCCTTTATATTTTTAAAGTCCCTTGTTGAAATTGGTTGTAATGTATATGTTGTATATGGCTCGGGGTGTGTGTCATCTGCTGGCTTCTCATGGATGATAACAGGATAAGCCATTGTATGAGAGCCATTTGGAGATGTTACAACCTGTATGGTCTTGCCCTTCTGCTTATTAGGTCCCTTGTCATGTTTATTTAGAGTTTCCTCCAGGGATTGTAAACGAGCACCTAGGGTCTGTTCCAGGGAGTAAACCTCCTCTCTTGTAAGGGATTCCAGATTTTTCATGGAATCATGGAAGTTTTTATGTTCTTCTGAAACACATGATTCTATGGACCTTATCTTATCAAGTAATGATAATTTTTCTTCCTTATATATTGTCTGAGTAGCTACAACTTCACTCTGGAGAGTTAGTGTTCTATCCATTAAATACTCATATTTATTATCAATAAAAGCAATTTTGGGTACAAGCTTGTTTTGTAAATTCTGGTTAGCAGATTCCAAAGAGAGAATCTTTTTATGTAAGTCCTGGCCAGCAGATTCCAGAGAAAGAATCTTTTTCTGTAAGCCTTCATTGCTATATTTTAAAACCTGTAAATCCTGATTAGCAGATTCCAGAGAGAGAATCTTTTTATGTAAGCCTTCATTGCTATCTTTTAAAACCTGTAATTCCTGGTTAGCAGATTCCAGAAAGAGAATCTTTTTATGTAAGTCCTGGTCAGCAGATTCCATAGACAGAATCTTTTTCTGTAAGCCTTCATTGCTAACTTTTAAAACCTGTAAATCCTGGTTAACAGATTCCAGAAAGAGAATCTTTTTCTGTAAGCCTTCATTGTTATCTTTTAAAACCTGTAATTCCTGGTTAGCAGATTCCAGAAAGAGAATCTTTTTATGTAAGTCCTGGTCAGCAGATTCCATAGACAGAATCTTTTTCTGTAAGCCTTCATTGCTAACTTTTAAAGCCTGTAAATCCTGGTTAGCAGATTCCAGAAAGAGAATCTTTTTCTGTAAGCCTTCATTGTTATCTTTTAAAGCCTGTATCAGTCCCAATAATGACTCATCTTTGTTCTTATTATTAAACCAGTGTTTGAACACTGTGTGAATTATTACAATGAATGTCAAAATGGTACAGGCCAGATATGTCTTAGGGAGGTCGTATATTTCCAGGAAAATGTCATTCATCATACAGGCAAAAAGGTTATTAAATTCTTGTGAGGTAATGTTGTCAGCCATATTACAAGAATTACTCAAAATTTGTTAGTCGTTTTTAAGTTGTAAAATTATCAGGTACTTTTACTTGAAAGAAGCTTACCTTTCCGTGGTTTTGGGAGGTGCAGTAGCACTCTTCAGCCAGCAGGAGGCGTTGGTATAGCTCCAAAGCAAGGCCTGCTGGCAACCTTGGCTGGCGGCAGCTGAAGGCAGGAGCCAAGATGGCAGGGAGCTGGCACTCAGGGAGGAGAGGGAATGCCTCACTCACAGCGGTTTTCGCTGGTCTAGGGGCTAAGCTAGGGATCTGAGACAGGACAAACTGCTCCCTTTGTCGGGAATGGAACCATGTAGGCATCCCCTGGTTAAATGGAACTTTGCAGGCGGGTTTAGGTACCCGCCAGCCGGGGAGGAGGCTGAGGGAGGGAGCCGCCTGGGCCTTTGGAATTTGCCCCACGTGAGCGCCAGATATTGGTGAAATTATTAAGACCACTCCACGTAGTTAAAAGGGAGGTTTATTTTGTGGGGTACTTACAAATGAGGGGGTAGGTTACAGGGTCTGGCAAGGGTATAGCACAATCCGGCGTTGTTCTCTGGAGAACTCTGCTCGGTCTACCTCCAGCGTCCAGAGTCCGGGAACCAAGAGAGTGAGTACTTCCCGATCCTTCGTCTTCCGCTTCCTCCTCTGCCCCGCCTTGTGGGCGTGACCATTACCAAAGCCTCAGTGGGGGTTGGAACTTCCAGGCCAATGCTGGGATGGCTACCCACTACATAGTTCTGTAGTTTTAAAATTGCATAGACAATGTTTTGAATAATTTCAAGGTAATGGGTAAATACCTAGAATGATCAAGCAAGCTAAATCATAAAGAAAGAGAAATTTGAACAAATAATAATGATTGTGACTACTGGATCAGTAACAAAAGTTTCACGATCAAGAAGATCTCAGGAGAACATTGTATTACTGGACAATTCTACCTAACATTTACAGAACTATTAGCAATTCTCAATATTTCTAGAACAATTAAGTGGAGAAGACACTTCCAAACTCATTCTACTAGACTAGCATTACCCAACTAACAAAACCAGAGAAAGATATTACTAGAAAACTACAGGCTAATCAATATTCTTGAAGAGTATAAATGCAGAAATCTTCAATAAAATACCAGCAACCTGAATTCAATTGCATGTTAAAAGAATTATGCACCATGACCAAGTTGGATTTACCCTGGAATGTACAGATGGCTCACCATATGAAAATCACATAAGCATCTTAATAGCTGGGGATGAAGCTTTGAAAAATCTCAACAAACTTTCATAGTAAAAACATATGGAGCAAATTATAAATGGAAAGAAATTACTTGAATAGAATAAAGGTCATACATGAAAAACTCAAAGTGAAAATTATATCCTGAACGTTGAAAACCTGTAAGCTTTTCCTATGTGATGAACAAAGAATGGGTTAAGGATTCTCAGTTTGATATTTCTCCTAAACCTAGTTAGAACATGAATTCTTAACCAAAACAATCAAGCGAAAAACAAATAAAAGATACCCCAAACTAGGAAAAACTCTACAAGTATCTTTGTTCTCAGGTGACATGACCTTCTCATTATAAGAAAATGTAAAATTTCAAAAACAAAAGTTGTAGCAAATAAATTAAACAAAGCTTCAGGATATGGAATAAATATGTGTGCTTTTACAGACTAACAATGAGCAATCTACAAAGTGAACTAAGAAATTCTCATTTTAAACATAGTGTCAAAATAATGAAATACTTTAAAATATGTTTTGCCAAGTAGATAAAAGATATGTACACAGGAACTTATAAAACACTATTGAAATAAAAAAAGAGAACTATGGGATGAAGAGATAGCTTGTTGATTAAGAGCACTGGCTGTACTGGTTTGAGTCTCACCTGTCATATGATATCTGTAGCCATAAGATTTCTCTAGTCCCTCTCAGCCACGTGGTCCTGTGTTCTTCCAGTCCTACCCACCTGGAGGTGCCTCAGCCACTTATAAAATAATCGTTCAGAGGCTTAATATTAATTATCAACTGAATGGCCTAAAGCAGGTCTCTTGCTAACTAGTTCTTATAGTTTAACTCAACCTGAAACTATTCATCTATGTATCACCCTGTGTTCTATGGCTTTACCCATGACATGTTGCTCCTAGGATGACAGTCTGGCATCTCCCTCACTCAGACTTTCTCTTTCCTTTCTCTCTCCTTGGATTTCCTACCTGCCTCTAAGCTGCCTTGCTATAGGCCAAAGCAGCTTATTTATTAACCAGTGATGCTGTGCATGTGTTGCTCTTGTTGGTTGATAAATAAAGCTGTTTGGCCAATGGTGAGGCAGAATAGGGTTAGGCATGACATTCTAACTAGAGAGAGGAAGGAGAAAATCAGAGCAGAGGAGCCTCTACCAGCCACTGCCATGAAACACAATGTAAAGATATGGATAAGCCACAAGCCACATTGCAAAGTATAGATTTATAGAAGTGGATTAATTTAAGATGTAAGATGTAACTAGTGAAAAGCCTGAGCCAATAGGCAGTACATTTCATAATTAATATAAGCCTCTGTGTGTTCATTTGGGTCTGAGCAACTGTGGGATCACAGGGCTGTGGGAGCAAGGCTAGACCAGGAAAACTTTCCAACTACACAATGAGAACAACATATATTCACAGCACACAAAAAGACATCCCCCTAGCAGATATCTTCCTTAGGACCTTCTCTAATGCCAGATCCAGGGGATCCAAAACTTTCTCTGGTCTTCATGGGCACCAAGCACAAACATAGTGCATGTACATACATGTAATTAAAACTCTCATACACATTTTAAAAAATTAAAGGAAAGATATATCTATTTCGTCAGTTTGAAGACTTCATTTTTAAAAATATTCCAAGTAGGAGTACACATCACTGAAATCTCTATCAAAATTTCAGTGGTACATTATATAGAAATAGAAGAAAAATATATTGTGATGGTGAATCTTGTTGTCAGCTTAACTGGATCTGAAATTGACTAAATTGAGAGACCTGTGGAAGATTTTCTAGATCAAATGATATAAAACAGGAAGACCCACAATCCTGTGGAAGCTTTACTCTGGCTTGGAAATTCATTTTTTTGTACAGACTACTGCTACTGCTGCATTCCTTTACTTGTACAGAACCCAACTTCTTCAGGCTCCAAAAATGCATTGTAAGACTAGTGGCTATCCAGGAACCCTCCAGGCCTTCAGTACCAGATTAGGACTGCTGAGAGGCTCCTAGTCTCCTAGACTGGACAGTTATTAAGTGCTTGGACCCTCCAGTATGAAGACAAACATTTGTTTTGTGGGTTTTTTTTTTGAGACAGAGTTTCTGTGTGTAGCTTTGGAGCCTGTCCTGGAACTCGCTCTGTAGACCAGGCTGGTCTTGAACTCACAGAGATCCACCTGCCTCTGCCTCCCTGGTGCAGGGATTAAAGGCATATGCCACAACCGCCCAGCTGAAAACATTTTAAGAATATAGAGAACATATGGAAGCCAGTCTAACAAACTACACACACACACACACACACACACACACACACACACACACACACACTCCACTTGATCCTCCCATTCCTACCTCCCTGTATCAATCCATAACTACCTATTCTATTTCCCTTTCCTTGGGGGATCTGTTTCATCCAGTCCCTTAATATATCTATACCTGACTTCTGTGGTACTATGGATTATAGGCTGGTTATTACTTATTTAACTTCTAATAGCCTCATATTAGCAAATGCATACCATATTCATCAATCTGGGTTAGATTGTCTCAAACAGGATGTTTTTTTTATCTAGTTCCATCCATTTGCCTGAAAATTTCATGTTTTCTTTTTTTTGTTTTTTTATTTTAATTTTTTGTTATTAATTATATTTGTGTTTTAATTTTACACATCAGCCATGGGTTCCCCTGTCCTTCACCCTCCCATCCCTACCCCCATCTTCCTCCCAGCCCCTCCCCTCCATTCCCATCTCCTCCAGGGCCAAGACTCCCCTGGGGATTCATTTCAACCTGGTGGGTTCAGTACAGGCAGGTCCAGTCCCCTCCTTCCAGGCTGAGCACAGTGTCCCTGTGTAAGCCCAAGGTTCCAAATAGCCAGCTCATGCACTAAGGACAGGTCCAGGTCCCACTGCCTGGGTGCCTCCCAAACAGTTCAAGCTATTCAATTGTCTCACTTATCCAGAGGGCCTGATCTAGCTGGGGGCTCCACAGCCTTTGGTTCATAATTCATGTGCTTCCATTCGTTTGGCTATTTGTCCCTGTGCTTTTCCAATCTTGGTCTCAACAATTCACACTCTTACAGACCCTCCTCTTTCTCAACAATTGGACTCCTGGAGCTCCACCTGGGGCCTGGCTGAGGATCTCTGCATCCACTTCTATCAGTTATTGGATGAGAGTTCCAGCATGACTGTTAGGGTGTTTGGCCATCTGATCACCAGACTGGGTCAGATCAGGATTTCTCTTGACCATTGCCAGCAGTGTACAGAGGATGTATCATTGTGGATTTCAGGCAAATGGATGGATTGAGAAAAAATCATCTGAGTGAGGTAACCCAGACTCAGAAGGACCAACTTGGTATGTACTCACTCATAGGAGGATACTAGATGTAAAATCAAAGATGACTAGACTGCTACACAACTCCAGGGAGGCTACCTAGAAAATGGGACCGTAGGAAAAACATAGGGATCACCCAGTGACAGAGAAATGGATGAGCTCTACATGAACAACCTGAATGACAGTGGGAGTAATGAAGGGCAAGGTTTGAGGGAAAGGAAGCTCAGGGGAGCAGAAGATCACAGCTGGATCAAGAACAAAAAGGGAGAACAAGGAATAACAGACCATGATAAATGATGACCACATGAGAACAGGAATAGGCAGAGTGCTGGAGAGGTCCCCAGAAATCCACAATGATGTTTTCTTTTTTAATAGCTGAGTAATATTCCATTGTGTGAATGTATCATATTTTCTTTGTCTATTCTTCCATTGAGGAACATCTAGGTTGTTTCCAATTTCTGGATATTATGAATAGAGCAGCAATGAACATGTTTGGACAAGTGTTCTTATGGTAGCATGAAGCATCATTTGGGTATGTGCCTAAGAGTAGAATAGCTGGATCTTGAGGTAGATCAATTCCCAACTTTGTGAGGAACTATCATATTGATTTTCCAAGTGGCTCTACAAGTTTTCACTCCCACCAGCAGAGGAGGAATGTTCCTCTTATTCCACACCCTCACCAGCATGAGCTGTAACTTGTGTTATTGATCATAGCCATTCTGGCAGGTATAAGATGAAATCTCAAAGTAGTTTTTATTTGCATTTACCTGATGATCAAAGATGTTGAACATTTAAGTGTTTCTCAGCCATTTGAGATTCCTCATTGGAGAATTCTCTGCTTAAACCTGCACTTCATTTTAATTGGGTTGTTTTCTTGAGATGTAGCTTTTTGAGTTCTTTATATATTTTGGATATTAACCCTCTATCAGATGTATAATTGGTAAAAATCTTTTCCCACTCTATAGGCAGCCACTTTGTCTGAATGATGGTATCCTTTGCCTTAAAAAAGCTTTTCTGGTCATGAGGTCCCATTTGTTAACTGATGATTTTAGTGTCTATACTAACAGAGTTCTGTTCAGAAATTTTTTTCCTGTGCCAATGAGTTCAAGACTATTCTCCACTTTCTCTTTTACCAGATTCAGTGTATTTGGCTTTATGTTAAGGTTTTACTCTTCCCTCTGCCTTATGTTGCATATTGTTCCAACATTGTTTAAGCAGCAATGCTTCTTTAGAATGTTCTACATCAATCATTACATTAACAATTTCAAATTCAGCTCCATTATTTCTTGCAGGTATCTTTGCCTCCAGTTTTATGGGATTATCACTGCCTAGCAAAATGAAAATGTGAATCGTGTCATCTGTCTCTAGTTTAATAGCATCAGGAATTTTCCTTTTCGTTTCTTTTCTTTATTTATTCTATTCTTCTCTCATACAATACATCCCAAGCACATTTTCCCCTCCTTTCATTTATCCCAGTTCCCTCTTTTCATTTAGGTAGCATAGAAAAAAAATAATTCCTTACTTTGATCAGAGGCTGCTACCTACTTTAGTTCCAGTCTCTTCTGGTACCCAACATTCCAATTGTAGCCAACTGCTTGCTTGTGTTCATCCCCAGGCACCAGCTTACCATCAACTCCCAATGATACTTTTCATCATCACTGTCCACAGACACAGAAAAACCTATTCCTCCTTTTATCAACATTCTTACTGCATCTTTTGAATTCTTCTGTCCTTGCATTTTGGCTTTTTATCTTATTTATTGTTACATCTGTCTCCTTTTACTAGAATGTGACCTTTACAAGTAGGGACTTTGGTTATTTCATTCTTAGCAGTAACTACAGTGTCTGAAGCTCAGTAACTTGGGATCCACAGATATTTATACATGAATAAAGGTACATATACATGAATTGTTGAGAATCACAGGTAAGATTTCAGCTTTTCTATGATAAGCAAAATCTCTAACAACATCCCTCATTGCAGATGTACCATTAATTTCCTTTACATTTTGAAAATCCAACTTTAGAAAGATTGTATTTGTAGTTTTCAAGAAGTGTAATATGGCTTAAGATTTATCTTTGTTCACAGTGTCTTGGCCAGGCATTCATTAAGAGTAGGGTTTCAACCCCAGTATTGATTGTATAAATTGGGCGTCATGGTACACCGTCAGTTCACAGCACTTGACTTCAGCAAAATATGAAAAAGTCTGAAGTTCAGGGTCCTCTTTGGCTACATAGTTTACTTTCTAAAGAGATTTAGAAAAGAAAAATAATTATATTTAGATAAGAAGGAACCTTGGTGGTTTTATTGGTGTGGGTGATCATAGCTAATATTTAAAAAAAATAAAAATTACAATGTCTTAACATGGAAAAATATTCACTTTTTGATAATATATAGTCAGTTTGGGGGTATTGAAATAACTTTCCATGCAGCTCAAACTTTATCTATCACCCCCACATGATCTTTCAAAGTCTCCTCCCGGAATTCCTACACTTATCTAGCCAAGTAAACAAGAATGTAGAGGGTTTCAGTGGCATTAGATATCAGCATAGAAAGCTGTGTATACTTCCAAGCACATCATCTTGTCCAGAGTTTAGCATTCCAGTGGAATTCCAATCAAAGCTGCAGAGTAAAGACTACTTAAAGACACTCTCAGATAGTCTGAAAGAGACAGAGCCCAGCCAGCCCTCTGCCCTGACTCTTCAGAAATAAGAAGAGACCAGCCAAGCTGGGTGGGAGAGGGTCAAACCATCTGAGCTGCCTGAAAGAGACAGTCTCTTCTGCTGAGTTTTCAAGTTGTTCCCTGTGATCCCAGTTTTGGGCTTTTGTGAGCTGTCACCCATGCTAGAGTGAGCTTTTGTGATGCAGCTGTCTATGAATCATTTCTGTTCCTGTAAATTGTTCCTCACCCATACTCCTCTTAGTAACCCCAGTAAAACTCACTGGTTCACAAAAAAAAAAGAAAAAAAAAAAAACAAGCTTCAGAATGCAGAGGAGCACAGAGATTTAGATGAGTAATGAGGCGATGTAGAATTTCCTCTGGGAGCATCCCTAAGAGTGTTATCTGGAACAGAGTGTCCTATAACAATCAAAACCTCACTTTTTCTAGAGAGCAGTGTGTTTCATTGCTGTACAACTTTTCACTGCAAAGTTTTTCCTTATGTTGACCTGTAATCTCTTCTTGTAAGACAGAATCAATCTGTTCTTCTTCTACTTAACTCCTACAATAGCTGAATATACTAACAAGGACATGAACATCATATACTATAAATATATATAGTATATGTATATTTATGTGTATTATATGTAATATATATATTCTTAAAGGAAACTTACAATATTACATCTTTCTTTATCTAGATATAGTCTAACAAAGAATGACAGTGTAATTCCTAAAATATGAGCACATGTACTGGAAATACATAACTTCTTTAGAGGATAAGACAACTGACTTCCTATATTCCAGGCACTATGTAAAATGAGATCATCCATCTGCAAGCACTTTTTACAGTATAAAGCAGCACATTCATAGAAGATATCATTATCCTTATAAATGTAGCTTGAAATTGTGTGAGCTTATTCAGCAGCCACATCATACTATTGGCTAGTCTTTTAAACTTGTGGTTAGATAAACTCCCCAACCTTTTTCACAGAGTTACTATGTCAAAGAACCCATAATCATTTGTTCTATGGTCAGTGATAAATAAATCATTCACTTTTTTTGTCTAAGAAAAAGAGGACTAATAGTATCTAGATATCAGGGATAAATACCAGCTTGAAGTTCTTTGCAAGTTGTAGATCCCATCAACCAACACAAACCACTTTAACCAAAATTGATGGTTTTTTAAGTGTAAATTCAGTTAACTAAGCATATTTTCTTCTCTGCATTACACCAAATACTTGATTTTATCCACTTGTGGCATTGGAGTGGGGACAGCTTTAAAACTTTTGATTTCTTCCTTAGTAGTTAATAGTTTTGTTTTCATTAACTGCTCTCTATAACCAAGAACTGGGTACCTTTATTCCTGAGGATTGTGCAAACAGTATGAACAATTTAAAGTATACAGAAGTATAGAAACTATAAGTAATACCAAGCCTGAGATTGTATGGTTAACACAGTTAAATTATATATATATATATATATATATATTCTATCACATTCTTCTTCCTCTCTAGGAACATTCTGAATCATTTACTTCTCAAGCCCATTAATCAGGGCCCACCTGCTAAATCTAGGACTAGTGGACCATAATGAAAGGATCGTTTTTTTTTTTTTGGGGGGGGGGTTGGTTTTTTTTTTCAGTTCCTTTAATTGCTTAGTCTATTTGTACTCTTCCATGGGGAATTGTTGAATGCATTTTCAAATATTGAGCCTTTGAAAAACTTCCCAATTAATTAATTGTATTACTTCAATCAGGCAAAGGGTACTGCATTACACAATGTTTTATTAACTCCCTTTGGTCTTGGTAGACTAGAATTTCCAGTTTTTTATATAAGAGAAAAAAAAGACCAGTTTTCTTCCTAGATAATGAAAATTCGCCAGCAGTTTTTGCTGGGTCTAGGTCTACTGTCTCTTGAGATAGTCACCAGAGGAAGACAGTGTCATCTGTAGGTATATCCTATGCAGTTGGATTGGTTGCCTTTTACTCTCATATGCCCTCCATTACTTTATATGCCAGCTTCCTAGAGCTTTTTTCAAAAGGAGCTACAAGCTGAGTAGCCAAAAGTGTTATAACCATATTGTCTCCCAGTTCCTGAGACTAGACATCTAAAATCACTCTCTTAGTATTGTTGGTTTATTTTGAAAGTATCAAAGGGGGATGAAGTTTATGTTTTCTTCAAACCTTGGGAAGTTTCTGGCCATCTTTAGTATTTCTGTCGTCACTTGGTGTTTTTTCTGCCTGTAAATTCTCATCTTCTTCTAAATATCCATTGTTTTAGGGTTTATTTCATTACCACTCAACATCATTCAAACACTGAAAAGTCCCATTTTTGAAAAAGGGTTAAATTCACAAGCACACAGCATGTGAAATGTACACAGTTCCATCCATAATGCCATACCTACTCATAGTTAGACTCAAAGGACAGTTCACAGCAGGATGAGACATATAAACTTTACTTCCAGAGTGAAAAGTTTGACAAACCAAAATCTGAGCATGTGGGAGCCTGCATTCTTGAGTTTCCATGTAATTTGGATTGGGGGAGAAACACACCAGCTCTTAAGAGGGATAGTTTCTGTACAATTGAGCTTGAACCTCAGTGTGGTTGATATATTGTGCACCCCAATAAACTTATCTGGGGTCAGAGAACAGAACAGCCACTAGATAGACATAGAAGCCAGGCATGGTGGCACATACCTTTAATCCCAGGACTTCAGATCTCATGTCTTGCTTGAGAAAGACACAGGCCTTTAATCCCAGGAAGTGATGGCAGGAAGCAGAAAGGTATATAAGGCATGAGGATCGGGAATTAGAGGTCTTTCTGAGCTTTTAGGCTTTTAGCAGCAGTTCAGCTAAGATCCATTCAGATGAGGACTCAGAGGCTTTCAGTCTGAGGAAACAATCAGCTGAGAAATTGGTGAGATGAGGTTAGCTGTGGCTTGTTCTGTTTCTCTGATCTTTCAGCGTTCACCTCAATATCTGGCTCCCAGTTTTGTTTTTATTAATAAGACCTTCTAACAATTCATATTACACCTCAGGACTGAATCTATAAGTCCTAATTTCCAAATCCAAGAGTAGAAATCAGAAATCCCTGTATACATATGAAGAACCTTTCAAAACTGGGATTCATTTCAAGTAATGTATTTTTCCTCCCATTTCCTTGGGACATAAGGGATTGTTAATTTTAGCTGTCTCCCTTGACTGAAATATTTCTTTAATACCTGTAAAATTCTAAGATCTAATGTATTTCTACAATCTGTATTTATGGAAAAATATCAATTTATGATTAGGAAAAATTGAATAAAAATCTTTTGTTATACCACAATATTGAGGAGAGCAAACGCCAAGCAATGTAATATTAGGGGTATATGTACAAATCAGAGAAGAGCTATCATAAGCCAGTGTTACTTGAGATACTCTCCTTAGTTAACCAGCCTTTCCTCCCAAAAGCTAAAGAGGAAAGGGGGTATTTGGGGAACGTAATGGAAAATAACTAGCATTATCCTATTGTTTGCTTATAAGTAGATTGCTGATAATTATAAATTGAGTTTTGAGATTCTTGCTATATATGAGTGATGCCACCTGAATTACATTTATTCCTAACATATGATGCAACTTGTGTAGTCTTTCCAGTACCCCATACATGGCAATAAAGATACCAAGTATCCTCAGAGAGGCAAACATATAGTTCAGCTAATAGACAATCAAGAAGTATTGAATAATTAATATATTGTTATTATGTTCTAGTTAATAGAGCTGCAACATTCATATTTTGATTCCCTAGGTTATTAGTGCTGGTACAGTAATGTGGGATGATTTAATCCCTGATTTGAGTAGAGCTGTGAAATAACTTCTTACACTCCCTTCCCTACTTGAAGACCATCTTTTATGTCACCAAACATGACCTTTGTAAAAGGACTGTCATTTGCATAAATATAAATAGCAATCCATACAATATATGATTTAAAGAATAATTTATTAGATTGAAATCATGCAACAAAGACTCATTGAGCTGTAATTATTCATCTAAAACTTTTCTGAACTCTGGGGATGTAAGTAAGGCATTTTTTTTGTTGCTGTTACTATCTCAGTAAGAGGAAAGAGTAATTAAATTAACTTATTTTACATTGCTGTAATATTATAAATTGATATTAAGTGTTTTAAGTGGAAAGAAGAAGGAACATCTATCTGTGGATGGGTCACAAGTGAGCCGTTTTTTTCTTGTGGCTATTACTGTCTCACCAGAGGAGAGAGTAAGTAAATTTATTTATTATTTTATATTGAGGTAATATTACAAATTGTTATTAAGTGTTTTAAGTGGAAAGAAGAAAGAATATCTATTTGTGGATGGGTCAAGATGTCTGGTTTCAGAAAGTTCAAAAGCATAAAATTTAAGGATAAGTAAGAAGTGTCACATGAAAAAGGAGAAGTTTGTTTATGAATGGGAATAGCATATATTAAATTCTTACAGAAGCAGAAAAGTACAGCTACTTTTGCATGTCTTAAGTCTAGGACATTAGAATAGATTAGAGTGGCATAAGCAAGGTCAGAGAGCTGGATCATGATTAAATCATGCAGAATCTCAATGAAGCACTCCTACCAAAGATGGTTAATGATAGTACTTCTGTACACCTGTATTTTTACCTTCTTGTCTTGAAATAATTTCAAACATCACAAAATGGTTACCAAAGTAGCACAAAGAGGTCCTGAACACCTGTTCACAGCTTTGTTTTATGAGGGCCTTAGTTTAAAGAATATTACATAATTTCTGGAAAATGATAAAGGTAACACAAAATGAGTTGTTTGGGAGAAGAGGTGTGGTTATTGTCCATGGGATAAGAATAAGAACACTCACTTAAAATTAACTTTCTATGTCTCAGATATGGGATTATAAGCTAGCAATGAACAACAGATACATAATTCCTGTCTTTATAAACTTACAATGTAGAATATTTAGTGACAGATTGGACACAGCGAGGTGAAAGTGATGATATATTATTAAAAACTGTTCTAAAGACATATTGTTGTATAAAATCACCCTGCCAAATTTAGAGGGTTGAAAATAATAATTCCATAATTGACCTGATTCTGTGAGCATTTGTGTGGATCTCTTTGTGTGAATAAATTTGACTATGGTCACACCATAATGTCATTGAAAATTCTGGAGCTTTGATGCTCAGCTTACATAGACACAATTTAAGTGGCTTATCTATCTACATCCAACACATTTTTTTTGTATTAGCCACTCTAAGTGAAGATATATTTTATGGAAAGCTTTTCTGCTAAGACAGGCAATGCCATTTCTCTTGAAGGCTAGACCTCGAATAGGTGCAGCATTTTCCTCACTCTATTGCTTGTAGTAAGTCACATGCCCAGCACAGACTTAAGGTGAGGCAAAATTGTCCCTACCTTTCAAAAGAATGAATTACATGCATCAGTGGCTGGTAACAAATTTTTGCAAATAATCCATTATGGAAAAGTTTGAAAGGAAATTAGAAATATAAATTACACGATCAAATGAGAAATCTGAATTTTTCAAGATAGGGCACTCTTAAGAGAACTTACGGTTCAACCATGTTATTTTTCATGTGAAGAAACTCAAGGCTCAAAGGAAAAAGTACACCCATCACATAAAGTCCCACATTCACATGACACATAATATCCCAAGTAGTTACTCCAAGCCAATGTTTTTCCTGTTACATTCCTTACCCTCTCTTTTCCTAAGCATCAGGGGAAACAATGTATTTGGGGATTTTTTTTTTTTACTTCCTTTCCACATTTTCAGAGTAATGTTTGATGGCATATAGTTTTTTTCTAAGGAACCTAACAGGATTTATTTTGCCTGTAGAAGAAACAAAAATAGATGCTGCCCCATCTTGGGAAACCAAGGAAGACATTGGGCTGTGACTATGTTTTATTTTGAGTGTTGCTTTCCAAATGGATTCATGTTGTGCCATTTTATGTTTGCTTATTCTGTCTGTCAAGAGAATGACTTATTTGAAGTTGACTGCCTCATATATTCTGTAAATTACAAATAGCAACATTCTGCTCTACTATTTTGACCTTTTCAACGATGTATAATTTTCAGGGTATGCCACTGCACATTGCCTCTTGTTTACAATACTGAGAAGGTCAAAATAATGCATCATGAAACCAATTCTCAAAGTGAGGTTTAAAATCAAGATAAATCTGTCTTATTACTGTCTCCTCCCTCCCATCATACCCATGGAGGCTGGGCATGAGGGCACGTGTCCATAATGCCAGTCCTTAGAAGGCAAAGTCAGAAGAACTTCAAATTAACAATGAGCCTATTCTACACAGCAAGTTCCAAGACAGCCAGAACTACACGATGTGATCCTCTTTCAAAGAGAGAAAGAGGAGAGAAAGCGATTATGTACATGTTAATGATGGTCTGGAAGACATAAATGAACAATATGATGAGTAAACTTGCACTGGTTTTAAAATGCAATTTGAAAAGAATTTTACTATGTTTGAGTATACCCAAGATCCACCTCAAAATGAGTTGATATCCAGTACCAAATGGTCATCTCTGAAAACATATACTTATGTACAAATAACATCATATGGACAAAGAAGGTTATATTTGTATATATAAGAATACACATGCATATATAAACAGTCGAAGAAAAGTATATCATGTATTTGAAAGATAAATTGATGAGATATATAGGAGGGTTGGGATGAATTAAAAGAAAGGGAGAAATAGTGTAATATAATATAATCTTTAAAAGTGAACACATTTTTAAATGGGTTGATATTACTACCTTTTTACCCAAGTACAGAAACATCATGAAAGTATGTATGTATGTATGTATGCATGCATGCATGCATGCATGCATGTATGTATGTATGTATGTATGTATTATATTCTTCTCATATATTACATCTATGTGTGTATGTATGTGTGTGTGTACATGAACATGTGTATCTGTGTATGTGTGTTAAGCATGCATGTGCACTCATGACTGTATAATAGATATCCACAGGTTTATCATCAGATACATTTTCCTATTCATGTTCACCTTATTTCTTGATACAGTGTTTCTCACTGAAACTAGCTAGAGCTCTTTGTATTGCCTATACTAGCTGGCCAGCAAGCTTTCCTACATCAGTCTACTTCTGACCCCACCCAGCATTCCAGCATTGGTGATAAAACAGACTGCTACCATATGTGGCTTTTGCATGGGTGCTAGGGAACCAAACTCAAATCCATGTGTTTGCTCATAAAACACTTTAGCCACTGAGCCAGCCTAAGCTTTGATTAGTTTGAAGTGCTGAAGATGGAACCCAGAGCATACATATGCTAAACAAGGGCTTTACCACTAAACTCACTCCCAGTCCTGGAGAGTGAATTGTCCTTATTTTTCCCTAAGAATGAAGGAGATCCAGAAGTACCTGATACAGTAGAGAATTGTTTCTAACAAAACCTTGTAAAACAACCAAGATAGTGCTAGGCTTACACTTCCATTCCATCAACTATTTGATACTACTACTTGCAAGTATCATCCCTCTACACTGGAATATTCTACAGACATTGTGGTACATTTTACTAAGATTAGCATAGGTATTTTTTTTTCAGTACTGTGGATTGAATTCAAGGCCTCTTATGTGCTATGTAAGTACTCGAACATTGAACTGTGTCACCAGCCTGGTAATCAGTTTCTGAAACACTAAAGGAATCTAATGGTGGCCATAAGCCACAGATGTAGAGCTAGATTTTTCATGTCACTTAACTTTAATCCTCAAACCTTTCCTTTTATCAGAATTAATATGTTTGGATTTCACACTGCTTCCACACTTCTTGCAACATTGTAAGGTTTATCTCATTTAGCTAATGTTTGCCAGATCTAAAAACAAATGCTCACTAATTACTTGCTCTCATACTTCAGATTTAAGCAGAACAGTTGTGAGGCCACCCATCTAAGGCCCCTCAGGAGCTAGCAGAAAAGAAAATACAACACATTTCTTTATGGCTGACTTCTGAGAACAAAGTAATAGGAACTTGCCCATTTGTCTTTTTCTATGTCTGGAAGCGTTCATTGATCAAACACCAGTGATTACAGATTCATTCTCACAGCAGCTCAGGCAGGGGGCAGAGTATTGACTAATAGCTACCAATTAAATCCCAGTGTATTGATATCCTGGTAAGTAGCAAATTATTGTCTATAAAGCAAGAACAATTCTCTAAGTATAGTGAGACAAAGAGTATACTCCATCTTGTGTCACAAAGAGGTGTGGCAATACTAATAAACAGTATACCACTTTAACTCATATCCATAGAGCAGAGATCCATTCACTCAATAGGCATTTATTGTCCACTTGCTATAATATATCAGAGACAATTTAAGGCAATGGGAATGAGGTGAAAAAGATGAACAAAAGTATCAGCCCTCACTGCATTTACATTTTAGTTTGGGAAAACATCAGTTACTGGGTACAGCAAACAATAAGAGTTTCAAGTAGCTTGAAAAGGTTACATAAAAACTAGATTATATAATGGAAACTAACTGGAAGAGCCTAATTAGTATGATATGGTTAGAAGACATATTTCTGAAGAGGTCATATTTAATTTGACAATCCAAGTGAAGGGTTCATCAAAACCTTGAGAAATCATAGCCAAAATAAAAAGGGTTTTCTCTGCCCAATCTAATATTTTCATTTTGGGAAAACTAGAATAAACCAGTAACTTGGCATCATTGGTTGCTTGAAATGAACAGAATATAAACAATTTTCTCCTGTATTAAGATGTTTTAAATATAGAAATCATTCTTGGTTTTGTAAGGCTGAATTATAAATGCGTGTGTATATTTGTGTGTGTGCTAAATCCTTTCCAGTGTCTGGGAGTAGTGAGCAAGAAATTAAAAACATTTCACAGGGGAAGATGATAGATTACATGTGATTTATAGCCATATAATAGACAAGTTGGGTTATTATAGAGTTAGAACTAGTATCTTAAAGCAACTGGACTGAGGTACTAGAAATATTAATGCAGCCTTTTTTCTAATCCAATAGGACAGACTAACAATCAAGTTTTATTTTCTATACTTTGATCAGCTGTGAGTTTCTGTATTTACCACTGTCTACTGCACGAAGAAGTCCTTTAATGAAGTATGAGAGCTGCGCTAATCTATGGGCATAGTGATATGATTTTAGACAGCACTTTGATACTGTTTCTATTTAGCAGAATAATAACATTAGGCTTACCCCTGGGTCCTATGAACATTCCAGCCATGGGTTCTTGGACAGATTATAGTGTCAAAGATGTGTTTTCTGTTGTAGGGCAGGTTTTAGATAGAGTAGTAGAGAATGAGTATGATCAGAATATATTGTATGAAATCTTTAAATACTAAAATATTATATTCAAAAGAATTAGATCAGTGAGTTGTAGTAGAATATTTTAAGGTGTGTTACTTTTGTTTACATTGCATTTGTTTAACTCTGTGAAGCTGTGTTACTGTGCCTGACTAAAACACCTGGAGTCTAATAAAGAACTGGCTAATAGCAAGGCAGGAGAAAGGATAGGTGGGGCTGGCAAACAGAGAGTATATAGAAGGAGAGAACTGGGAGGAGAGATCGAAGATCTAGCAGCCAGAGGAGGAGGACTCCAGGGCTACACAGCAAGCACAGAGTAAGAGTAAGATTTACAGAAGTAAGAGAAAGGGAAAAGCCCAGAGACAGAGTAGATGAAATAAATTAAGGAAAGCTGCCAATAAACTAAGCCAAGCTAAGGCAGGGCATTCATAAATAATATTAAGCTTCCATGTGTGATTTATTTGGGATGGGTGGTGGGACCCCCCAAAACAGTAAAAAACAAAGAACAACAGTGAATACTTAATTTTATATAGTCTAATTTTCAGTTGTGGCTATAATATTTTCCTGAAGTAAAGATTTTTATATTTAAAAGAAATCAGGGTTTTTTTTATGTTGCTCATCTTTTTATTTATTTTTTTAAAGCTTTTTTATTTTATATATCAATCCCAGTTCTGTCTCCCTCCTCTTCTCCCACCCCCTCTAACTCCCCCCATCCCACCCCTCACCCACTCCTTAGACAGGGTAAGGCCTCCCTTGGGGAGTCAACAAAGTCTGGCATATCAAGTTGAGGCAGGATCAAGCTCCTCCCCCCGTGTCAAGGCTGTGCAAGGCATCCCACCCTATAATCGGGTTTTTAATGTTTCTATTTATTCTTTGAGAATTTCATAAAATATATTTTGATCATATTCTTTCCCCTCCCCCAACTTTCCCTAGATCTTTCCTTGTCTCCCTACATACCCAACTTTATGATTTTTCTCTCTCTCACAGTCTCCCGTCAACACACACACACACACACACACACACACACACACACACACACACACACACACACACACACACACACACACACACACACACACACACACACACACACACACACACACACACACACACACACACACACACACACACACACACACACACACAAAGAAACATAAAATCTGGTTTGTCTTGGAAAACTACTCCTGAGTATGAGGCCTGCCCTAGAATGTAGTCAATATACCCAGGGTCACTGCATTAAAGACAACTGATCTCTCTCCCTGAAGCTATCAATTGCAAATTGCTTCTTGGATAAATATGGGACTTTTTGCCCACTTCTTATCCTCCATGCTGGGATTTTGCCTGGCTTGAGTTTATGCAGGTATTGTTCATGCTGTCATAGTCTCTGTGATTTCTTATATGCAGCTGCCCTGTTGTGTTTAGAAAGAGCTGTTTTCTTGGAGTCATCCACCACCTCTGTCATTACTATCTTCCCACTCCATCTTCCACACATATACCTGACTCTTGAGGGGCAGAGTGTGGTAAAAATATCCCATTCAGGGATGAGCATTCCGAAAGCACTCACTCTCCACACAAAGTCTAGTTGTGAGTTGTGTTGTTAATTACCATTTATTTCAAAACAAAGCTTCATTGCTGAGGGTTGAGAAATTTTCTGATCTCTATGTATAGCAATATAGCATTTGGATCCAATAGGTTTTCAGCTAGGGCCCATAACTTACTACTTTCTGGTTCTTGGCCTCATTAACAATGTCAGGTATGAGTTTCATCTCATGATGTAGGTACTAATGCCAATAAATAAGTGGTTGGCTACACCCATAAAATTCCTTCTACTATTGTAAGAGCAGGCATATCATGCAGACAGGTCATTATTGTAGCTGGCAAATTTAGTAGCTAGATGATATTGATGATTATTTTTCTCCTCCAGTAGTATATGTGTCTGTCAACACTATGAACACCAGCCAGCAGCTGTGAAGATTCCAGTTGAGTACCAGCTAGATTTCTCTACATACTGTGTGACATAACAGTGTGTTGCCTTTAGCAACAGGTTCTTACTATCAAGTTCTGGAGGGTCACAATAGTATTGGCAATAGCCTGTAATGTTTGGGATTTCTAAAGAACCCTTTTGAGCCCATGGTTAAAGAAGACATAATTTATTCCCCAACTGGACATTTTCCTTGGTAACATATGACACGTAGTTGGGGAATTGCTCCTGCCATTATAGTAACTCCCTTTAAGTGTCTTTTATATGTGTATGTATTTTAGGAAGCTTCTACAGTAGTAGGTTTCCATATGACTTCTCTAAAGGCCTTCAGTGTCAGTTATCCCTCCCCATATTCTACCATGCCCTCCCATCTCCATCCAATTATTCCTCCTGTTCTGATTTACCCTTCATAAAACAATATTCTGTTTTTTCCTCCTTGGAATATCCCCTCCTCTCCCATCTCCCAAAGCCATTTACTAACTACCTAACCTTTTTGGGGATTCTAAATGAATCACACATATCTAAAAAATAAAAGCTAACATCCATATATAGGAGAGAAAACAAGCAATGCTTGTCTTTCTGAGTCTGGGTTACCTCATTCAGCATATGGCTATGATTTTTATAAAAGTGACCAAGAGCAACATAGGGAAGAAAGAGTTTATTTATGCTTAAAATTCCACAGCACAATATATCATTGAGGGAAATCAGGGCAGGAACTCAAACAGGGCAGGAACTTGGAGGTAGGACTGAAAGGGAAGTACTTGTTTGTTTTTCCTATATTATTCAGATTGCTTTCTTACAGGACCACAGACTACCAGCCCAGGGATGGCGCTGCTCACAGTGATCTGAGCCCTCCTATATCAATCATCAGCCAAGACAATGCATCACATATTTGCCTACAGGCCAGTCTGGTGGGGGTATTTTCTCAACTGAGATTTCATATTCCAAAATGACTATGGTTTGGGTCAAGTTGATATAAAATAGCCAGCACAAGATGACTGTAGTTAGAGTTTTCCTGCCTGGCCCAGTCAGGACAAATCTCTCTTACCCGCCAGTCCCACAATCGCTCAGACCCAACCAAGAAAGCACACAGAAACTTACATTGTTTACAAATTAACTATATGGCTGTGGCAGGCTTCTTGTTATCTACTTCTTCTATCTTAAATTAACCCATTTCTGTTAGTCTATACTTTGCCACATGGCTCATTGCTCACCAGTGTCCTTACATGTTGCTTTTCATGGCGGTGGCTGGCAGTGTCTCTCTCCAGTCTTCTACTTCCCAGAATTCTCTACTCTCTTGTCCCGCCTATACTTCCTGCCTGGCCACTGGCCAATCAGAACTTTATTTACACAGAGCGATATCCACAGCACTTCCCCTTTTCTTTTTCTTTTTTTTAGGAAGGTATTAACTTTTACATAGTACAATTACATATAACAAAACAATTATCAAGCAAGAATTACAGTTACAATATTAAAGAAGATATCCTATCTATCTTATATTTGTGAGTCTAAGGTTTTATATCTAACTTATCTGTTATCATAATTGAGGAAATTATAACTATCTAGTCTTCAACCACATCAAAGACCTCAGAAGGATATAATATTACCTGAGAACCGGAACAATGATGCAAGCAACTTTCGGGAGTCTTGCAAGAGTAGACAGAGACAGCTGGCAGCCTGGACAGTCACCTAATGTTCCTTTGTAAAGTTGGGGCATTTCTCTTCAGCCCACAGTGCTAGAGTCTCTTGATCACTTCTCTCAGTGTCCTGTAGAATGTCTGGCAGTTTCCTCTGCGAAGCAGGAACCTGAAGGACTATTTTGTCAAGCAAAGTTTAGTGGTCACCTTTCTATGGGTCCTGCATGTCCAGTCAATCAAGCAGTCCAGGCAAGAACAGTTTCTTGCCCAAATCGCTATTTTTGCAAAGGTGAAGATAAGATATGAAGTATCTTCAATGCCCATCTTCCTCTCTGAAGTAAATCGGTGCTGCCAGGAGCAGACATGTCTCACTGTCCAGAAAGTCTAAATTTTGAAAGTATTTTAAATGCCATATTCTGTAGGTCTTTGAAGTATGTCTATGCATATCTTGAAGACTTAACTAACATGGCTACAAGTATGATTATCATAGATGACTAATTATTAATCTATTTTAATTATCCATTTCAATTTAAAATGAGCTATACAAACATAATACCTTAAACATGATTAGAAATATACACACAGTATAACAAAATTAACTTTAAGTTTGTATCAATAGACTAAAATCTATACCAATGTAAAACATTTTAAATGAGTTGTTGCTCTTTTAGAAGTAAGTTCATTAATCTACCCTTTCATCCTATCATATCTATATCATATCCCCTTTTCTTCTTTAGAAAGACATTGCATTTATAATCAACCTGTTTTAAATAAAATAGTGGTTTTTCTCTGTCCCACACCAGAGGGCTCTTCTGATTTGGGACACAAGAAGCTCTTAACTTTTTATTTTAACAATGTGCTTAGGTTAAGAGAAGGAGTGAGCCAATTCCATCTCCAAAGCCAGCTGGGAATTTGGGCGTAGTTTTTCTTACTACTTCCTGCTTGAGGGGGGCGCTGTATCTTATGGGGACACAAAGAAAATTTTAGGATTATGGAGTAGTCCGTGAGGGTGAACCTCTGAGCCAGTTGCCTTGAAACCATTCTTGATGTTGGATCATCTGGGCCATGGTATCATTGGAGACCTTTCAGGTGGTCTTGGCTGATCAAACCTGATGTATCTTAATCTGGAACAAATCCACAGCCTCTGGCTTTCTGTGGAAACAAAAGCAGAGACTCTTTTCCAAAGCAACATATCTTTATATCCAAATTTTGAAGTCAAGGTGCCTTTAAAATTTACATATTTGTTTAACTCAACAGCTTTTACGAGCAAATCTTTTTCTGCAGTTAAAAATCCCAAAGACAAGGCAAACAAGATTCTCTGTGTAATATCCATCTTTGTAAGACTGAAACGCCCCTGAGGCTGCTGGCTCCACCCACATCAGCTTCCCAACATGGCGGTGGTACAGTTTACCGCCAGCTCTGGGTCTGGAGCCATGTTTACCATCAATTATCAGAAGCAGTTCTATCAAAGAAGCGCATAACCCAGAAACCCTTTTGTTTTTCCCTTAAACTCCAAAAGGCTAAATCCACCATGAAGCAGAGCAAAGTGCTGCTTGTAGACTCCTCATTCCCGCCACATGGCAGGTCAGATACACATGCCAGAAACCCGCCACATTAGCACAAACCTGCGGGCTGCCGCTAACTTGAGAGAGACAACTAGGAAGCTGTTTTTAGCTCTGTTTTAGAATCTTTTTTTCTCAGGTTTTAGGTGGAAATTCTTGCCAACACGTTGGACGCCATTTGTAGATAGAGTTTTCCTGCCTGGCCCAGTCAGGACAAATCTCTCTTACCTGCCAGTCCCATAGTTGCTCAGACCCAACCAAGAAAGCACACAAAAACTAACATTGTTTACAAACTAATTGTATGGCTATGGCAGGCTTCTTGTTATCTACTTCTTCTATCTTAAATTAACTCATTTTTGTTAATCTATACTTTGCCACATGGCTCGTGGCTTACCAGTGTCTTTACATGTTGCTTCTCATGGCGGTGGCTGGCAATGTCTCTCTCCAGTCTTCTTCTTCCCAGAATTCTCTGCTCTCTTGTCCCGCCTATACTTCCTGCCTGGCCACTGGCCAATCAGAACTTTATTTACACAGAGTGATATCCACAGCAGATGACTGCTTCTTACTCCATCAATTTACCTGTGAATTTCATTTTTATCAGCTAAATAATAGTCCATTTTGTAAATGTGCCATATTTTCATTTTCCATTCATCAATTGATGAATTTCTAAGCTGTTTCCAAGTTCTGGATTTTATTAATTGAGTAGCAATGAATATGGATGATCAAGTATCTCTATAGTAATATGTAGAGTCCTTTGGGTATTCCTGCTAAAAAGTGGTATAGCTGGATCTTGTGATAGAGCTATTTTCAACTTTTTGAGGAACCACCACAGTGATTATCATAGTGGCTACACCAGTTTACACTGAATAGTATTTCCCCTTTCCTTGCTCCCTCACGTCTGCTGTAATTTGTTTAATTAAACTTGTCCATTCTGACTGATGTAAGATGAAATCTCAAAGTAGTTTTAATTTGTATTTCCCTGATGGCTATGGACATTGAATATTTTTAAGTGTTTCTCAGCCATTTGTGTTTCATCTTTTGAGAATTTTCTATTTAGTTCTGTCCCTTTCTAAAATTGGGTTATTAGTTTTCTTGATGTTCAGGGTTTTCTTAGTTCTTTGTGTATTCTAGATACATACCCTCTGACAGCTATATAATTGGTACAGATGTTTTCCCATTCTTTAGACTGCCTTTTGCTCAAATGGTGTTGTCCTTTGCTGTATAGAAACCTTTTAGTTTTATGAGATCACATTTATTAATTGTTGGTTTTAGTGCTTGCACTATTGGGATCCTTGCCAATGAGTTCACTTGATGGTGAGATGGGTTTCTTGGAAGCAGCAAAAATAAGGATCTGATTTTATAATCCAGTCTGCTAGTCTGCATGTTCTGTTAGGGAACTGAAACAGTTAATATCGAGAGTTATTATTGAACCGTGTGTATTAATTCCTGTTGTTTTGTCGTTGAGGTGTTTTTGTTTTAAATCTTTTTGGTTTAATGTCCTGGGGTTATTTATTGCTTGTTGTCTTATTGGTTGGGTTAACCATTTTAGACTAAAATTTCCATTCTTGTATCTTGTATGGAGCAGTGTTGGTGGACACAAATTCCTTAAATTACTATTGATAGCTTTGTTGGTATAATAGTCTCAGCTGGAATCTGTGGTCTCTTAAGTGTCTAGATCATTTCTCCAGGCACTTCTTGCTTTTGGAGTCTCCACTGAAACTCAAGTGTTATTCTAATGGGTCTACTTTTACATGTAATTTGGTCTTTTATCTTTGCAACTTTTAATATCCTTTCTTTGTTCTGTACCTTTAGTGTTTTGATTATTATGTGTCATGGGGAATTTCTTTTCTGGTCCTTTCTATTCAGTGTTCTGTATATTTCTTGTACCTTAATAGACATTTATTTCTCTAGACTCAGGAAATTTTCATCTATGATTTTGTTACAAATATTTTATAGAGCTGGGAGGTGGTGGTACATGCCAATAATCCCAGCACTAGGGAGACAGAGGCAGGAGGATCTCTTTGAGTTCATACCCAACCTGGTCTACAAAGCAAGGTCCAGGACAGCCAGAGCTGTTACACAGAGAAACCCTGTCTCAACCCACCCCCCAACAAGTGCTCCCCAAAAATATTTTCTATCTTTGACCAGAGGGTTTTTTTTTCTTACTCTATACCTATTATTTGCAGGTTTGTTCTTTTCATATCATCCAGATTTTATGCCTATAATTTTTGTTGGATTTAACAGTTTCTAGCTTTTCTACCTTGTCTTTGGGACCTGATAGTAGTCTCTCTTCCTCTTCATCTAATCTGTTGTGAGGCTTTACTCTAAGGTTTATGTTTAACTTCCTGGGTCGTCCATTTAGAGTATTATTTCAGTTTGTTTTTTCTTTATTGATTTGATTTATTTCTTAAGTTCTATTTTCATATCTTGAATTATTTTCATTATTTCATTCAACTGTTTGTGTTTTTACAGTATTAATTGAGGCATGTCTTCATATTCTCTTTAAGGTCCTTGAACATATTCACATTTCTGTTTTGAAGTCCTTATCTGATGCTGCAGCTAAGTTGCTTTTCTCAGGAAATACTATACTAGGTGTATTTGTTTCTGGAGAAGACATTTTGTCTTAGTTGTTCATCTTCAAAGCTGATAGCAAATTTCTAACAAAAGCCTCCCCATAGTCTAGTTTGTGCTAACATATGTATGCAAAAAGAACCCTACTAACCTAAACCCAGTAGAGCATATGCATATGCTTTGAGGTATTTTTTAGATACAATTTTCTCTTAATTGCTGTGGGATGTTCTGTATATTAAATGTGTTTCTCTGATTGGTTAATAAATAAAACACTGATTGGCCAGTATCCAGGCAAGAAGTATAGGCAGGACAAGGAGAGAGGAGAATTCTGGGAAGTAGATGGCTAAGGCAGAGAGAAGCTGCCAGCTGCCATGATGAGAAGCAGATGTTAATATACCGGTAAGCCATGACCCATGTGGCAACTTATATATTAATAGAAATGGGTTGGTTTAGGATATAAGAACAGTTAGCAAGATCCTGCCACCACCATACAGTTTATAAGTAATATAAGTCTCTATGTGTTTACTTGGTTGGTTCTGAGCAGCTGTGGGACTGGCAGGTGAGAGAAATTTTTCCTGACTGTGGGCCAGGCGGGACCAGGAGAACTCTAGCTACACTTAATTATCTACCTATCCACATATATCTTCTTCACAATAAATAGACATTTTACCAGTCAATATCATAATGATGGGTTAGGTGGTTGTGACTGCAGCGAAGCTGCTTGGCTTTTACAACTAAATCCATGAATTTGGCTTCACTAGTAGTGAGACAAATTAACAAGAAAATATATTACTGTTTTAGCTTTAAGACCAAATAGTCATCCCTGAAAACACACATACAAATAAGTAACATAAAGAGTGAGTAGGCTGCATGGTGTGTGTGTGTGTGTATGTGCATTTGCATGCATGCATCAACACATATGTCATAGCAATTAATGAATATATATATATATATATGGCTGAACTCCTCTAATACTGAAACATTGCACTTTGCTTAAACCATTCTTTGAATAGTTTCTAAATCATTCACACAATTAGGTTAGGGGCTGACAATTCCATTTACCTTAAGGGTTTGAATCACTTCCTATACAGTATGAGATTGTCACTTGTAAATCTTCCCCTTGCCAGAAGCATGAAGCTAGTAATTTTCTATTCTTTGTCCCTCATTTAATTTCATTGAAGTATTAGGTTATGCAACAAGCTTTTGTCATTATTTATGACATGGTCTGGGTGTTCTTTCGAGGACTGACAATTTAGGAAGAAGAGGAAGAAAGATGTCTGGCATTTCTGGTGATAATAACAGATGATTATGGAATTAAGGCAACAGAACAGCTGGCAGGCATGTGTATGAACTTTTAATTTTCTAGGTATATCTAGATTGAAACAGCAAGTTTTTAAAATGTAAGCTGACTTCATCTAATTAAATTTAGCTTCCCTATCAAATGATATAAATTATCATGGAACAGAAAAGACTGAGATTGCTATCTGAAAATCTCTGGATTGTCAACAAAATGATGAGTCAAAAACAGCCTTGTTTTAAAAATTAGCAATTGACTTTCAGTGAGCGGTTTCTGCAAGGTAGTGTGCATAACCAATTTTCTATAATCAGACATTAGTCCACTAAGCAAAGTACCTCTCCCTGAAGAATAAGCTGCCTATTTCAGTTTGGGATTCATAAACAATAACCACTGGAACCTTGGTCCTGAATCTCTCAAGTACAGAACTGGCACGAGCCACTGTAATCTGGAATAAAACAGATGGCATTTCCAGAATCTTCTTGCTTGCCTTCCTGCTAAATCTTCAACAAGTTACCATAGCACCTTCTACTACTTAATTCATTTACCAAGTGGAAGAAATGATGTCTTCCATGGCACAATAAAAATCTTATGTATGGTAAAATATTTTGAAATGGACAAACTAGTCTGAAGACATAGAAAATATCTATTAATAAATAGCATTAGTTGTAGCTAAGCTAAATAGGCATAAATGACCCAAGTGTACAAGGGAGAAGCAGAAGTGGGTAGGTAATAAAAGGAGATTCATGAGGAGCCACTATGGCCAAGAGAATGACAGAAGAGAGGAGAAGCAAAAAGGGTTAACAGAGGTTTAGCTTTACACTTCTACTTCCCTGAATGACCAGTTACACCAGCAACTCACTAGAAACAAAGGTCCTGCCATCTTTAATTTGTTTAAAACATTAACCTTTGTTAGCCTCCAGGGCACATCCTGCTATAGAAAATCAATCTAATCAAGGTCCTGGAGAAGGGGAGGAGAGAGGCTGGATGAAGAATGGAAATGGAGATAGGACATAATAAAGCATTTTAAATTGCCCAGCATTATGAACATGCCAAGAAGAAAATTAATAGTAATGACGATGACAATGTCACTCACAGGCCCCATCACTGAGCTTCCTTTCTTTAGGTAGATCTATGAGTTTATTACCATTTTTACTTAACAGTCCCTAGGAAGTCCAGAGGAAACATGTTCTCGGATCACATCTTTCCAGCTGAAGACTGAAGCACAGACAAAAATCTTTCCTGATAAGGCCATAAGCTACGGATCATGTAATCCTTACACATTTGGCAAACAGGGATCATTTTGAGAATCTAATGAAAAGTAGAGGAACTCTATAGAGAAAATTGAATCCATAGGCTGAAACTCTGCAGATAGTTACAAGAGGTTCATCATATTGTGTGCCCTAGGTTAAAAACCCATTTATCATTGCATTAATTGCCTACTTTATTGTGCATTCATTTACCAGACTCCCAGCTGAAGATCAGCTGATTTAAATACATAGGCCCTAAGTTCCATTCAGACACTGGCAGCATGGAGCACATCAGAATGCAGCCGATAAGTGGTTGGGGAGGTTACTGGAGGTGGGAGTAGTCTAGGAATTACTGAGGCTCAATTAGTGGGAACTCATGAACTATGGACCAATAGCTATGGAGCCTCCATGGGACTGGACTTGGCCCTCTGCATAGGCCAGACAGTTGTTTAGGGGACACCCTGGCAGTGGGATCAGGATCTATCCCTGGTGCGTGAGCAGGCATTTTGGAGCCCAGTGCTTATGATGGGACACCTTGCACAGCCTTGGTGCAGTGGGAGGGGCTTGGACCTGCCTCAACTGAATGTACCAGGTTCTGCTGACAGCCCATGGGAGGCCTTGCCTTGGAGGAGGTAGGAATGGGGTTGGGTTGTGGGGCAGGACCAGGTGTGGGAGGCTGGAGGAGGAGGAGAGGGGGATCTGTGGTTGGTATGTAAAATGAATAGAAATTTTCTTAATAATAACAAAAAAATAATCTGAGACAGACATGGAGCATTTGAAGGAGATATGGAAGACTGATATTAAAGTTTATCTGAGATTAAAAACTCAAAACTTAGGGCTTGCCAGATGGCTCAGTGGATAGAAGCTTACCGCCAAAACCAATGTGTAGAATAGGAGAATAGAACACTCTAAATAAATAAATAATGAATGAATGAATGAATAAACACATTAATAAATAAATAAATGAATGAATGAATTAATAAATACATTAAGACATAGATAGATAGATAGATAGATAGATAGATATTGAGATTCAGAAGTCTTTGAATAGGAAGAGTACAGAAGTTAGAACTATGACATGATTCATTTAATATCCACATGTGATTTGCCATCTAGGAAACATATATGGCTTACTTGATATGAGTACATATGGACATATTATAGAAACCTTTAAGAAAAGCACCTTTGTCCTTGTGCCTTGCTTTAGTAAAAGAAGATTCAGAGATCTGCTCAGATTCACCTATTCCTGGGGAATTTGAGTGGTTGTCAGTAGGGTTTAAGAGATTTTAAGGTGAAAATGTGTTTCTGTGAAAAGATCAAAGCCAACATGTCAGGAGAAGGAGAGGGAAATGAACATGAATAAATAATGTGCAAGTGCAAGGATTTTTTCTTTCTGAGTGATTCAGCAGTGTTCTTTCCTCAGCCTCACACAATTCTCACTGAGTGCCTACTGTTTACTCAGAGAGCACAGTGGCTTGGCAAAAAAAAAAAAGGAACACTGTTTCTTTATATACAAGACAAGTTGTTTAATTATCCATCATTCAAAATTACTTATTTTCAAAAGTAACAGTAAGTTATCCAGGGTTGATTTTTGACTGTAACCCCAGAACATACAAAGATCTCAACCATGATTATAAGATTTCAAGACATCTGGAGCAAAACCAGGAATCATTCAGGTATTGGGTATCCAGGATGTCAAACATCTGGATTCAATGAAAGACTTAAGGGGATAGTCAATGCACCTGCTTGGAAATTTCTCCCCGCCCTCTGTCTGTCTGTCTCAGCTAAAATATAAGTTATCAAATAATGTTCCAATGCTATGACTGCCTTATGCCATGCTCCTTGCCATGAGGGAATCATGAGCCCCAAATTAAATGCTTCTTTTATAAGTTGCCTTGACTATAGTGTGTCCTCACAACAATAGGACAGTAACTAAGACTCCTCTCTCTCTCTCTCTCTCTCTCTCTCTCTCTCTCTCTCTCTCTCTCTCTCTCTCTCTCACCCTGTGTTTTAAAATTTTATGTATATGTGTGTGTGTGTGCACCTGAACATATGTTGGCTGGCACCCAGGAAGACAAGAAGAGGATATGAGACCCTCTGCATCTAGGGTTGTAGGAGATTATGATTGTGTATTGCCTGAGTCCTCTTCCAAAGCAGCAAGGGTTGGAGACAGAGCCTATGATTTTCTAAGTTTATTTGAACACTACCAACATACAATGTATATTTGTGTTGCATATGAAGGTATATATACATATTTTTGTATGTAGTATCTTACACATGATATAGTGGAATGGACCATGGACTGAGATGAGTTATTCTGTGTTCTAACTCTGACTCACTCAGCATATATATAATTATGTGCTGTGATGGATGGCTTTAATTGTCAACTTGATACAATCTAGAATCACTTAGGAGATTTTCTTGATGAAGTTAATTCACAGGGGAGGTTCCATTTGAATTTGGATAGGACCATTCTATTAACAGGAGATCTTGAATTGTATGAAACTACAGAAATCAATTTGAGTACAAGCATGGATGCATTCATTTCTTTTCTGCTCTTTGCTGTAGATATGAGCAGATGTTGGAAGGTCCTCATTCACAAATATTTGTATATTTGTGTTTCAACATTGTACCATGAGTGTGACAGAATGATCTGACAGCAAGTCAGTCAGTTGTGTTGATTACTTTTCCATCCCTACTCTTCATTGTGTTACTTTATAGAGTTCAAGGGAAAAAGTGATATCTGCTCAATTAATTAATAGAACTCTGCCTTTCAAAATTCCCCTGTCTGTTTACTTTTTTACCTTACATAATATGTTCTTGTATTTATTAAAAAAATGGTCAATCTGGAATGCAAACTCAGGTCTCTTATAATGTGATTTTCACTAGTTTTGCTGCAGCCAACCATTACCTTGACTATTGTTCAATGTCCACTAAGAGGTATGAGGCCCTCTTCTGAAATCTTTCAGAACATTTCATAAAATAAAGGCACACATCTTTATCATGTTACTATTTACCATACAGTGTATTTACTTTTCTGTGTCCTTTACTATACTTCGAGTTTCTAGAAAGAAAGGCACACAGTAGGTAATGAAATGCATTTAATGAGTACAAGAATAAGTATCTTAAAAGTTATTTTAAATATCATTATTTGCTCTTGTATTTAATTTCTTGCATGTGCATTATGTTCTCATTGGGATAGGTATAAAACAGATTGTGTTCTCAAACATATTTGGACATAGTAAATGTGTGACCTGTATCACACATACCCACACAGACAAACACACATGTGCACACTCACACTCACACACACACACACACACACACACACACACAAATACACACACATACACATGGTGGGGGGAGTCTTAGTTACTGTTTTATTATTGTAAGGAGACACCATGACCAAGGCAATTTATAAAAGAAAGCATTGAATTTCAGGTTCATGATTCCCTTGTGACAGTCATAGCACTGGGACATTATTGGAGAGCTTACATTTTGCTTGGGCAGGGGGAAGGAAAGGAAGAAAATTATAGGCTCTGTAATTTCTTGAAGAGACTGACATAATTTTCTCTATATATAACCAAAAACATCTTATATTTAAAAAAGAAGAACTGAACCTATTGCTTAGGTATCGCTAAAAGTTCTAATGACATTTTCTTTCTGTTGTTATTGTTGTTTTGCTTGTCTATTGCTTGTTTTTGTTTATTTTGGTGAGGAAGTAAGGGTAGAATTTCTTGAGAATTGAACATTGATTAATGCTAAGTATTTCAATATGAGTATATAAGAATTATAATAAAATAAGTTTAAGATTAGTGGAAAAAGCAATGTGACAATATTTACGAATTGATTTAAGACTGCAAGTTCAAACTATGAATGCTTTCAATTGAAGGGTTGGTTGGAATTTCCTGTAATGGACAATTAAACCATTTCCATGGGCAGGATATTCCTAGAAGAGGCAAATATGTTAATGAAAACAGAGAAATAGTAGTCATGTTATCATAGGCAGTGAGGTTTGCTTTTGCTTTCCATAGTCCAGTCCAACTATGAGAATTGACCATTTCCCAAAGTATCTTAAAGCCACAGAGAAGACTTACATTAGGAACCTAGACATTTTTAATACTCATCTGACTATAGAGTCCTAGCTTTCACATTAAGCACACTCAGAAAATAAACCTTTGTCTTATTCCATTTTATATTACTATAACATAATACTCAAGAGTAGGAAATTTCTAAAGAAAGATTTGGTGGGGGAGGGTCCTTACAGTTATACAGATGGGAAACTCTAAGAATCAGCTGGATGTCTGGTGAATGTCTTCATGCTGTCATAACATGATAGAACTGCAAATGGGCAAGAGGGCACACACACAAAAAGATAAAACTCCCATGACAACCTTATTATATAATAACCAACTATTGAAGTAACTTACTCTGTGAGTAGGGAATTATCCACCAACAAAAGTAGAACACCCCCACCACTACCCGCAGTGACCTAGTTATGTATTGAAGGTCATACTACTAATTTATATAATTGGATGGGAACTGATTTTCTGATACATGAATTTTGGTAGATTATTCAAACCTTAGCACTAGGCATTCTATGTTGTTTTCACAAAAATTTATAGTCCCTCAGAAGTTACTGGGATGTTTACCAGCTGTAGTTGAGAATGTGGTGCATTGCCATAATTGCATGGAGTTGAGGCCAGCCTGAGCAACACAGTGAGACTAACTCACTAAACAACCACCACCAAAAGTAGATTAGTTATGAATTTCTTGGCAACATTAAATAGAAGACACCATGTACCTTTCTTCATTGTAGCAATTGTTCTGGTGATTGATTAGGTGGGCCTCAGTAGGCTCCTTTTCTGATATGCTTACATAGCAATTTCTGGCTCTGAGAAGTCCTGCGATTGGGAAGTTTTAAGTTGGAGACCCATCAGTGTGCAAATGTTAAGTATGTGGGGGCTAGAGCAATGACTGTGCAGTTAAAAGCACTTACTGCTCTTGTGAAGAACAAAAGTTCAGTTCCCAGTGCCCATCATGAGCACCTCCCAACCTCTGTAACTCCAGATCCTGGGGTTCTGAGTAACTCCATCTCTAGGGCATGGAAAGCCTGTGGCCTCTGTTGATACCTGCACTACCATCACATGTACATATATATTGATAGAATTACTAAGGCATCTCCACATAGTTAAAAGGGAGGTTTATTTTGTGGGGTAACTTACAAGTGAAGGGATAGGTAACAGGGTCTGGGAAAGGTGAAGCACAGTCCAGCAGTATTCTCTGGAGATCTCTGCTCGGTCTACCTCCAGAGTCCAGGATCCAGAAACCAAGGGAGCTAGCCCATCCGGATCTCAGGTCTTCAGGGGTTCTGTCTCCGGTCTACCTTGTAGGCATGACAGTTACCGAGGCCTCAATGGGGATGGTACTTTGAGGTCAAAGCTGGACTGGCTACCCACTATGCATACATACATAGAAACGCATGCGTAGAAATAAAAATAAATCTTAAAAAGAATTGTGTGTGTGGAATATGTCATTATATTCACTTTCTCATTAAAATATATAGTAGGCTTTCTTTATGCCCACATTGCTAATTCCTCATTTGTCAGTGAGTTTTAGTCACCATTTGCATTTGAGATACATTCAGATGACTTTGAGATATTGCTTTTCAAAGCTATGCTTTACCACCTATTGAAATTATTTGTGAAGGCATGTTGATTAGTACTTATTTTTTTAAAAGATTTATTTATTTATTATGTACACAGTATTCTGCCTGCATATGTCCCTACAGGCCAGAAGAGGGCACCAAATCTCATTACAAGTGGTTGTGAGCCACCATGTGGTTGCTGGGAATTGAACTCAGGACCTCTGGAAGAGCAGTCAGTGCTCTTAACCACTGAGCCATTTCTCCAGCCCGATTAGTGCTTATTAAGGCTAGTATTTCTCAAATATGATTTATGAAGGTGAGGTAACAATGTGAGCTTGTGAGATGGGCCAATGGGTAAAAGCACTTGACATCCTGAGTTTGAACCCTAGAACATACAGCTGAAGGAGAGAACTGACTTTACAAAGTTATCCTATGGCCCCTACATGTGCAGTATGGAATGTGCACAGTCACATGGGTGTGCATGTGCACATGTGGGTATGTAAATTATAATAGAGATGATGATGATAAACTTTAAATAATTAAAAGATAATTTTGTGTTTTTTCAGTTTTATAACAAAAATATTTCCACATTTTTAAATTATTTGTATCAAATGTATATCACAACATAGCCAAGAATTTAAAAGGTACAATGTATTTTATTATTGAAACAACAGCTTGTAAGCCATTCATTTCCCCATATCACTTAGATTGATACAGTTGGTTTCAGATTTGTAAAGAAATTTTAGCTGTGGAAAGACCCAGGGAGACATACAGAACTGTATGCATATGCAAATTAAATGGAAATTCACAAATTAGTGCTATAAACACCATGCTGGGCTTGATAAAACTGTAACTAAGAACTGCTTTCATTAGATTACATCTGTTCTATTTCATGATATTAAATAAGATAGTTTTACCATGACTATTTCTTAGAAAGACAGTTCAGATGGCATCTGAAATTTATTAGCTTCATAAAGAAGGTCATAACTAATGTGACACAAACAACTAATATACTTTAACTTTTATTAGGGTCTAATTTCCTATTAATGTATCACTAAAGTTGTATGATACCAAACAGTACAGAGGGAAGAAAGCAGTTTGTCACCTGACATTTAGATGCATATCATAAAGGTTAATGATGTAAATCACTGCATGAATGACATAAGAGGAGAAGCCCTGCCTAATGCAAATGCTGCCAATAGTCCACAAGGTCCAAGAATGATTTGGGCACATTTCAGTAAGCAACCTTTCATCTTTAATATTTTCTGTAATTTACTAGGAACAGGAACTCCACACAGTACAATTGATCCTTTTAATCACCCTGTAACTTGGTTATCACAAAGCCTTAACCTGAAACTTTGATAATACATAACAGAGCAAATATCAGTATTTTGGTAAATGGAGGACTATTTGGGAATTTGAATCAAAATCTAAAGTCTGTATTTGAAGAGTTGAGACTTTATTCTGTGACCATGACAAGCTTGCTGTAGGTGATGTTGTAAAGCTTTTACTACTTAATATTGTGTGGTTTTTAAATAGATGATTTGACATAAAATATGCCTGAATCAATACAACGATCAATTTTGTGGTTGTATTAGAAACTATCCTTTTTAATCAACCTATCTACAAAAAATCCAATTTTATTTCATCATCAAAATTAATTACGTACATAATGTCAATAATTATATTTAATATGTATATTGAAAACTTTGCATCACAATGACATGCTTACAATGTACATTACTGTATTGATAATTGCATACCTTACAGATTCAAAGCCATTTCATCCTCTGTAAAATTGTCTATTTCTATGTCTACATAGGGAAGCATAAAATGTTCCAATTATTATATCATCCAGTTCCTAGTGAAGTGGTTCTAAAGTTTACTATACATTATAGTCAATGGAGAACTATGAAAAGTATTGATTCATTAGCTAATGATGAAACTCTGCCACAGAATGAGGATCTACTGTGTATAGTGCCTCAAATTCTATCTCAGTATGAAAAAAAAAAACCTGAGAGAACTTTTGAGCTGAGTAGTGGTTGTATAGGCCAGAAATTGCAAGACTGAGACAAGCTTAGGCTACATAAGAGATATCTTGTTTAAAATAAAAAAAACATATGATGCCTTGATCGAATATCCAGAAGTTCTGATTTAGTAGGTGTGGACTATAACTGAGATATCAGAATGTTTTTAGTAATTCACTAAGCATTTCTAATATGAAGATGAAATTAAAATTAAAAACCATGATATAGTTGATTAACTCACTAGGTTCTAGCCAACTCATAGACCTTCAAAACATTATTAATAATTAGTTTTCTATTCAGAAGATGATTTTCCCAGAGCTTCTTAATTTTGAAATGTATTTTACCACAGCAATTACTGGCTTACCATGGACCCTGCTAAATCCTTCCTGCTTAAAATAGCATCAGTTGTTTGAGCTGCACCTGCTCAGCCTGAAATAGGTTTTAGAATCGGACTCATCTCCCATCCAAGTACTAACCAGGCCCAACCCTGCTTAGCTCCCGAGATCAGACGAGATCGGGTGCATTCAGGGGAGTCCTTGCCCTGGAGGAAATGGGAATGGGGGTTGGGCTGGGGAGAGGGCGAGGTGGGATGAGAGGAGAGAGGACAGGGGAATCCGTGGCTGATATGTAAAATTAAATTAAATTATAAAAATAATTTGATTGAAAACATCAGTGTCCAGATGAATGTACATTTGTCTTCCACAAAGACCCTAGCGTCCTGCTATGAAAACTGACTTAGGGTAGTGATTGGTCCTTGGACTTCGGACTCTGAGGACCTGACTGAAATTCATAGCCTACTCTTTACCAGCTATGTAATCATGAACATTACAGCGCCTTCTTTGAGACTCAGGTGAGAAATTATATCATAAGTGTACAAGTGTCAATATCAGGAATATAGTGCTTATGTTACATTTTACACAAAGCATGCTCAAATCCACATTAGTAAGCACATTTTATTTTCTAATGAAAAAATAACTCATAGATAACACTTTTCATTCATTTAAAACAACAGATGAGGATTTGGCAATCAAAACAAATTTCTACACCTATCTTATTTGTCATTTAAACATAGCATCACTTCATATATGTTTATTTCTCAGAATAGCTAGTTTGCATTAAACATGCTAAATTTTCATAGGAATAAATAATGGGGGTCCATTTTATTTATAATGCCTGAAGAGGCCATTGCTTTTGATGTCATAGACAAATGTTAGGATACATAACAATTTCTTTATTGCCAAGAGTTCTGAATGAAGCTATAAAAGAAAAAAATGATCTGCCTAATTGCCTCAAGATGGATATGTAATGCATGAATCTCTTGTTTAATGGATCCAGTAATAGGCCACCTGTTTCCCTTACCTCCTACTCAGAACAGTACTGTATGAATGAATGGTGCATTCTGATTTTAGGATGCAGTGATGTAATTTAATGACAACTCATTTCGATTTGTAATATTACCTAATCATATGATTCTAGATTTTAAGAAAATGCTGCATTCTACATATCATTTTTGTAAGCGCTATTAAAAAAATCCTTACAGGACAAATAAATAGAGGAAAAGAGATAGAAGTAGGCTAAAGGTTGAGTACTTGCTTGATTTGTTGAAGACCAAATTCTTGGTCTGTTAGCATAACAGGATTTAACATTCTGTCAAGCCACTCATCATTAATTTCCCACCATTTGACTTCATCATTTAATGTATCACAATATTCTAGTCTGCCATGCATGATTCTGTCTTAAATACACATAAATTAAGTTTAAATGAGCCTTGCCACTTCTAACATGTCAAAGATTCAAGCTACAGCAATTCAGAATATATGATGACTCGTGCTTCTCTGAAAACAGAGACAGTGTAACAGTGTTAGCAGATGCGGGGGAATGTGTGTTTCTTAAAACACATCATTTTCAAGTACACTTTTGCAGCAAATACTAGATATGATAATTATAATCATCATGACAAGCCTGGTGAAACCTGCCACTGTGTTTACAGTAAAGATGTTTCCTTGAGGGTGTTATTTATTACTTGCTCTGTAAACCCCACAAAATATAGATGCTCAGAACTAGAGTGACACAGAGTAATTCCTCATCATATATTTATTACCTGTAATAGTATCAAGATGTGTTACTTGATACAACTTGTGGTCTGCTTAGGATAAAACAAGAATTTTTCAGGTGTATGTTGTGTTTTCTTTTTGTTGTGGTTTCTGCTGCTATTTTAATTTTGTTTGGCTTTAAATTGCTTATCCTCCTTTTTAAAAAGGCTGTATGTCAATCAACCAAACAAGTGATATGACATAAGGCAGAACTAGCTTAATGTAAATTATTAATAAATAACCAAGAATAAAAACAAAAACGTTTACAAATTTTGTTTTACCATAATGACAAATACCATGTTGTTGTTTCTAAGTACTTCAGCATACAATGCCTAAAGACTAAGGCCATTTTCTTTTGTAATCACAGTGTTGCTCAAATTCCTCCTTTCATTGAAAATGTGAATTAGTAAATTGTAGTTCGAGTTTTCCTGCCTGGCCCACAGTCAGGACAAATCTCTCTTACCCGCCAGTCCCACAGTCGCTCAGACCCAAACAAGAAAGCACACAGAGACTTACATTGTTTACAAACTGTATGGCCGTGGCAGGCTGCTTGTTATCTACTTTTTCTATCTTAAATTAACCCATTTCTGCTTATCTATACTTTACCAAATGGCTTTGTGGCTTACCAGTGTCTTTACATGTTGCTTTTCATGGTGGCGGCTGGCAGTGTCTCCCCCCCAGCCTTCTACTTCCCAGAATTCTCTTCTCTCTTGTCCCACCTATACTTCCTGTCTGGCCACTGGCCAATCAGCATTTTATTTGTACAGAGCGATATCCACAGCACTTCCCCTTTTCTTTTTTGTTAAAAAAGGAAGGTTAACTTTCACATAGTAAAATTACAGATAACAATTATCAAGCAAGAATTACAGTTACAATATTAAAGAAGATATCCTATCTATCTTATATTTGTGAGTCTAAGGTTTTATATCTAACTTATCTTGTATCATAACTGAGGAAATTATAACTATCTAGTCTTCAACCACATCAAAGACCTCAGAAGGATATAATATTACCTGAAAACCGGGAGAAGGATGTAAGCATTTTTCAGGAGTCTTGCAAGAGTAGACAGCGACAGCTGGCAGCCTGGACAGTCACCTAATGTTCCTTTGTAAAGTTGGGGCATCTGTCTTCAGCCCACAGGTCTAGAGTCTCTCGGTCACTTTTCTCAGTGTCCTGTTCTGGCAGTTTCCTCTGCGAAGCAGGAACCTGAAGGACCATTTTGTCAAACAAAGTTTAGTGGTCACCTTTCTATGGGTCCTGCATGTCCAGTTGATCAAGCAGTCCAGGCAAGAACAGTTTCTTGCCCAAATGGCTATTTTTGCCAAGGTGAAGATAAATTCCATATGAAGTGTCTTCAATGCCCATCCTCCTCTCTGAAGTAAATCAGTGCTGCCAGGAGCAGACATGTCTCACTGTCCAGAAAGTCTAAATTTTAAAAATATTTTAAATGCCATATTCTGAAGGTCTTTGAAGTATTTGAAGATTACCTATCTATCTGAAATATCTCTATGTATACCTAGAAGACTTAACTAACATGGCTATGAGTATGATTATCACAGCTGATTAATTATTAATCTATTTTTAATTATCCATTACAATTTTAAATGAGCTATACAAACACAATACCTTAAACACGAGTAGAAATATATACACAGTATAACAAAATTAACTTTAACTTTGTATCAATAGACTAAAATCTATACCAATGTAAAACATTTAAACAAGTTGTTGCTCTTTAGAAATAAGTTCCTTCCCTAATCTACCCTTTCATCCTATTATGTCTATATCATATCCCCTTTTCTTCTTTAGAAAGAGATCGCATTTATAATCAACCTGCTTTAAAGAAAAATATTGTTTTTTCTCTGTCCCACACCAGAGGGCTCTTCTGATTTGAGACACAAGAATCTCTTAACCTTTTCTTTTAGCAATATGTCTGGATTTAGAGAAGGAGTGAGCCAATTACATCTCCAAAGCCAGCTTGATAATTTTGGGAATGTGGGCGTAGTTTCTCTTACTACTTCCTGCTGGAGGGGGGCGCTGTATCTTATGGGGACACAAAGAAAATTTTAGGATTATAGAGTAGTCCATTAGGGTGAACCTCTGAGCCAGTTGCCTTGAAACCATTTTGGATGTCAGATCATCTGGGCCATGGTGTCATTGGAGACCTTTCAGGTGGTCTTGGCTGATCAAACCTGATATATCTTAATCTGGAACAAATCCACAGCCTCTGGCTTTCTGTGGAAACAAAAGCAGAGACTCTTTTCCAAAGCAACATATCCTTATATCCAAATTTTGAAGTCAAGGTACCTTTAAAATTTACATATTTGTTTAACTCAACAGCTTTTATTATCAAATCTTTTTCTGCAGTTAAAAATCCCAAAGACAAGACAAACCAGATTCTCTGTGTAATATCCATCTTTGTAAGACTGAAACGCCTCTGTGGCTGCTGGCTCCACCCACCTCAGCTTCCCAACATGGCGGTGGTACAGTTTACTGCCAGCTCTGGGTCTGGAGCCATGTGTACCATCAACTATCAGAAGCAGTTCTATCAAAGCAGCGCATAGCCCAGAAATCTTTTTTTTTTTTTTTAAACTAGTAAAGGCTAAATCCACCACGCAGCAGAGTAAAGTGCCGCTTGTAGATTCCTCATTCCCGCCACACTGCAGGTCAGACGCACACGCCAGGAACCCGCCATGGTAGCTCAAACCGGCAGGCTGCCGTTAACTTGAGAAAGACAACTAGGAAGCTGTTTTTAGCTCCGTCTTAGAATCTTTTTTCTCAGGTTTTAGGTGGAAATTCTTGCCAACACGTTGGACGCCATTTGTAGTTCGAGTTTTCCTGCCTGGCCCACAGTCAGGACAAATCTCTCTTACCCGCCAGTCCCACAGTCGCTCAGACCCAAACAAGAAAGCACACAGAGACTTACATTGTTTACAAACTGTATGGCCGTGGCAGGCTGCTTGTTATCTACTTTTTCTATCTTAAATTAACCCATTTCTGCTTATCTATACTTTACCAAATGGCTTTGTGGCTTACCAGTGTCTTTACATGTTGCTTTTCATGGTGGCGGCTGGCAGTGTCTCCCCCCCAGCCTTCTACTTCCCAGAATTCTCTTCTCTCTTGTCCCACCTATACTTCCTGTCTGGCCACTGGCCAATCAGCATTTTATTTGTACAGAGCGATATCCACAGCAGTAAATGTTAAGAGTTTTAGCTCCATGAAGGACCAAGACAGTGGCTTCTTCTACTCTTCATATTAATGGTCAGCACAGATAGGGGAATTTGTTAGCAGCTCATCTTCATGGATTGACCAGTCAATTGATTGGTACAGTCTCATTCTATTTCTTTGGTTCAGAATCTGGAGCACAAAAGATAGGAAACCATTGTTCTTGTTCCCTCTTCTCCGCTTCTTCTGACTATCAAGACAGAAAAGAATGAGAAAATTAAATCCTTCTCACTGTGTGTTAACTCATAGAGGTTACTTCTAGTTTGATCCATGGCACTGTGCTTCTCTGTATAAGATAATAATCTTCTTTGTTCACATGTAGAAATTACTGACTTTCTTCTTCTCATGAAAGGAAATTCATGTTTGTTAGACACTTGAAGATTCACCAGTGAACGTTGCAGTATGATTGGAATTGGTTGTATTTGAATAATTAAAATAGCTACAATATCAACTCTATCAGCAGCTATGGCTCTAAGATAAAACTTATTCCCATTTCACCATTTATTAATTTAATCTTTCTCCATCCTTTGTAGTTAATTTGTTCTGTCAACTTTTTGGAAACATTTAATAATTCTCTGCATGCTAAAGATATAAAATCTTGAATTTTTATGAAATATGATCAGTGTATCCCCCGTTTAAGGCTTTATGTATCTGTTTAAATAAATGCATCTCTTAATTGTACAATCCTCTTTTGGGAGAACTCAAGGCAAAACACTGCTCTTAGAAAGATCAAATTCTTCAAAAGGTTTTGCCACTTGGAAAATACACTTCATTATTAAATAGCAGCCTTCTCCAGTATTTCCCCAGTTCATTGTGCCTTGATTGTGTTTTCCCATTTAAAGATTAAATCTCAAGTCAAATATTTAATCTTGGACAAAGCAGAGCATTTAGAAATAGCAAGCGTTCCATCATGCCTAGACAAGTACTGTACAGGTCTTGTTCCCTTGCTGCTGGTTATTGACAGGCCTGCTGTCCCTCTTTGCTAATATGGGCTTCATCAGTGCTGCCAGGAAAAAGGGACTCTGGCATTTTGGCAGTTGTTCTTTGCCAGGCTCTAAACTTTCTTTTAAGCTTTACAAGTTGGCTACAGAGGGATATTAAGAGTGCTATTTGACATCTGGGCAGTTGACCTAGTCATAATTGAAAACTAAATTAAATTGTCTCTGTGTTGTCTTCCTTTTTCTCTGCTCTAGTGCCGTATGTGGAGGAGACATATATTTCACATAGGGCAAAGTTTTGTTCAATGTAATCATGTTTAAATGTGATAGTCTTGCTTAAGTTAAATACGTTTCTGTCTTGATAATTTTATTAATATTGGATGAGAACTATTAACTTTATTTTTCAAAGTTAGCAAGTTAAGAACATTATTATTTATTTCTAAAATTTGTGAAGGCCAGGAGCCAGTCAGTCTCTCTCTCTCTTACTCTCTATCTTTTTTCTCTTCCTCTCTCTTGCTTTTTATCTCTCCCTCTCTTTATTCTCCCCTCTTAAATCCAAGTGAAATGTGCTGCATCCTATTTTGTATAGTTTCTTTTTTTTGGTTAATGAAAATTTAACAGAGAGCTTCAGTCCACCAGCCAGGAGGCAAGGTTCTAAGACTAAGTAGTAAGAATTAAACACACAAATGAATCAATAAGTGCAGAAACAATCACATGGAGTTACTTTTTTTAACTTATAAGGTTGATTAAGTAGAACTGTGTTTCTGGGTCTCTACTATTTATACCTCCATTCAAATAAAAATACCCATGAAGAAATGTGAAAACCACAGTAGCATCTTAAGTTATAAAACACTTCTTTGTCCTCAAAGGTTGTAGGGAAAAGGGTGCATGCCATGAATTTGATGGTGAATGCATGTTTCTGAAATAGTTTGAGCATCTTATTTCTTTTTTGTTTTACCAAAAATTATCTTCAGAGGATTTATGATGAAATTTCTATGCCCTAAGGTATCTAATTAGTAGTGAAAAGAAAAAATGAGTCCTACCTCATGTCATGATTATTGAAACAAAACTACCTTTTGTATAAGCAAATAGAATGAATGCAACATAGACTTTTTATTATATTTGTGTTTTAATTTTACACATCAGCCATGGGTTCCCCTGTCCTCCCCCCTCCTCCCCCACTCCCACCTTCCTCCCATCTCCTCCCCTCCATTCCCATCTCCTCCAGGGCCAAGACTCCCCTGGGGATTCATTTAAGCCTGGTGGATTCAGTACAGGCAGGTCCAGTCCCCTCCTTCCAGGCTGAGCAAAGTGTCCCTGTGTAAGCCCAAGGTTTCAAACAGCCAGCTCATGCACTAAGGACAGGTCCCGGTCCCACAGCCTGGATGCCTCCCAAACATTTCCAGCTATTCAACTGTCTCACTTATCCAGAGGGCCTGATCTAGCTGGGGGCTCCACAGCCTTTGGTTCAGCTGGATCAAGAACAGAAAGGGAGAACAAGGAATAACAGACCATGATAAATGAACACCATATGAGAACAGGAATAGGCAGAGTGCTGGAGAGGTCCCTTTAAATCCACAATGATACATCCTCTGTAGACTGCTGGCAATGGTCGAGAGAAAGCCTGATCTGACCTAGTCTGGTGATCAGATGGCCAAACACCCTAACGGTCATGCTGGAACTCTCATCCAATAACTGATGGAAGTGGATGCAGAGATCCTCAGCCAGGCCCCTAGTGGAGCTCCAGGAGTCCAATTGTCGAGAAAGAGGAGGGACTGTAAGAGTGTGAATTGTTGAGGCCAAGATTGGAAAAAGCACAGGGACAAATAGCCAAACGAATGGAAGCACATGAATTATGAGACATAGACTTTTTAAGAGTTTTCTCATAACTAACTTCATGAAAAATTGGCAGTGATTTCTATGTTTGATATAGTAGGACTTCTCTCCCTTGATCTGTATGAAGTAGTCTCTAACCCCACCACTTGCCTTCCTCTTTCCTTCCACCAAGCTCCTTTTCCCTACTACTATCTCTGGTTACACTTGATTTAACTAAAGCTCCTACCACTGACTCAAATGGAAAATATGTAGAATGGCTGGCCAGAAAGCAGGCATGTGGTAGAATCCTTTTGGACGCCAGTGGTCTCATTTAGTGCTAATGATAGCCTGCAATGGCTATCAGTCATTTCAAGGAATACCCATGCCATAAGCTACAGGGATTTGAAAAGCAAAGAGGAAAATGCACACCACTAAACATATGCATATCAGTAGTCATCAGTTTCCTGAAGTGGGCTTTGAAGCAACCATAGCAATAGTATGCTAATATGAAAATATAATATGTGTTTTGAATTTGAATAGCACTTCCCCTTTTCAGTGAACTTTCCCATCAATTGTCTAATTTAATCTTTACAACAGCCCTATAAAGTAGGCATGTAGTCAAGGAGGTATTACTACTCTCTATTTGACCCATGACAAAACCCAAGTGAAATGACTGAACCTGAGCTTGAATGTAGAACATGTGACTCCAAGTTGTGTATCCCTCCAGCCATCCCTTTCTTCCTTCAAACAGAACAACTTCGGTATGTAAGATGCCCTCAAGGAGAGGATAGATATTTTAAAAAATATTTTTAGCATATTTTTCAAAAGCTCCAAATGTTCAAAACCAGAGAACAATTGAAAGAAAATTACAATAAGCATATGTTTATCATTTACATAGATTCACCAATTGTTAAGATCACTGTATGATTAGATTTTACATCTGCATATAGTTATTTATTTATCTATTCTGATTTCTGAACAATTTGATAGTCAAAAGTAGATAGGATGCTACTAAATTATGTAGCAAATTAAAGAAATTTAATATTGTATACATCAAATATATATTCTACATTTAAATTTCTCTAATGACTCCCCAAATATCCTTTATAGTATTTTTCAGATCTAAAATCAATATTAAGGTCAAAATTCTATTTTTTCACGTCTTTTTTCTTTAATTTTTTAAGTTTCTTAGCTGATTGTTTTACTTTATTTTTAATTTCTCTGTTTTTATTGACTTATCATTTATAAATAGTTTATGTTCAAGTTAAGTGCATTTGAAATTTATTTTATAACACTGACCACTTTAATTACACAGATTTATTTTTATGGAAAATTAATTTCAGTTTGAAATTATCTTACTGTTTTTTCATGATTAAATTCACGTAATGCATTTCTGACAGGAATACAGCTTAAGTGATCTTTATTTTAGTTTAAATTTTTTCAATTTACATACCAACCCCAGCTCCCCCTCCTTTCACTTCTCCTGCTTCCCCCACCTTCCCTGTACCCTACCCTCAACCCCTCCTCATAGTGGTTAAGGCCTCCATTGGGTAGTCAACAAAGTCTGGCATACCAAGTTAGTGCAGGACCAAGCCCCTCCCTCATGCATCATGGTTGAGGAAGACATTGCACCATAAGGAATGGGCTCTTATGTCCTTCTCCATCTCCTCTGGAAACTGCCATTTGACATTCTATGCTTTTGTTAATTCTAAGTGTCTCTGTTGAATATTATATTCATTGTTTTATGGTTAATTAATTTAATTTAGCATAATGTCTTCATCTAAGATATGATATATATTAGAACATTGGTGTAGAATTTGAAAATTTATATTTCAGTTTGTCCACATCTCTCATGAGAATCTTATTCTCTACTTTTGTTTTTGTTTGAGTTTAATAAGAATATATAAGAAATGGTAGCTCCTTTTAGTTTTGATTTGGTTTAATGATTAGTAATTGTGAGTATCATTTCATGTGCTGAGTGGTTGTTTATCTTTTTGGATAAATGTCCATTCAATTCCTTTGCTCATTTATAAATCAGCTTGTTTTGTCTTGTCATTGTCAAATTATGGGTTGTTATTTTTATATTGTAGATACTGATTCTTTATGAGGTATATTATTTTTGAGTCCTGTTGTCTTTTGAAACTGTTTTTGTTCTTGGTGACTGGTTAAGAGTTCATGTGAATTTTTGAGACTGTTTTTATTATTTGTGATTGGTTGAGAGTTCATGTGAATTTTCAGAAAGTTTTTTTTATCCAAAAATCCTATTGGGATTTTGATAGAGAGTTTATTGAAGTTATAGATTGCTTTGGGTATTGGTGGTATCTTAACAATATATGCCATCAAATCCATGAGTACAGCCTGCCTTTCATTAATTTGTGTTAGTAGTTTCAAACATATCTTCTAGTTTTCAGTGTTCAATATTTTTACTTCTTTGATTATATTTCTAAGTATTTTATTATTTATAATATCTATAGTAATTAAAGTTTTGTGATACTTTTTATTGGATTGTATATTGTTAATGTTAAAAAATTCAATTGATATTTTGGCATTATTCTGTCTGACTAACTGAATTTTTACCTAGCTTCACATCTCCAAATTCAGCACACTGATCTATAGGATGTTTTAGTAATCTCAAAAGACATTATTTCATGTACCTGTCCAGTCCTACATACATACACAAAAAATAATGTTATGGTGTTTGTCAGCATAAATTTAACTGTTCTGTTTTTGAACATCATATAATATAATTAAACAATACACACCCTATTGTTCAATATGTTTATTTTAGGGAAGAACAATTTATTGGTTACTTACATTTTGTTAAATAAATATGCCAAGGATTTGATAGCTGTGCAGAAATATGAGACAAAATTCATGTCAGGAAGGAACTTAAGATTTAGTTAAAGAAGGGACAATCACTTGATGAGGTAGTCACACACAAGCTAGATGCAAACACACCTGGATGGACAGGTTTTAGGCAATTACACAAGGATTTAATAGTCCTGAAAGGCTTCTTTCAGGAGGTAAGATGAGAAAGACAGGATGGTTTGTTACGTCAATGGAAATGTCTGTGCAATCATATGGACATGCTGATTATATGTGGCAATCTACTGTGGATGGAGCAAGTATGGATAAAGTAGAGCTGGGTAACAAGCAGGGCAGCAATTGACAGGCATATGTTGTATCCAATGTACTTTTGAGGTGTATCATTATTGTATTTAGATTTATACTGCATTATTTTTAGTCGTTACATAGACTATATTAAAAACTATCCATCTCTCTGTGGATGTATATTTTGGGTTATTTTAAGTTTTGTTATCTCTAAATGAAGCCAGCCTAATCTTGCTTGTCAAGGTGTCTGATAATCATACTTTCTCATTTCTATTAGATATATATCTGGAGTAGAATCACAAGGTCACACACTATTTGCATTTTCAACCTTTAAATGAGCTACTGGGTCTTTTGCCAAAGTGAGTGCATAATGTCTCCATGACTGTTTTGTTATTTTAGTACTTCTGTGTGTGCATTGTATTTCATGTTCACCTGTTATTGCCCTCACCACAAATGATATGAATTACCTTCTTGTCTGTTTGTGCAGATCAGTTCTTTGGTAAAGTGCATCTTTAGGACATTGAACAATTTTGAAAGTTGTTCATATGTTCATTCTTGAATTTTAGGGGTTCTCTTCATATTCTGAAAAAGAAGTATATAGGTAGAGATGGAGGGATAGAGAGAGGAAAGGGAAAATCATTTCTCCAAATCTTTGGTTTTTCTTTTCACACAGTTAATCATATTTTGTGATGAGAAGTTTTAAATTTTCTAAAGCTTATAGTAATCATTTTCTGCTACATTTTTTCCAAGTTGGCCAGGGATATGTACTTTAGTTTGCCTTTTTGCATTTTCATAATATTTCCATCATTTTTGGACATTTCCTTATTTTGGCAGGCATAACGTTCTGGATTTATTGTCTATTTCCCCTGTTCCAGCCCCTGAAGCTATTTGAGCACATAATAGTATTTTCAAACTGTTGTTGTTAAAACGTCAACAATTATAGACTTCTTAGCCGGTATGTGAATTCATAATAAAAATTGTTATTCCAATCTAACAATGCTGTTTTTTTCCTCTCTTCATTCTATTATTTGTATACATCTCCCTCACACAATTATGAGACCAATTTCTTAAGGAACCAATGTATGTAATTTCTATATGTATAGCAATATCAGTAATAAGCCTTTAATTATGCTTGAAATTTTCTTTGTTGTTAATTTGGCCCTTCAAATACATCCAGAGTGCATAGTCAGAGTAACGTTTGCAATACGTACTGTTTTTAGTTGGTTGGGAATACTTCCATGACATGACATGTCTGTGGAAGTCAGAGGGTATTTTTCAGGTCTTGAACTCAGGTCTTCAGTCTTGGCAGCAAACACCTTTACCCACTGAGGCATCTTACCAATGCTATATTCAATTTTAAATACCCCCCAGTCCCTTTAATATATTTGCATATGTAAATATTGACATCTAAAATTAAATACTGTATCAAAAAGTAAATTCATGCCATATGGTAGTGGTGCATGTCTTTTATTCCAGCAGAGACAGGCTGATTTCTGAGTTCCTCATGCTGTCCTCCAACCTTGGTAAAACAATTCCATTATTTTTTGCTTTATTATTCATCTTATGTTTGGAATATTAAACAAACACTTTCAAAATTTTCTCTTTTATGCTTTTCTTCTTTTAAGAAAAATAGTATAAATATATTATCTATAGCTATATTAATTATAAATATCATACATATTATCTTTTTCATCTTTTACACTTGTCAATACAGTCGAGGAAATAGCTTCTTATAAGTTCATGCTTTATAAAAGTCTCACTTTTAAACATTCTTTTAATTTCAAAAAATATAGATTCACAAGAATTGTACTTAAAAGTCCTGTGCATCTTTTTTCCTCAGCCTTCCCTCAAGGTTAACATTTTACACATTTGAAAAATACTGATCCCCAAAAATATAACATATAATAACCCACAAATTTAATGCTATTTAACCAGTTATTATGTATTATTCTGTATGTATTCATAGTTCCATGCACATTTATCATATTTCATTTTAAATAACCACTGTCACATTCAAGATATTCAAATATACCATCACTACAATAATCCCTGATGTTCCTTATAGCATTACTCCCTGCCGTATACCACTGTCCCGAATAAGCCTGTGACCTGCTCTTTGTATCTATAATTATTTTCAAAAATACTAAATAATTCAAATTATTAAGTATGTGGGTATTCCTTTGAAATTGGTTTTTCTTTGTGTGTGTGTATGTGTGTGTGTGTGTGTGTGTGTGTGTGTGTGTGTGTGTGTGTGTGTAGGAATATGTGTATAAAGAGTGATGTGGTGTGGCAAGTAACCCAAAGTCCAAATTCATATGCCTTCTATTGTTTGCTGGCATTTATTTTTTGAGACAGGTACACTCATTGATCTTGGATCGCAGTGATTCAACTAGACTATCTGATCAAGAAAACTCCCAGAATCCTCTGCCTCTACCTCCCCAGAGTTGGGATTACAGATATATCCTACCATACCTAACTTTTTATGTGGGTGCTGGGAATCTGAATTCATATTCCCATGGTTGTGCCACCAACACTTAATGAGCCATATCCTCAGCCCAAGATTGTTAAATTTTCCTTTTATTTATTTTAATTGAAAATGAAAATAGAATTCTTCATATAATATATTCTGACTATGGTTTCCCCTCCCTCAACCCTCTTCCCAGACCCTACTTACTTCCGCACCCACCTAAGTCCACATCCATTCTTTCTCTCATTAAAACACAAACAGATCAGCCATGGGTTCCCCTGTCCTCCCCCATCCAGTCCCCACCCCCACCTTCCTCCCATCCCCTCCCCTCTATTCCCATCTCCTCCAGGGCCAAGACTCCCCTGGGGATTCAATTCAACCTGGTGGATTCAGTACAGGCAGGTCCAGTCCCCTCCTTCCAGGCTGAGCAATGTGTCCCTGTATAAGCCCAAGGTTCCAAACAGCCAGCTCATGCACTAAGGGCATGTCCTGGTCCCACAGCCTGGATGCCTCCCAAACAGTTCAAGCTTTTCCCTCATTAAAACACAAACAGACATGTAAAATAATAATAATAATAATAATAATAATAATAATAATAATAATAAAAATATAAAATAAAACATTCCTAACAATGGGAGCATGGGCCATCTCTGACTCTTTTGCCTACTTGTGTGTCCCTTCTCTTCCTGCTGGGTTGCCTTGTCCAGCCTTGATTGTTTGTGACTGGTTTTGTGGTAGCTTTTATGCAGGATTTGGTTGATGTCCCTGGGAGGCCTGCTCCTTTCTGAGGAAAGGCAGAGGAGGGTGGATCTAGGAGAGAGAGGAAGTAGGGGGAGAGACTGGGGGAGGGGAGGGAGAGAAGAGTTTGGGGAGAGGGGAGGGAGGGGAAATGCAATCAGGATGTATTATATGAGAGAAAAATAAAAAATATATTTTTAAAAAAGAAAAAAATGTAATTAGTGTACAATCTCACCATGTTTATTTTTATAATATAGAAATAACTAAGGTACCTATAATTTCGTTGTTGTTGAGTAACAAAAACATAGAAACACCTTTATTTAGAGAATGGATTCACACTAAAGTTTAAGGATTCTAAGACATAAATTGAGTGTTAAATGTAAATATATAGTAACCATTTGTAAGAAGTAACTTCACTTTAAATCTATGTAGATAGATACTGTGGATAATATATGAGGCTGCAAAAGCACACAGAAGGAACATGCACAAGTGTGGCCACTTGTGCTGCAGGTCTGTCTATTTCTGTACCATACTCTATCAGATAGAACTTTCTGACCAACTGGAGAGTCCAAAGTGTTGCTTCTGTTATAGCCATGGTGTAGGAGAAGCCATGTGGAAAGATTACAATCCTAGAAGTAAAACCTAAAACACATTTTGTTATAACATTCCATTGTATAATTCTTCAGAATTTTATAAAATCCTTGGGACTTATTTCTCCTATAGTGGAAGTACAGGTTGATTTATGTTGAGAAATGTAGTGTAATGCCAACCATCTTTTTAGGAAGATCTTGTTCAGTGTGTTTTCATATTCTGTAAAGCTAAATCAGCAAGAAGACACGTGTATCTAAAAGTAATCTTACTATGTGATGATAATGGAAAAAAATAAAAACAAACAAGTTATAATAAGACAAAACAAAGAAAGAAGACAAAAATAGCACAAAAACCACATACTAATACTGAGACATATTTGTGCAGTCAGAAAACCAATAAAAACAAAAATGGAAGCCATAATATGTAGGCAAAAGATCTGTAAGGTTTAAAACAATGCTCAAAGCATTGTGAGATCAAAAATACCTCCCCAAATCCCACTGAGTTTGTTTTGTGTTGGCCATCTACTTCTGGGCATGGGCCTATCCTTTACTATGGTTTGTATCCCTAGTGAGACTCTATTAGAGAAAATAATTTCTCCTTTGTGAGTGTTTATCAACTGGAGATAGCTTCTGGGTTAGTGATGGGTGCTTGTGTCTACTTTCTCTCTCAGAACTGGGAGCCCATCTGGCTTTGTTCTATATAGACCCTGACCATGCTGCCACAGTCTCAATCCTGTTGTGTCTAGGTCTTGCTTACTTGGTGTTTTCCATCCCCACTAGCTCTTACAATTTTTCAGCCTCCTACTCTACAGAGTGTCCTGAGTCCTTAGGGGGTTTGATGGGGACATCCCATTTAGGACAACAGAAAGGTTTTTCACTCTCTGAATATAGTTCAATTGCAGGGGGAAGCTTCATTGATGATCAGTGCTGAGCGTTTTATTGCTATGTTCCCTTACCTGAGAAGTGTTGGCATGGCTTTTAACTCATAGAATGGGGCCTTAATTTCAATCAGATAATGATTAGTCATCTCCATAACTTTGGTGCAAATATTTCACAAATGTATCTTACAATCAGGTCGCCACTGGTCTGCTTCTTCTCTCACTTAAGCTTACCTCTCTCAGTAATCTCATTTATCTCATGACCTTGATAATCCCTTTGTCACCCTGGACATACACAAAGAACAGATATGTTTATCTGTAAGTGTAAGTAAAACTACTCTATTGCTTTAATTCTTAAGTCCATTCCTAGAGAGCTTAGAGAAAAGACTAAAGTTTCTTATGTCTCTAGGCTCACTTCATACCATTCTTTGCATTTAGTAAAATCGATCTGATATAAATTTTATTGCAGTTCTTTGACTATACTATGGCCTTTCCTATCTCAATGCCTTTGCCTGGGGTTTCGTACTTCAAACTCTTAAACAAAACTGCTTCCTTTGTTTTCAATTAAATGAGTGCTGCTTAGTCATACTTTTCCACATGGCTTTACTAAAAATGAGGCTTTCCCTTCTTTTTTTTTTGGGGGGGGGGGGGGTTTGTTTGTTTGGTTTTTGAGACAGTGCTTCTATATGTAGCTTTGGAGCCTGTCCTGGAACTGGCTCTGTAGACCAGGCTGGCCTGGAACTCATAAAGATCTGTCTGTCTCTGCCTCCCAAGTGATGGGATTAAAGGTGTGCGCTACAACCACCCAGTGAGGCTCTCCCTTTTTGCACTGCAGTATTCTGAATGGTCATGGTTTTCATATCATTAAATAAAAGTCTTCCTTGATTTATTTGATCGGTTTCCCCTGTCTGTTCTACCACAATGTATGACCTGTGAGATCCAGAACTTTATCAATGATTTTTACAGCTTAGCTGCTGGACTAAGCAACATATCTTACATTTATCTCACATTCAAATATTTATTGGATGACTTGATTATGGAACAAATCAATGTCCAAAGAACAAGGTACATTTTTGTGTTAAAGGCCTTGGATATCATACCAAGACTTTTCAACTTCATCTTGTAGAATGCATATGTAAAGTGAGGTAACTGCTAAAGCAGAGGTAACTTTAAGCACTGTGCAAGAATCAAAGAGAGAGAGGTTTATTGTGGCTGGAGGAAAGTCGGAAAGGTGTGATGGATGAGATCATAACTGAAGTAGACTTTCAAAGACAAATCGGACTTACACATGCAGAGATAAGAGACTAATTGGGGAAGTCTAGACTTTATCCTTGAAGCATTCCAGTAAGTTTGGAGCATGAAGCATGCAGCATGCTTAGTGGGAAGTAAATCTTGAAAAAATAATTGGAACAGATTGCCGAGATCACTGAATGCTGAGCTGTGTCACGTCTTATACAGGAAGGGAATGTGATAAAGTGTCAACTATTCCTTTATGTTTTCTTGTGAATTCTTGTGAGTCTCTCTTCTGCTCTCTACTATTTGCTGTTCCCAGGCTCTAACTAATATCCTGTGCCTGAACAATTCAAACAGCTTCCTAATTAGTCCTTCTCTCCCATTTTCATTTATCCTTTTTCATCTACTGTCTTTTTTTTTTTTACTGTCTTATAACACCACATCCTCCATCAAAATCCTTAAGTCTTTTTGTTACTCATAAGACAAAATGCAAGCTCCATTTCAAGGTAGTTCAAGTTCCCCAACCCCAAACCAAACACATTAGGCTTTCACTATTAAATTTTATATATATATAAGAGAAACTTGTGTAGAATTCTGAGAAATATTTTGCAACACTGACCTCTTTATGAGTAAACATGGAATCATACCACAATTCCTTATGCAAATATGTTTTCAAGGAAGTGACCTGACATCTTGTCTCATATCAACCCTGTGAAAACAGTGAGCTCAACTTGAAAAGTTCAATCAGTCAATCAACTATTAAGTCTTGAGTACATAATGTGGCCAACCCTGTTAAAAGTTGGAAAAGAAAACTCTATAGTCATATAAGATATTTCCATCTCAGGAGCAATACATAAAATAGACTGAAAATTTGTTTGAATATTGTTGTAACATTCAACCAGAAATTCTTCTGTTTTTACTTATATCCACTCTATGACTATCTTCTCCACAGCTTGGCAAAAATCAATGAATACAAGAAATGCTAGGTCTATTAACAAATCATTCTCTAGATGGCATTGATGTTCATATTAACCAGTGGAGACAGCTGAGGCTCTGAACTTTCCAGCATGACCTGTTGACATTTGAAAACATCAAATACTAAAGACGGACCCTCTGCTCTGACTTAAATGCAGGCTAAAAGCTTAACTCTTAGTCCAATGATCCATTCTGTGTCAGTTATAATACGTGTTGCGGTGCTACAATTCATTCTCAATTGACCCCAGCTACTGCTGTGGTATCAAGGTCTTATCTAGAAAATCCTTGCAATTCCAATGTTCTATATCACTTTATTTAGTATCTTCAAAATGTCAGGTCCTACATTCGAATCATTAGTTTCCCTTTTGTTGTTTTTTGTTAACTATTAGAGATAGACTCTAGATAGATAGAGATAGTGTTCTATTTATAGAGATTTCCAGTTTTTGAATCACCATTTATTGAAGAAACTGTCTTTTCCCCAAAAAATGTTTATTTTAACATAATTGTCATGATCATATAGGTGGTGTAGTTTACTACTGGGCATTCTGGTTTTTTTCTGTTCCATTGGTCTATATGACAGTTTTGATTTTCATACCACAATGTTTCCATTACTTTAGCTTTCCTGTATATTTTGAATTCAAGTAGTATAAATACCTCTACATTATTGTTGTCTTGAGGATGTCTAGGTTTTTAGGGTTTTTATTATTTGTAAGAATTATGGTATTTTTTCTCTTTGCTTTTTAAATAAAATATGTTAAATACATTAAATCTGTAGATAACTTTAGACACTAAAGACATTATTGTGATTTGAATAAGATATGTCCCCTATAAGCACATGTATTATAACACTTGGTCTCCTCTTAGTGATACTGTTTGGGAAGGCTATTGAACATTTAGGAGATGGAACCTTGCTAATGGAAGTGAATCACTGGGGCAGGCTTTGATAATTTAGGCCTGCTCTCCACTTCCAGTTTGCTTTCTTACCTTCCTGTATTGTTATTGAGATAGAATCTCTCTCAGCTTCATATTTCTACCACCATGATGGACTCTTACTCTTTGGAACCTTAAGTCAAATATAATTCTTCCTTTGATAAATTTCTTTTGGTTGCAGTATTTTTCATAGCAACAGAAAAGTAATTCATACAGATATTTTGATAATATTGATTCTTCTAGTCCATAAACTCAGGGTTTATAATTTTTGTGTACTCTATTATTTCTGTTATCAATGTTTTATAATTTTCATTATAGAGATCATTTACCCCTATTCTTTGGTATTTGATTTTCTGTAGCTAAATTTCTTGTAAGTTAATTGTCTCAGGTATTTCCTTATCATGCTGGATAGCTGATACATATTGAAGATGAAAAATGAAAATCCCAGAGACAGAACCTCACTCCATTAAGGATTGTAATCAACAAGACTAAAAATTGCAAGTACTGATAAAAATGGATAATAAGCAAATTTTTTCACACTTTTTAGTGGGGATGTAAATTAGTATAGCTATCCTGGGAAACGCTATGGAGTTTTCTTAGAAAAATAAAAGAACTACCATCTAACCCAGAAATCCCAAAGTTGTGTATATAACTAGAGGACATGAACTCAGTACATTAAAAAGGCAGCTCTATTCCCATGTACACATTTTACAGTAGTCTAAATAAAACACTGAAGTACCCGTTAAATGATTAATGAATAATGAAAAAGTAGTAAATATGCACAAATAATATGTATTCTATAGTGATTAATTATCTAATTCTATAAGTCAGTCAATTGGCAGTATTAATTTTGGGCATTGTTTCCATCTGGATTTTGTTTTATGTTTTCTTATATACCACTGAGCTAAAGGTGTTGAGAACTCTAAGTATTATTTCCTTTAATATTAGGAATAGTTTGTTGAATGCCTTGCAAGTGACTGTCCAGTTCAGTAGTAATCAGAGTACTAACTGTAGCTTAAATATTGCTGTTGAATTATAATTTCTTTTCTTAATTATTTCTATTATTATTTCATGCATTTTGTGCCTCTGATGATAGGTGCATTTTTCTTATTGTTATAAATTATATATATATATAATGATACATATGAGATAAATATACACCAATTATTCTGTTATTATTAAGTGTTCTTCTTAATTGCTTTGTGCAGTAGTATACAGCATTATAACCATTCCAGTTTTCATGGTGACTGTATGGATGGTAAACTTTTTTCCATAGTTTTACATTCAATTTGTCTTTTACATCCAATTATGTCTCTAAATCTAAGGTATATGTTGTAGGGAGCTGAAGAAGCCCTGAGTGAGTGAAGTCCTGAGTGAATGTGTGCTGTTGAGATGGGCACAACTATGTCAAGGACACCAGAGCCTTAGAGTCATGCAGAAAGTCAAAGCTTTCCTCCTGGGATGAGGCTCAAAATGAAATGGCAAAGCATTTTGGGGGACCTAGTGTAAGTGTTGACAGTATGTGCAAATATGTCCACCATACCTTTCTGTTCTGGATATTTATGGTCTGAAAATTGTTCCCCTGCAGAGACTGCTCCTGTCCAAATCAGCGAAACCTGTACTATTGATCTACCTGTATACCATAAACCCTGCCCCCTTGTTTATCTATATATAATAACCCTGACTCATAATTCAGCTGTATGTTATAACTCCACCCCTATATCCAACTCTATATAATGTACATGCTGGTCTTCCAGGATGCTGAGGTTTCTCCGTCTGAGCGCCCAAACCATCTGATCCCAGCTTGCTGTCTGTGTGCCCATCTATCTTTCTATCCGTACACTTCTACTAACACCTCCAGTCAAGCCAGTCCCTGGAGGCCATGAAAGGACACAACATATGCTTATCCAGTCATTGCTGCAATCTTCAGTTAATAGACTTTGATCATTCCCACTGACTGGCTTCAAATATTATTTCTTTCACTGACAACTCTGCTGGTAAAGATTGTCACAACTGCTTATCTTTCCAAATCAAGTGAGTATACACTGACATTGATAGAGAGATTGCCAGTTCTTATGGCTTAACATAGTCAGGCACAACTTCAACTTTGGCTGTGATAGGGGGTGAGCAGCAGCAAAGATGGAAAAAGTCAAAAAGCACAGTTTTCTAGTTTTCATAATCAAAGGCAAAATATTCATTTGCTTTTCTAAAACAAATAATCATTGATTGTTTTATGCCTTTAGCCAATTTACAAATGTTTCAATTGCTATTTTTGAAAATTTCTACACATTGTTAAGTGCCTTGAGTAAATTGAATTTGTCTGTCATCTTACATACTCATATCTAGATTTCACATCTATTACAGTGCTTCTCTGCTATTTACATGGCTAAATTCATAGATTCATAAAAATAGGCTGTTATAGATATGAAGCAATGAAACAAACCAAGAATTCCATGAAAAATGAATGTGACTTGCTTTTCAAATGTCATTTGATTAATATAAGGACAATGCTATAATTCATATATTACTTTAAATTCATTTCTTCACTCATTTGTCTATTCAAATATTTCCTTGAGACATAAGCCATCATTTAATCCAATATTTAAACTCATATAATTCATTCATCCTGAAAGAACTTCATATTTAATGTTATCAAAACAGGAAAAACATAAGACTCTGAAGCAATACAATGAGATTATTGAAACAGAGAGGTGGTGTATTAGTGGCAAAACCCCTTAACCAAAGTTGACTGACTCATAATGAAGAGTTTCTCTGGGCTTATGGTTCCAGAAGGAGAGCCCTAATAGGAGAGGAGGCATTGTAGCAGCAGCCAGAGCAGGAAGCTGACAGAGCAAATTTCAATCACACATTTGAAGCTGGGAGACCAAACTGGAAGCCAGGATGAGGATATAAACTCTCAAAGGCCATCCCTAGTGATGTACTTCCTCCAGCAAGGCTCCGCCTTCCAAATATCCTTTAAGCTCCTCAAACAATATCCTATTAACTTAGGGACCAATTGTTCAAAGGCATGAGCCTATGGGGGACATTTCTTATTCAAACCACCATTGGAGAGAAAAAAAAAAGAATGATAACAGTAGTGCTTCCTACTGTTTAACGGAATTGTGTGGTGAGATTTTGTAGAGCTGTTACCATCTACCTTTCTATTCATCTATCCTTCTACCCCTCCACCACAACCACCTCTTGTGTATGTGTAAGTGTGTGTGTGTGTGTGTGTGTGTGTGTGTGTGTGTGTGTGTTACATAAGTCAGCAGGTGTAATTAGAAGGAGGGATATTTCCTGAATTGTAATGTCTGGACTATCCTGAAAACTATATGCTTTGGTTTGCCCCTTGATGGATGAAAAACTTGAGTAATGTCATAAAAAAGAACAACTTGCCCCATAAGTTATGTAACTCATCTTTATCATAATTCTAGTTACCTCTAGTTAGAAAGCACATTTTCTGTATAGTCATGAAGTCTGCAAATGATTTGAAGTCAAACATCCAGTATAATGAGCAGAATTATACTCTCTCCACTCCTATTTTCTGAAATATATTATAGTTGATTATTGTCAGTGAAGTTGAGCATATGGTCCTAAAATGGCTCTAAATGATTTTATACATTTTCTGTTTTATTATTATCCATCTGATACTTTGAACGAGGCAGCATACGGCAGTTAATTTTCTCCTCCATTCCCTTGTGCACAATATTAAAACAATTCAAAGTGGTGCATATTTCAGCTGTCTTTTATGGATGAATTATACTTCCTGCAGTCTGTACATGGAGATACAGAACAGGCCATGAGACAGATTTCAGCAAAAATGTTATTTTGCTTGCTTGGAAAGATTTGGAGAATGTCTTTAAAATTATGTGTGCTTTAAGTACAAATCAAATGTTTAAGTGCCTCTTTAATTATGGCATGTGCAGTAAACCCCAAATAAATTAATAAATAGCCTCTGTGGTCTATTTTCCCCTGAGGCAACCGGTAAGCATAATTTATTTATTTGTACACTTAGTTTTTAAATAATGATATAATTACATCACTTTCCCCTTCCCTTTCCTACTCCCAAATCCTCCCACGTATCTCTCTTTGCTCTCTTTCAAATTCATTGCCTCTTTTTCATATATATGTGTGTGTGTGCATATATATATATAAAATAAATATGTATTAATACATAATGCATGTTATATGCATATAATTATACATATATTATGTACATTCCTGCATACTTAAACACAACCTGCTCAGTGCATATAATGTTACTTGTTTGTATGTTTTCAGACATGTCATTTTATCAACCTGGCTATCTAATTAAGGATGACATGCTAATGTGGAAGTAGGAAAGCTCAAGAGGCTTTAACCCTACACAAAGAACTACAGGCAGCTAAGGAACCCAGAGAGTGAAAGAGAAACAGTCTTCCCCAGGAAAGAGCACATGAATTGGTTATCTACGATATATTTTTTAATAAGAAGATACTTGATGACTATTTAAATGGCATTTAAGTAAGTACTTGAAAAACACATTCGATTCAACTATGGATTCTTGAGATTCAAAGGCCTATAGAAGGTCATCTTTTCTACTTGTTATTAGAACTTCTGCAGTATCATCTCCTGATTTGGCTAATACTCTCTGACCAACCTCCTTCAAATTTAGGTACCATTTGAGTTTTAACTGAGCTTCTACTTTTACTCCTCTCACTGTGATGTATAATGAACTCAGATAGTGTATGATTTTGGGGGGGGCGGTTTGAGAGAAAATGCTGTCAGTATATGATCTTACAAACCTCAATATGAGTTTTTTTTTAGTGTATTGCTTATCACATTGGCCCCACTATAAAATATATTACAGAGTGTTATGTGACAAGAGATTTTTTTGAGGAGACCCAACGTACACATCTACTAACCCCAGATAGGGTGCATACAACAGACTGAAGTACAGATACCATCAAAATTTGAATTAGTGAACCAATGAGTTTTACTGGGGTTACTTACAAGGATATGGGTGAGGGGTTACTTGTAGGAGCAGAAATGACTCAAAAATAGATACCTCACCAAAGCCCATCGCAGCATGATGAGAGCTCACCAAACCTGAGAACTTGGAGTTAACTGCAAGCAGCTCAACAGTGCCTCAGCTAGTCTAAGTGTCTTCTGGGCAGTTTGACTGGCTTCTGCTTCTTCTAGAAGATAGTATGGTGTCAGAGTCTTCTTTGCAGCTTGGCTTGTTAGAGAGTGACTCTTAACCATCTTTATTGGTTCCATTATTGAAATAATGGAACATCAGAAAGTCAATCATATGAAGAACAACTTGCTAAAGAATTTGGCTTCTGGGTAGGAAAAGCCTAGTGGATCTAGTCAGTTTCAGGGATTTCCTAAAGGTATTTTGAGGGTTTTGCCTTCTGGCTGAAAGCACTTTTCTGGTCATTGTCTTCATTTGGAAATTGAGCATGGCATAAGGAGATATGATTGTGTGTCAAGTTGACAGGGCGTGGACTTATGATGGCTATTCTTGGTTGTCAACTTAACCACATCTGGAATTAATTACAACTGAAATGGCTCAGCAAACCTGTGAGAGATTTTTTTTTCTTAATTAAATCTTTTGAAGTGGGAGGACACACCTTTAACCCATATCTTCTGAGGTGGGTTGATACATCTTTAATCCAGATTTTTTGAGGTGAGAAGACCTACCTTTAATCTGGGCATCCTCTTCAGGCCACCTATATAAAGGACATGGAAGAGGGATGCTCTTTTTTTGTCTACTTGCTCTTGCTCTTGTTAGCAAGTCAATTCTTTCACTGGCATTAGAGCCTAATTCTTCAGGATTCTGACATATACTGAAGACCAGCTGAGACATCCAGTCTCATGGAATGAAAACCTATTAGGTTCTTGGATCTTCTGTTTGTAGACAGCCATCATTGTACTAGCTGGACCACATCCTGTGAGCCAGTAAACCTCATATATATGGTAGATACATATATAAATACATATGCATATACATTCATTCTATAAATTCTGTTTCTCTAGAGAACCCTAACTAATACAGAATGTTTCAGTCTCAGAGGAAATTGCTACACAACACATGGCTGGTGAGACGGATTGTTCAAACCTGAGTTCTATTCCCAGAGTCTATGTAAAATGGTATGGGTGTGGCGGCACACATTCACCTGTAATTCCAGGACTAAGGATGCAGATTCCAGGGGCTGGTTGGGATCTCTCACATGTTTGTGTATATATGTGTTTGTCATTAATTGTTTCATAGTCCCCAAATTTTTTGTTCTTTTTTTTTTTCAGAGCTGAGGACTGAACCCAGGGCCTTGTGCTTGCTAGGCAAGTGCTCTACCACTGAGCTAAATCCCCAACCCCAGTCCCAAAATTAATAACAGTGGCTGAAACCTTTTCTCTGCTACACTACTTAAAATTAGTATTCTTTTAAGTGACCTAACCCATGATATGCCATTCTTCAAACAACAAAAAATTCTAAGACCAAGACCTTAATATTCATTCAGTCTAATTCTACCTTACTCACATTGAACTCACATGAACAGGGAATTGTGCTCAGTCCAGAATCTACATTCATTTTTTATTTTATGTCCTGTTACAGAAGCCAAATTCTTTAGCAAGTTGTTCTTCATATGATTGACTTTCTGATTTTCCATTATTTCAATTATTTTGTTGTTTCTCTAAATATTCAAGAATACCCATTCCTTCTAATTTGTAAGTTGATGAAACTTTCCTTTTCATACTGATATATATTTTTTATTCAGTTCTTTTTAAATGAGTGCATGTTTCTGAGAATGACTTTGTACACATGAGTATCTGTGGAGACCAGTAATGCGATTTGGATTCCTTGGAGATACAGTTACAGGCAGTCATGAGCTACCTAGAACAGGCACTAGGAACCCAGCTCTTCTTTGGAAGAACAGCAAGTGCTCTTAACCTCTAAGGTTAACATATAAACCATCTTGTCAGCTCTCTGACATATATTTCTATAACTTGAATGATTTCTGACTCTCTGAGTGACACTACTACACAAAACAAGGCTTCCACATTGCACTGCATTTGCTACAGATAGAAAACAAAACACTGAAATTGCCCTTGATAAAGAAGCAGGATAACAGGCAGTAGTCAGGAAGATGAGCAGATAATTCACTGGGGTCTGCCTGCCTCAGTGTCCTCTGTCACAATTAGCTCAGCCATTATAAATTCCTTTGTGACTCATGTTCTGTTTTGTCACCTGGATTTCTCTCCATGTAATCTTTTCTCAGTGCCACTTATTAAAAATGCTGACTTTCAAAGAGCTCTATAAATTTCTCTAAACATCCCCTGACTCAATAAAAATGGATGGAATTGAACACTAATCCTGTATTCTATTGTCTGTCTCCCAGGAGTGTTCAGATAAACTATGAAATAAATCTTTCTATCCCTTTCAGGTCATTTCACTACTTTTAATATTATTTACAGCCCTGTCCATACAATCCCTTCTTCTTAGCCAAAGTCATCAGCATATTCTCTTTATTTTTTGTATCAAGCTCACAAGGTCCTTCAAATTGAAAATAGCTGATGTTTCTAACTTCAAAAATAAAAAAGCCCTATGATTGCTTGTAGATCATTTTCTAAAGTGAGATATACTTTTGAAAAGTAAAAATGAGCATTTTTATTTTTAATGCTGGCTTTGTCCCTAGAGCATAATAACCAACAAAGATTCTGAGAGGTAGTATTTATTGTGGAATGGACTCTGATGGATATAATACAAAACTGGTTATTTCTGCATAGTGGGATTAAATTTGCCTTTGATTTCAATATATTCTATACATTAAACTTTTAAAAAGGATTTTTACTTTTATTTGTGTGTGTGTGTGTGTGTGTGTGTGTGTGTGTGTGTGTCTGTGTCTATGTCTGTGTTTGTAAATGTGAGTATGTGCACATGAGTGTAGGTGCCCAGAGAGGCCAGAAATGGGATTTGGATCTTCTGGAGATGCAGTTATTGACTGCTAAGAACTGCCTAGCATGGGTGCTGAGTTCTTTGCATGTGCTGTGCTTGCTTTTTTCCAGCCACTGTGTATCAAATTTATATCACCTTTGTTTATTCTAAAAGAAAGAAATAACATGCTAGAGAACTCTCATTTTATATTCATTCACATAAATGTATTCAGATATATGTATGTGACTAGCATTATTTACTGTACTTAAACTTTCAGGATCCAGAGTTAAGGCAGGTGAAATTAAGTCATGTTTTCCAAGTTCATAGAGTATGTACTGATAAGGCATGACTATAATTTCCTCTCATGACATGTAACCTAATGTTCTTTCTACAACCCCATACTACTTTGTAAATGGAGCAGATGAACTTAAAGAGCATTTATTCAAAATTTTCAAGTACATTATTTCTCAGAATATGCTTGATTTTAGGAGAATTCTAATGAAATGAAGGAGAACACTCCCCCAAATGGTACCAATTCTTCATACATACTTCATAGATGATGTTGGCCTCCCATAATTAACAAGACTATTATATTAAACTTTAGATTTTTTTCTCTTTCACCACTGAAATTTTTTGTGGAAAAATTTTCAAACCCTCAGAATAGCAGGCCCAAAAGAAAACATCTCCAAAATAGCCAATAAAGTCATCTTCAGCTACATAGATTGTTTGAGTGTTAGCTTGAGACACAGCAGACTCTGTCTCAAAAATATGTCAGTAAGGCATATAAAGCAGACTGGTTATCACTAATAAATAAGCAAGAATTTAGCTCTGTAAAGTGTGTAAAGATCTTGGGCTGCCATTATAAATGACTGCAGTGCAACAAGGAAGTAATAAAGGTTATGTATTCTCTTCCTCCTAATCACTCAGTTTACATGCTCCTTGTAGGCAATGAAAAATACCATCTCTTCTGAAATAAAAGCTAAGGAATTATGAAATGAGAATTCCCTGTAAATATAAGGGTTTTTTATTCCTTGTACTTATTTCTCCTGTAATATTTATTATTCCAAATGATAAAGGTGAGTTAATGCATGTGGTCCTTCAATGAACCATTTTAGGGGGATATTGAGTAGATGCCTTTTTCTCTCATGCTTAACACACAACCTACTTCACAGTGGGCACTGATTAAATGGGTTAAATTCTTAAATCTGTGACAAGAACTGGTTACTTTTCTGTTGGTGTGACCAAATACCCCATAGAGAGCAACTTAAGAGAGGAAGGGTTATGTGGAGTAACAGTCCAAGAAAGCATGATGGTCGGAACAACTCTAGCAAGAGCCTAAGGCACACTGAAGTGAGAAGAAAGAGGGACAGAGTGAGCCTGGTTTATAGCCTTTACCATCATGCCTCTATGGCCCTTGGCCTCTACTCAGGTTCCAATTCCAAAGATTCTACACCTTCTTAAAGAATCATCCCCAGCTGGGACAAACTACTCAAAACACATGAGTAGATGAGAAACTTAACATTCAAATCTTAACACCAACCCTACTGGTGTTTCTCCCACAAATATTAGACATGGTGGTAGAGCTTGGCATATGAATAGATTCCACTTGTGAGCCTCCCTTAAAAACTTAGGTTTGGAAAAGGGGCTGAATTTCTGGTTCATGGGATATAAATGAAAATGATGTGGATGCATGACACCATTAAAACTCCCCATGCAATCCTGTCCTCTCTCACTTCCCCATCTGTGGACTAGATATGGAATTCTAAAGTAACCTCAGAACTATATTATGTTAAAGATGATACCACATGGATCTTTGAACAAGAAGTTCAGTTCATGGAGAGTTTTGTTGTTGCTGTTTTTCATTTAACACTGTTTTAGTCAGAGTTACTTTAATAAAATAACTTTATTATATTGATTATACAATTTTACTTGTTCAGTGACTAAAAATGATTCAACTAAGGCTCATGGAATTTGTTGGAATAGTCTTGAATTTACAATTTGTTGTGTTATGTTTAATTACATTTAGTTTTCTCATACTACCTCTAATAGGTTTTATTTCCCAGTGTTATACTATAGCATGTATATGCCATAAATCATTATTTTACTTTATAAAAACTTTGCAGTGAGAATAAAATCCAAGCAGTAATGTTTTTTGAAAAGGCTAATTTTTAATAATTGGGAATTTCAACCCTCCCAACACATTCACCTCCCAAATTCATGTCCTTTCTTAATAACCTACTAAGCCCACTCACTGATACTCACATAAGCATGAGTGGTCCATATGCCTCAGGGCCATCCACTGAACCATGGGAAGCCCACCAATGGTCAAATTTGAACCCAAAGTCCTTACATCATAATTGTATCATCTCTATCATTTATGGTTCTGTATCAATTGGATAATTTTTCCTGATGGTTCATATTTTATTACTAAGGCTAGATTCATTCATATTTTCTCCTCTTAGCCCCAGACACTTGGTGTGAACTCTCCACTCTGGATGATCAAGACTCAGAATTTTCCCATTTTTTTTGTGAGTTTTGAGAGCTGTTAGATTTATTGCTTCTTCATAGTTGTTTGCCAAGTTTCATAGTTTTTTCCTATATATGGTGGATCTTAACAATAAGGCAAATATTCAGGAAGATGCTATGCAAACTGGTGGGACTCTTTTTCTCTGTAGCTCCATTCACTGCTCTGCCTTGTAAATCCCACTTACTCAGCCTCCCTAGATTTTAATCTCTGACTCTCAAACTTAAAACTACTGTGTTCAATTGAAGTTCTACCACATTCTCTGAAACTCAGCAATTCTCACAGGCACAAAGCTGGGATAACTATCAGGGTTATTTTCCCCCTTGTCTGTGAAATAAAAGTTCTGTGTTACCTGTTATTCAATTTGAAAACAATTATTGTACATCTTTCATCTACTTCTCAGTTGTTTAGTGGTAAGGAAATTCAGTAGCAATGACTTCTTCATAGTCAAAAGCAGAAGACACAAGAAGGCCTTTTGAAATCAGTCACATCATACCAGGGATGGATTGCCACTGTTCTGCATCACAAAATACGGTCTCTTGTCTGTCCATGTTTGTTTCTATAGATAGACTGTTTTATAATGTCTTGCCCACCACAATCCACACCATGCTATGAGGTTACCTTTAGCTTCATTGAAAAGCCTATGAGACTAAGCCCCAAGGAAAATTTTATTCAGTTTTCAATATTGGATAAGTGAACATTTGTGAGTTGAATTGTCTTTTTGTGTGAAAGATTATTGGGAATTCCAAATGGAAAACAAGAGCATTTTCTTCTCTTTTAAAGAACATGCCTTAGCCCTTTGGGCAGTTGAGATACAGGTTTTGTTTTACGCATCCCTCATTTAGTAGTCAGTGATCAGTACAATCATTTAGACTTCAGAAGCTTTGGCAAAGACATGATCAAAGATTGCTAGTCACTTAGAATTTTTTTCTTTAAAGGCAGAGGTGCTACTCACTACCTCCAACTTCACAGTTTAGTATTGTGTCTTACAGAAAGGAACTTATGAAATAAATGACTATCATCAAATTTTTTCCAGGTCATAGGGGTACTTTACCAGCAGCATTGAATACCTGTTTATTCCCTCACCCCTTATAAAATCATTTTGTTAGGGTTTTATTGCAAGCTTTTGTGTTTTTATGCTCTTTGAGTAATTTTATTAACTAATATACCAACAACTACTTGATACTACCACTACCTAATGTTATCTTGCCACAAGGAAGCTAAGAACCAAAAAGTAATACATTTATTCAAAATCATGCAGTAAGTTTAAAAAAATGCAACTATAACACAGAACCCAATTTCTCAAACCTTAAAACTATCCCAACCCCAAGATTCGATTAAAATAACAACCTACAATGGGCATTGTCATGTCATCCCAAAACCACAATAAATGCCATTTAAGTTACACGTGAATTAGTACATCTTCTTAGATGCTTCATTCTATTGTTTGCATGTTAATCTTTATTGATACACTCTACACAGAAGAACCATGTTAAGTAGTAATCATCTAAGATATTTAAAATTCAGAAGATTTTGCTACTAGCTTTGTAATCTTTGCTTTCTAGGAAAGATTCAGTCTTTTAATTGTATTTACCACAATTCATTGTTTAGTGGAAGATACACTCTACCTTTTAAAATATGGGAACAGGAATCTGATTTTAAGTAGTAAATTGGTAACTAAATATTATATGAACAAATATCAAAAGTAAACTAAGTGATTAGAAGTACATAATTCAGCAAAAACTACTAAATCACTCCTTCAGAGAATCAGGTAAATTACTAAGACAGTGAGCTTCATATGAACTGTATCTTCTTACTGCAAACCATAAAACTACAAATTTCCTTTTCATCTCTCACAAGGAAATATATTTAATTATTGTCCAGTTGTTTGAAAATGAAAGTGCTTTCATTGCATTTTAGAAAATGAACTCATAGCATTCTGTGTACTTTGGCTTTGGGAAGATCTAGAGAGTCATCCTACAGATGTTAAATTTAGGTCCCTCAGTTCACACACCTTCTCTTAGCTAGCTTTGCCATCAGTGACGAGTTGTCATATTTGTGAAGATATGACAGACCATTGCCCTAATGCCTACTAAATGAAGCAAAGAGACATCTTTCAGGAGAAGAAATACAGTGTAATGCTAGACAATAAGATTTGTGGGATAGAGATCATAAAAGAAGTAACATTTTCTGATGGGAATATTATACACTTATGGACTCTAAAACATGGGGAATGTGTGTTTTGCAACTAAATTAAATGTTAGAAGCTTTGTGGGGAATCAGAGCAAATTATTAATATGTCTCCAAAGAGAGATTGCATATTTCAACAATGTGTGCAACTGCCTTGTAGAACAGACTGTAGAAAAGACAATGATAGATCAATTATGGGCAGGACTCATCATCAAGTAAATCCTTTCTTGGTTTTCACTATTGCTTTTTTTCTAATTAGCAGTCAGGGAACAGATAACTCAGCCTACATTTCTGGTGCTACAGGAGCCTAGAGTTTTGCCCTGGAACTCTGGTAACATTACTGATAATTCATATAGATTTGGATGATACCAGATACTGAAAAAATAGGTGTCATGCTTTCATTCATAGGAAATTGCTACAGACTATGAAATTATCACATGTGAGGATCGTTTGATTTGGGCATCAAAGATAATGTTCTAATCCAGTTTTCATGAGGTTCTTTTCCCCTGGAATGGAAGGGAACTGTAGAGGGCACTGATTTCATCTGGAGTGCAATTCTGAAAAGTAGTATTAATTACTCCGTCTCTGTGTCATTGAAGCACATACAAAGTGGATATCAATGTTGAAAAAGCAGGAAGAAAACAACAACAAAACAGTTAAGTGGAACAAAGCATGGTAAACAAGCCTAATCCCCAGCCCTCATGGCTAGATTACTATGAATCAGAGGCTAAATTGGGTTATAAAATGAGGCCATACATAAAGAAATCTTGTACTCACATTAATATTTAAACTGACCCTTGAAACTCCCGCTTGAGTTATCATGCTGTTGACACAATGAAGAATTTTTGGCGCAGGGGAGAGGGGCTTGGCCCTACTTCAACTAAATGTACCAGGCTTTGCTGACTCTCCATGGGAGGCCTTACCTTTTCCAGTAGGTCATGGAGGGAGAGAGGGGGATGATGGGGGCCGGAGTGGGAAGAAGGATGAAAGGGAGGATCTGTGGTTGGTATGTAAAATGGATTTAAAAATATTAAGTAATTAAAAAAAATATTCCCACCAGGCCGTGGTGGCGCACACTTTTAATCCCTGCACTCAGGAGGCAGAGGCAGGCGGATCCTTGTGAGTTGGAGGCCAGCCTGATCTACCCAGTGAGATCCAGGAGAGGAGCAAAGCTACACAGAGAAATCCTGTCTTGAAAAACCAATATATATCCCAAGAATATAATGATGATAAAAGCAAAGAAAGACTGAAGTCCTGGTGCAAGCCAGAGGAGAAGCTTGTCTCCAAAGAGAGATTGCATATTTCAACAATGTGTGCAACTGCCTTGTAGAACAGACTGTAGAAAAGACAATGATAGATCAATTATGGGCAGGACTCATCATCAAGTAAATCTTTTCTTGGTTTTCACTATTGCTTTTTTTCTAATTAGCAGTCAGGGAACAGATAACTCAGCCTACATTTCTGGTGCTACAGGAGCCTAGAGTTTTGCCCTGGAACTCTGGTAACATTACTGATAATTCATATAGATTTGGATGATACCAGATACTGAAAAAATAGGTGTCATGCTTTCATTCATAGGAAATTGCTACAGACTATGAAAATGCTGAATGATAATGATTTACATTCCTTATTTATTTGTCTCAGAATAAGCAAAGCTAATGCTGTCTTTGAAACACTTTGTCATTCATTTAATAAATAGACTTAGTAAAGGTATTTGTTTATGCAAAGCAGCATCTATCTCTCTGTTACTTTCCTGGGGTTATAATATGATCAACTGTCTCCGTCTTCTGCCTCCATGTCATCCCCACCATGGTAAAGTCCCCTGAAAGTGTAAGCTGAAATAAACCCTTGCTTCTGCACATGGTTTTTGTCAGGGGTGTTGTCACACCAATGGGAATAACTAATATAATAATGATAATAATGGTGATGATGATGATGATGATGATGATGATAATAATAATACTTCTCAGGATTGTTTTAACAAGTAAATATATACCAAGTAGCTAGTATGCCTGGAAAATAGCCAGCAATAATACTCAGATCTTAGGTATAAATTGGAGGAATCCTAGCAGAAGGGATACATGACTCACAATATTGCATCCTTATTCTCTTTATTTCAGAATGCTGTATAATTGGTGCAACTTCCTGATTAACCAGAACAAAAGAACATTTTCTTCAATTTGGCTCTCAAACTCTCTTAGCATTATGTTCTTTAAGGCAAAGACCAACTAATTAAATATTTCTCCCTATTCTGATTTCTATGTCCATATTGACATGCAGTAAATATTTATACATCTAAATATAAAGGACATACTTCACTAAAATAATGACTCAAGTTTAGACCCCAACATGTTGCACTTTCTAAATATAAAGGTTTTTTTTTTCATTTGAAATCAAGTAGGAAGTAGTTTACAGTACATTTCAGAGATGTTCTAATCATGGACTTCAATGTACTAAACATATTTTACATACATAATGAGACTTGTGTATTAGTGACATCTGTTACTGCTTAATCAGCTCCTAAGAATAATAACAAATAATCACAGAAATGGAGTTAGGAAGTCCGTGTTTTAATTAAATCTGTTTACCTCAAAATTGGGTGTATTTTTTTGAGTCCCTGTTCATAGGTTCCATACTATATGTTGGCATGATTTCAATCCCTTCTAAGAATAGGCATTTATCTTTATTTTTTTCACTGCCTCTTCTATGCCTAGGGCCATTGACTCAGATATCTTCTAATTTTCATTTAAACTTATCTTTATCACATTGCTGATACTTTTGAGCTTCTATAGCCCAGAAGGAAACTGTTTGCAACAATCAACCAGTTAATTCAGATGGTCAGAACATACTAATGAGGTCAAGACTATGAGTTTAAGTTTTCACTTTTTAATTTTTTTAAGAATTCCACACATAATCACTATATCTACATCACTTCCACCCCTCCCTCTCCACTCAAAGACCTCACAGGTCCCTCCCTCCCAATTAATGATCTCTTCTTTAATAACTATTTGTGTATGTCTATGCATGTGTGCACACACACGCAAACATGTGTGAGCATGCATGTGTGTGTGTTTATGTATAATAGAGAGGGGGGACATGAATGCATGCACACATGTATATACAATCCATTGAATCCATTCAGCATTACTCATATGTACACATACATAGAGCTAACCACTTGGGATTGGACATCACATACATGAACTTCTCTCTGGACAAAACTGATTTTCCCTCTCAGCAGCCATTGACTACTTCTTCATTTAGGGATAGGACCATGTTGAATTTCCCCTATCCACACTTGCATGTCAGCTAGTGTTGTTATTATGTTGATCTTATTCAGGTAACTATATTCTTGAGATTCCATGGATGCCTTTTTCCCATCATGTATAGGAGACATTATCAATATGCTTCTTAAGCCTCTGGAATTTGCAATCTTTCTACCTAATCTGTGATTTTTTTTCTTGATTAATGATTGGCGTGGGAGGGTCCACTCCATTCGGGTGGTGCAACCCCATGTAGGTGGTCCTGGATGTTATAAAGAAAGCAGGCTGAGTAAACCACAGAGAACAATCCAGTAGACAGTATTCCTCCATAGTTTCTGCCTCAGTTTTTGTCTCCAGGTTGCTGCCACAACTTCTTTAGATGATGGACTGTGATGTGAAAGACTTAAGTGAAATAAACACTTTTCTACTGAACTTGCTTTTAATCATTTTATCTATGGTCATTTCACATATTAATTCTTCTGCAGTTCTTCTACTCTCTGTATATTCTCCTGTGATTAAAAAAAAAAAGGAGAATAAATCTACTCAAGCAGCTACATATGTTGAGGGGCATGAAACAACTTAAACAGTCACAGCTTGATGGTGTCAAATCCAGATTGATTTGAGATTACCACAAGCAAAGGAATCAATATTTATCAACAGAAATAGTAATATTTGTTACTTCATTTTGAAGGTCATGCATATAAAGCATATGTGCGTAATGGTGAAGCTCAAAGATACTTCCTCTGCTTGCATTTGACACTGCACTGTAGGCTAGCTTCTCCTTGAGTTAGTGCTGAATCCCTTTTTCAATATTGACGTTTGCCATTATATATGTCCTAAAAATAATGGTGTTATGTAGAAATCAGAAGATAGTGCAAGGATTTCTATCAGAAGAGGGACACAAACTTCACAAATACCAAGTGGTCAGTAGCAAATAAAGTACAGTCAATAGATGCTTTTAAGGCTGATGTAGCAACAAAGCTGAGAGAGTGAAGTAGAGAACCTGGAGGCATAGTCATTATGTAGAGGATCTGTGCCTTTCTCTGGATAGCATATCTGTTCTGGCACTCTACACCAAGATGTTACAGACAGGATTTCAGATCCAAGAATATTAAGGTTACAAACCACTTAATAGTTTTTCATTTTTATTGTTATTTTAGATAGCATATAAAGCATAATTGATTTGTTATACCACTTTCCACAGATATCCATCATTATAATTTGTTCTTATTTATTCTTCTCTCTCACTCTTGCAACCATCCTTAGGAGGAGAAGAGATATCCTAAAGAGACATTTGTAGACCTCCCTTAGGCCATCAGATTTGAAATAATGGACCTCAAAGAATTAAAAGTATTTTTTAGAAATACCATGCTTAGAAAAAAGAAAGGCTGAAGCCCTGGAGCCAGTCAGAGAAAGAACTTGACTCCTGGGAAGAAGTTACACAATTTTGACCACTTTGCAGACTACCTTGCAGCATAGACTGGAGCCATGACAATGATAGGTCAATTTAGGGTGGGACCACACCTTGGCCAAGACTAGTTATGCATACCTCTGGCCCTCTGCTGAAATATAAACTTCATATTAGTACTTTGAAGATGGAATTAGGGGATGTATGTGTTTCTCTTCCTGACGTGGCCATATTAAACAAATCTTTCTCATTTTTTTTTTTTTTACTATTACACATCTCTTTAGTGGGTGTATTTGGGAGATATAAGACTGAACTTAGTTTGAGGAGGTTGCCAGAGGCAAGTGCTTAAACCCTAATAAATCTATCAGAATTCCCACGTTCCCTATGTATCCCTACTGCCTGTCCATAGCCTAGCTGGCCCCATTCTACATTCATGTCATAAGAATTCCTTTGCCTTTTCTTTTCCTTTAAGATCTCTTCCTTTGTTCTCATGGTCCCATTTCTGTTTTATACATTACACAGATACACACATGCAAAACACATACATGATACATTTGTATCTGAGAAAACATGCAGCATTTGTCTTTCTAAGTATGACTTACTTTGTTTAATATAACAGTCTCCAGTGGTGTCATTTAAAATTATTTTATGACCTGGCATGAAAATTTAAATGAAAAGATTCTATGGGATAATGCTTTTGTACACTGGCTTAATAATACACTGATTGGCCAGTAGCCAGGCAGGAAGTATAGGTAAGATAAGCAGATAAGGAAAATTCTGGGAAGAGGAAGGCTGAGTGAGGAGATGCCAGCCCACCATCCAGGGAGCATCATGTAATGACACACAGGTAAAGCCACGGAGAACATGGTGACACATAGATTAACAGAAATAGGCTGAGTTTAAGTATAAGAGCTAGTCAGTGGTAAGCCTTAGCTAATGGCTGAGCAGTTTTAATTAATATAAGTCTCTGTGTGTTCATTTGGGTCTAAGTGGCTGCAGGACACTGGAGTCAGGCAGGACCAGAAAAACTTTCAGCTACAGAGAGGTCTTGTGGCATAGGCCTATAATCTCAGGTACTTGGAAGGCTGAGTCAGGGACACTACAAGCTCAAGCCCTGCCTGGGCCACAAAGTGACTCAAGGGTTCCTATTAGATAACTTAGTAATGCCCTGTCTCAAGATTTTAAAAATGAAAAATAGAAGTGAAGCTGTAGGTCAATGGCCGAGTACTTTCTTAGCATACATAAGGCCCCAGGTTTAATCCTCAGTAACACTTCAAAACAGGATTTTTTTCAGTATTATTGCATAGCATTATTGTTATTGCTAACATTATTGTGTATTTTAAAACACTGAATTTTAAAAGTGTTTACTATAAAATGCTAAGTATTCAGTTGATGTATATATTAACCTAATTTAACCACTTACAAAATATAAATATGAAATGTGTCAAAACTTTACATTGTATCCTATAAAATATGTACTTTTTTATTTTAAAATAAAAACCCTTAAATATACCTATATGCCACATTTTGAGAGACATCTTAAGGAACATAATTGCTGGCTTCATACTGAGGATACTGGATAAGGAGGACTAGTCCTATTGTTTCAGTCACCCAGAGGATTTCACTTGGCTTTCCTGGTGCTCCTCCAAAGAGATTTCAAAGACAGTAGCAAGGTATCCATGCTCAAATTATGGACTTCCTCACCCACAGAGATCTAAGAATCTCCCCTCACTGGGAGATTTCTTGTACAGCATCCATTCATCCAGACACTTGTCATATGTTTCCTTAGTGCCTGCTATGTTCTGGGTGTTGGAAATAAAATGAAATAAAATCTGTGGTTTCATATAGATAACATTCTAAAAAGGGAGTGATGCAAAAACACAAAAATAGATAAACGTGTTTTGTCAGTGTGTGTTAATTGCTAAGTACAAGCCTGAAGCTCAACAAGGCAAAAGAGAGTAGAGCAGTAGCTATTGTTTAAATAGGGTAGTGACAGAATGTCTAAGAGGCATTTGCATTTTAACAAAACACATTCATTAAGCACTAACCATGTGCTAGCCACCATATCTTTACTGAAACCCTGTGAAGCAGAACTATTATGTTTGTTTTGTGGATAAGGAAATTGGAATAAAAAAAATAACTTTCCTAAGGAAACATAGTAAGACACAGATGGGGTTTGAACTCAAACAGTATGGTCCTGAATCCCATCCTTATAAGCACTGTGATGCTTGCATTTTGGACTCTGCCTGAAGCAGAGAGAGGCTAATGAAAAGCAGAACAGAACTGTACAAAAGAGGCAGTTACTGATGCAGAGTAAGGGAGTTGCCTGGCTGAGAGACCCAAAAAGAGGAGAAGAAATAAACTGACTAATACTATAATATTTTATTTAATTAATTTATTACTTTATTTTTATTTAATCTCCTAAGAAACTATAAGTTAATTGTAGGACACCAACTTTACAAATAACCAAACTGAGTATACAGTGTAGCTAAGCAAATAGCCCATGTTCTTACAGAAACAAAAGACTAAGACTATGAGTGGGGGTTAATTATCAGCAAAACCTCTGTTCCTACATGCTATGCTATCTCTCACGAGAAGGACAAGATAAAGAAGTCCAAAGTAAAAATACACAGGGACAAAGTGAGAAGGAAGGGACATAAAGATGACAGCATTAGAGGGTCAGAGCAATGATAGTGGCTTAGGGAACTTTTCAGAGTACTCTACTTCTACAGTGAATTTTTCACTCTGTTCAGGATGCTGAAGCAGAATATAAGAAAAGCAGGTGGTTTATACACAACAAAAATCTGTTCTCTCACAGTTCAAGGGGCTGAGAAGCTCAAGATCAGTGTACCAGCAGATAGGAAGTCTGGTGACTGTTCTGTCTGGTTTTCCCAAGGTCTTTGCAAGAAAGAAGGGGCATCCAGGATCCCTCAGGTCTATTGTATATGAATACTAATTCTATTTTTGATGACTCTGCCTTCTTAGGGCCTATATTCCTTGTAGAAATGTCATATAATTGAAGGGTATGTGGCTTCAACATGTAAATTTGGGGGAAGTACACAAACACTCAGAGAATGATGTCATGTTAGGTGGATTTTTACAGATTCCTATGATTTAGAGATGTGAAGAGTTTCTGTATCTAGTTTTATTCTAAGGCTTTATTATATTCATATGGGTTCAAGAACATAACAATTGTTGATGTCTTCCAATTAAGTATTCTAGTAAAGCAAGGCAAGTAAGCTTCTTAAGTATACAAATGAACATTTAAGAGCCATTTGGGGTTTGAGTACTAGCAAGCAGTTGTTTGATAACAAGGCTTTATTTTTCTTTCCCTGTAAAAGCACAGTTTAAAGCTGTCAGCCTTAATGAAATAACTTTAGAAATGCCTTGCCTGCCAACCTTTTCCTTTCTAATAATACAGTAGTAACACTGTGGGAATGTCAGAATAATAGGCTGATGGGCAGTGTTGGCAAAGAAAGCCAAATGGCGTATTGCCTGTCTTGTGCTGCAGCCACTGTGTGGTAGAAGCCAGGATGTGGTCAGGTCACATGTGGGTTGGGACTGACTCACCCATTCATTATTCTTGGTGAGCAGCAAGTCTGCATCTCACCCCATGCCTGCTCAGCTTTGCCTTCTCTTTCCATTCCCTACCTCTCTTCTCTTCCCACTCTCAGGCACAGTTTAGTTCAGACAAAGCAATGCATAGACTTTCTTTAAAAGAGCCTTAGGTGGCTCTAGCCAACGGGAGGTGGAGAGTTCTCCCATAGCTAGAGGCTTTCCCTTGACATCATTTGCATTCTTCAGATTATTTTAAAAGGAAAATTTAGATATTGGAATACAGCGGTAGGGGAGTCCAGAGAAGGCACTAACATTCAATTTGAACTCTTGTAGAGCCAGAAAGCAATAACATCCATTGAATGTGGAATTAGAATTGTAAGTTGATTGTAAATAAAATATTATGAAAAAAAAGTTCATTTTCAAAAGCTATTGCCAAATATGCAGGTTTTGAAGAGCTGGAAGATAAGAAATACTAGTCTGGTATTTTGAAATTTTCCTCAAAGAATGAGGGTAGACCACTTCTATGACATCTCCTGCTACTAGTATTCCATCTGTCAAATGACTTCAGTGCCATTTTTTTTATTGTAAACCTTCTGTGCCAATGTCTTTCATGAATTTCCATTTTAACTTATAAACAAAAGTAGAGAACTGAGCTGACTCTTAATCCTTAATGGAGTAGCAGCTGTCTATGGCTGCACATCTGTATATTATAGCCTCTGCTCTATAGCACTTTCCCACCTAGACAGTCGCAGCAACGTCTATACTTAGGAAATAGTTGTTAATTGAAGCACAATTTCTGTTGTTTTGCCAGATTTGGTCTGATGCCAAATTCCCTTTCCAAGATGCCAAAGACCACCTGCTGTCAGCAAGGGGAAGGAAATGGGGCAAAGAAATAAAGAGAAAGTAAGGTTATAGACTAGTCAGGAGAAAAATGTGACTATGGAATACATTCCACAAATTAAGCAATCTATAGAGAGTAATTTGGCTGGTGGCAATTGTCAGAATGTCATGTCAGCTTTAAAATCAGAAAGCTGCCATTGTCACTTGGCTTGTAGAGATTCACTTGGGGATAGAAGGGAGGGGGAGCCAATATGGAGGAAAGCCAGCTAAGAGGAAGCTACACAAGTGCTCTGTTTATGGAATTTTCCTCAGGGAAATAAAACCATTGCTTACTCCACAACTGGATTTTGCATATTCTTAATGAGGAAGGGAGGGTAGAAAAGAGATAAAAGAACAGGGCTTGCATCCAGAGACATGTAGGAGCAGAAATGGCAAGCTTGGTAACTAACTCAATGGATAACATGCAGTATAGAATGGAGTGGTATGCTGAATAGGTAATCAGTATTGCTAGACATGTATATGACATTTCAAGCCATAAGTTCCCTTACTTCATATTTTTTTCTTCACTGCAGGCTTCTCCTCTTTGCTGATCCCAAATAATTCATTGACAAAATGTTTGCAAAAAAATGGAAAACTATATCATACAATGTACTAAGGGGTATGTAAAATTCCACACACTCTGAGAATTTGTGGTCTAATAATGGTTGAATTAATTCTTTCAGAATAAATTAGAGTTTAATTTTTTATTTTATTTTAAAAAATGTTTTAGACCATGTATTTTGATTGCATTCTTTTCTCTTCCCCAACTCCTCCCATTTCCTTCCCACCTCTCTACCCTCCCAACTTCATGTGCTTAGAATTTTTTTAAAACTTTAGTTTCTATCTAAGCCAGCAGCTCTCAACCAGTGGGTTGTGACCCCTTTGGTGTCATATATCAGATATCTTAGATATAAGATATTCACATTATAATTCATAACAGTAGCAAAATTACAGTTAAGTATCAACAAAATAATTTTATGGTTGGGGGTCACCACAACATGAGGGACTGTATTAAAGGGTCTCTGTAGTTGGAGTTTTTCTGCCTGGCCCACAGTCAGGACAAATCTTTCTCACCCACCAGGCCCACAGATGCTCAGACCCAACCAAGTAAAAACACAGAAACTTATATTGCTTACAAACTGTATGGCCGTGGCAGGCTTCTTGTTATCTACTTCTTCTATCTTAAATTAACCCATTTCTATTAATCTATACTTTGCCACGTGGCTTGTGGCTTACCAGTACCTTACATCTTGTCATGGCAGCGGCTGGCTGTGTCTCTCTGCCTTCACCTTACACTTCCCAGAATTCTCCTCTCTCCTTGTCCTGCCTATACTTCCTGCTTGGCTACTGGCCAATCAGCATTTTATTTATACAGATCAATATCCACAGCAGGTCTCAGCATTAGGAAGATTGAGAGCCACTGTACTAAGCGGGAAAAGACAGGGAATGAGATAATCAATAAAGAATATTACAGTGAGGCTAAGGAAGAAGAGAGGGGAATAAATGGGAATAGAACAACTGTGTGACTCCCATAGGTATCTTTAAGGGAAGAGCTGATAATCCAGAGATGTACATAACTGAGTCTGCAGCTCAAAGACAGGTGAATGTTACCTCTGAGTATCCATTTTGCAACAGTCCTTTTCTTCTATCCTAAATACTCCCACAGAAACTATAGGCTTTATGATTTGGGAGAGTATATCCACTTGGGGAAATGGTAGAAAAGATCACTGAAATTATTTAACTCTAATGGCAGTAGGAGTGGAACTAGGAAATGCAAGACAACTATTTACTTCAATTTTGAAAGTAGTTTTCAAGTAAGGTCTTTAAACCCAGCATCCCAAAGAATCAATAAAAGTTTTAAAAAGATCAATAAATATAGATTTGCAAATAAAAAGAGAGAATGAGTGCATTTACATCCAGAATATTGGGCACACTCATTATCCAAAATAAAGGAGGAGATGGCAGACACACGAGAGATGCAAGCAAATGGATCAAATACTTCAACCAGCCTGAAACCAAAGAAACTTATTCTCCCAAGGCTAGGGATGCAGATTTATTGGGAATATTGTTTATGTTCGAGGTTCTTGGACTATGAAAACCATAGGGTAATTTCTATATTTTGACATATAGGCAGGGAGACATTCACACACATTCAAACACAATCCAGATACTTATTGGCATATCCTTGGTTCTACCAGAAGATCAGAATAATTTTTTTTAATATAAGCGAGAAACAAGAAGCTCAGCACAGAATTTAGCCAGAGGGATTAGGATAAGAGGACTTCTAGTTAAATAGAACAGTGTCTTATTAAAGGTACAGATCTGTGATTAATGATCCAACATTTCTACTTAAGAACTCATTTCCATATGAATCTTCAATTCCATTGTGATGGATTATGTCATTCTGAATTACTTGGTGTCTTTTACCATATCATTATTTGGGGGTGAGTCTGGAAGACTGATAAATAAAATCTCATTTGTCAATTTGTCATGGATTTTTCTTGGCCTGAAAAGTTTTACAGATCTTATTAATATAAGATTGACTTATTGGAAATTTTGTGAGATTCTCTTCCCATGGGGAATTTTTCTATTTTTTCTTTTCTTTCTTTTTCTTTTGCTAAATATCTATAATTTGTGGTATTTATCTAAGTATTTTAGAAAAATTTTCTTCAAAGGAAAATAAAGCCCTAAAAGAGAAAATAACTTCAAAACATCAGACAGCTGACTTCATTGAGTCCCTTCTCTCTTAATGCTTTCATTCATTTTATTGGATTTTAACAAGAGTACTGTCTGTACCAAGCCACAGAACTTATTAATATAATTCAGAAGGAAAAATATAATTAAACTGTCAAACTTGTGTCTATATATGTGTGTAAAACAAAGTCAGAATGAAACAAATAACAAAGGCATTGAATAACACAAGTCCAATGCATCGCTTGTGTAAGAGCCAGGAAGTTGCTTGAGTGGCAGTGGCTCCCTTTCGTCTTCAGGCAGCATCTCCTATCACTCAAATTTGATTTTGATTTTGTGATATTATCTGAAAACTTTAGATACAGTACAGCATATTTCTAATTAAAATGTGTATTGTATATATGTGTACCAACAAATTTAATCTGAAAAGGAAAATCAGAAGACAGTTAACGCTTGTTTCCTTTAGCATTCCTATTAGAATCTCAAAAGGTAATCTAAATAAACCATCACACAAATGATGACAAATAGGAGGTGTCATAGGAAGCCCATGCTAGGTTGTCCTCACATGAGGTGCTACTGATGTGCATTTGGAAATCTTCATATACCCCTAAACTTACTTCAGAAACTGTTGCTTTCTTGGCTCCTTCAGAGAAACCAAGAGAAGGGAATTTACTTTATTACTTCTCTGTTAAACTCTATCTTTTTCCCTACACATGTCAATCCAGGAAATATCAACTAGGTGAGTTTCAAATAAAGGTGATTTTATTTATGGTAATTTATTGGATTAGTAATTTACATTATTGTACTGCATGGAATGCTGGCTTTGAAAAAAGAAGTTAATTGGATGTGAGAGTGGTTGCAACCTTTTTTAATTGCATGAAACCATTGGCATTGCATCGAGCCTTCTCATAGCAACACAGACTCTGATCTTTTCTATCAAGTGATCAAATACCAGAGAAGTTACATTGTGTATATCTTTTATAAGCACCAATTTATTGCTTCATGGTAGTTACACAATTGCCACCCCACCTCTACAATTTGCTTCACTGAATTCTCTCTAAAGAAGTACCTATAATTCTATTTTTAGACTAAACAATTTATTATAAAATTGTGTGTATTCATATCATCACCGTATGTTTTATTGAGGTGTCTATTTTCTATCCTATATAATTTTTCATCCTTCCAACTAATCAGCATGGATGATTACTAGGCTCAATAAATGAAAGTGCTATAAGTCATGTATCTAATGGTAAAATTACAACTGAATCCTTGGTATCATGACTGGCATGTTCAGTGCCTGCAGTATCCAGTAAAGCTGCCACAAATATTTCAGTTCCCTTACAGCCAACTATATATTAAGTTTATACTTGCCTGTGCCTTTGAAATCATTTGTAAATGACTTTAATTGGCTATGGAAATGTGAGCAGAAGGGTCCCTTGTCATTTCTTGGTAGAAGCATTTCCTTGTTTTTCATTTATCCCTCTGTAGTGACATGGAAAACTATTTCAAATGGGTTGTCCTTTGAGTAAATCCTTTGAATGATTATCGGACAGAGCCTTCACCTTACCAACTTGTATTGAAAATGAAATCTAAGTAAGAGATATACTCTTGGTATTTTAATATTTTAATACAATAGGGTTTGAGTTATTTCTCTTGACTTACAGATTCATTCTTTCCATAGAAAGGACCAATATTATCTTGTTAAAGTGTGTCTTTCACATAGCCTCAAATCTGTAAAACCTAATTCCCTTGAGACTAATGTTACTACTTTTGCAAATCTCCATTAATAACAACTTGTGCTTATTCTCAAACTAAAGTATTTTGGATTTGGTAGATGAGCCACTACCCAATTCTCTTTAAGCATAGTAGTGATAGATTCACGCCTTAAAGGAATGTGAGGATCCCAGTAATTATTCTTGCAACTCTTAATCAGATGAGCATACTGTCTTTTTCCTTCATTTGTGGTTTTACATCAGAAAAGAAGATTTTTAGTGTGAGAGGAGAAGAGCACAAATTGTATTAGAGGAGATGACTATGGCAGTGATCACAACTGCATGTATTTGGAGGTAGCCTTGACCGATTGAGTTTAAGTGCACTTCACATACTATCTATGAAGGAAGAAGAGATTATAACTGTGTTTAAATACACCCTAGAATTAAAAGCTGAATTTTTAAAGATAGAAGTAGGTTTCTCTGAGTATATATCTTTGGGCAGTGAAAATGCCAGATATTGGGGGGAAATGGCAAAAATAGAACTAAGGGAAAGCATTAGGGAAAAATAGTTACCTTCTTACAGATATAATTCACATTTCAACATGGCCTTCCCTTTATCCCATAAAAATGGTCATTATCTTTCTTTCATCAACCCTGACCTAATCACTCAGAATAAAAATAAATAGTATGTAGAAGAAGTACTCAAATTTTAGAATCCCAAACATTATATTATTATATTCAACTCTCTTTTGTCTTGAGAAGGACACAGATATCCAGAAAGTAAAACAGACTTGCCAATTCATACATAGCTATTAACAAACAGGACTGTCAAGATCAGTACCCATTTAATCAAACCTTAAAGGTGCTTCATGTTTAATTTTGTAACATAAATATCTATTTGGCATCCTGTAATATAAGACACATCTTCTATACACTAATATGTGACAGTGAAAAAGAGGAGAATAAATTATTCAGATTATATAAAAAATAAATACCCCATATGTTAAGATTTAGGTGTCCCAGCACACAAGAGGCAGAGGCCGGCAGATCTCTGTGAGTTTGAGACCAGCCTGGGCTACAGAGTGAGTTCTGGGAAAGGTGCGACAGCTACACAGAGAAACCTTGTCTTGAAAAAAAAAGATTTAAGTGTGATTGGTCCCAATGTTTGTTGTCAATGTATAGACAGTCACATGATAATGCAACAGTTCATATTGCAATAGATTGTAGTGCTCTGTCTCCAATAGCTCTACTGTTTTCTATTGCTCTCATCTACTTGTTTCAAGATGACAATGTCAAAATACTGTTACAATAGTTATATTAACTTCATGTTTTACTCATTAGCAGAGCAATTTAATTTTTACATTATTTATTCTTTTTGATATGATACCTCATTGTTCTAGTTTGCCTTTCTATTGATATTATTCAAAAATATGAATGGCAGGTCCAGGAGAAACTCCAAAACAATGGTTCTCAACCTGTAGGTCATGACCCCTTTGGGAATGTAATGACTCTTTTACAAGGGTCACCTAAGACTATTGGAAAACTCAAATATTTACATTATGATTCATAACAGTAGTAAATTACAGTTATGAAGTAGCAACAAAAATAATTTTATAGTTGGGGATCACTACAACATGAATAACTGTATTAAAGGATCACACCATTAGGAAGGTTGAGAGTCACTGCTCTAAAACAATATAGTCTATTTCTATTACCCTTTGTTACCTCTCAGAATTTTAAGGTAAGACCCTAATTTTGAAGACACCACATACTTCAGACAGGACTCATAGAAACCAGATCAGAAGTGAGCTGTAAGCCTCCTCCCTAAAGATTAGCACTCCTAGTATCAGAAGTTGTGATATAGGCTGTGAAGGAAAAGAGCAATCAATGGTTCTACTCATATGAAATCCTGCAAACCACAACAATAACTCTCCTGGGAAGATGTCCCTTGTGAGTTAAGGTTAGCTGGTGGCTCCCATTATTTCCCTGATCTCTAAGGCTTTCACCCCTATATTTGGCTCCGTGTTTTTTTTTTTTATTTAATAAGATCACTTAGAAATTTGGCTACATTTGGTGCCCAATGTGGCAAGTCATGAGCTACATTATGGTGGATTTATGGCCTGCAGGCTTGAGCTACAGCATGGTGGATTCCTGCCAAGTTACATGGAGGTTTCTCCAAGATGTACAGTGCACTGCATGATGGATTTAGATTTTTACTAGTACAAAAAAAGGGGGGACCTTGGTTACATGCTACTTTGATAGAAGCATAGAGCCACTGCCTCCCAGAGTCACTGGAGAGCATGGCTCCCAGAGCTGGTGGTGAATTATCTCCACCATGTTGAAAAGCTGAGATGGGCAGAGCCAGAAACCAAAGCTACTGCTTCAGTACTAATCACTGCAGTTTAAAGCAATAGATTCACAATAAGGCAGATTCAGCTGGAGTAAGACTTTAAATGGATTACAATGTACATAAAAATGTACAAATGTATGTAGGCTTTGAAGAGAGAAGAAAATGAATACAGACAGTTATATAAAGAAATAGTTTAAAAAAATAAAGTCTTTAAAGAGACAGTAAAGGTAGTATCAAAAAGCCATGTAAAGATGGATATTACACAGAGAATCTGCATTATGTTGTCTTTGGGATTTTTAACTGCAGAAATACATTTAATAATAAAGGCTCCCAAGTTAAACCAGTATGTATATCTTAAAGGTATCTTGACTACAAAATTTGGATCTAAGGGTATGTTGCTTTGGAAAGGAAATTCTGTTTTTGTTTCCACAGGAAGCAAGAGGCTATGGATTTGTTCCAGGTTAAACTGGATCAGATTTGATCAAGCCAGACCTCCCGAAACTTAACAGATGGTACCTATCAACAAAGATTACAGCCTGTCTTCCCAGGACTTGACCATTGTCTTGAATTTACTCAGGATCCCCATAAGACTGCCAGCACCCACAATCATCAGGAAGTAGCCTAGAAAACTGCACCCACATTACCAAAAATGGATTATGGATGTTTGTCTTTGTTTAGGATTTTGGTTACAAATTGTTATTGGTCATAGTCAATATCTTTCTAAAGAAAAAAGAGAGATAAGACAGATATGATTGGATAAAAGGGCAGATTATTGAATCTACATTTCAAGAGCAACAATATATGTAAAATGTTTTAAATTGCTATAGATTTTAGTATACTGATGCAAATTTAAAGTAAACTTGTTATACTGTATGTAAATTTCTACTCTTGTTTAAGGTATTATGTTTATGTTACTCATTTAAATTATAATGGAAAATTAAAAAATACAGATTAATAACTAGTCATCCATGATAATCAACCTTATAGTCATGTTAGTAAAGTTTTCTAGATTTACACAGATAAATTCAATTAGGGAGGTAATCTTCAAACACTTCAAAGACATACAGAATATGGCATTTAAAATGTTTTTTTAAGATGGTGCTTAGACATCATCTATTTATTTGTTTCTACACCCTGACCACAGTTTCACCTCCCTCCTCTCCTCTCAGTCTCTCCTCCACCCCACCATCTTCCACTCCTCCTCTGTTTCTCTTCAAAAAAAGGCAGGTCTCCCATGTACATCAGCCAGCTATGTTATAGCAAGTTGCAACGAGACTAGACACCTCCTCTTCTATCAAGGCTGGATAAGGCAACCCAGTAGGAGAAAGGGTCCCAAAAGCAGATAACGGAGTCAGAGATAGCTCCTGATCCCACCGTTAGGAGTTGCACAAGAAAATCAAGTTATACAGCCATAACATATATGCAGAGGGCCCATCTTCCCCCACCCACTCCCCTCTATTCCCAACTCCTCCAGGGCCAAGACTCCCCTGGGGATTCTTTTAAACCTGGTGGATTCACTACAGGCAGGTACAGTCCCTTCCTTCCAGGCTGAGCAAAGTGTCCCTGTGTAAGCCCAAGGTTCCAAACAGCCAGCTCATGCACTAAGGACAGGTCCTGGTCCCACAGCCTGGATGCCTCCCAAACAGTTCAAGCTATTCAATTATCTCACTTATCCAGAGGGCCTGATCCAGCTGGGGGCTCCACAGCCTTTGGTACACAATTCATGTGCTTCCATTCTTTTGGCTATTTGTCCCAGTGCTTTTTTCAATTTTGATCTCAACAATTCATGCTCTTACAATCCCTCCTCTTTCTTGACAATTGGACACCTGGAGCTCCACCTGGGGCCTGGCTGAGGATCTCCGCATCCACTTACATCAGTTATTGGATGAGAGTTCCAGCACGACTGTTAGGGTGTTTGGCCATCTGATCACCAGACTAGGTCAGAGCAGGCTTTCTCTCGACCATTGCCAGCAGTCTACAGAGGATATATCATTGTGGATTTTTGAGGACCTCTCCAGCACTCTGCCTATTCCTGTTCTCATGTGGTCTTCATTTACCATGGTCTGTTATTCCTCGTTCTCCCTTTCTGTTCTTGATCCAGCTGGGATCTCCTGCTCCTTTTGCTGTTTTCCCCTCAAACCTTGCCCTTCATTACTCCCACTGTCGTCCAGGTTGTTCATGAAGATCTCATCCATTTCTCTGTCATTGGGTGATCCCTGTGTCTTTCCTAGGGTCCCATTTTCTAGGTAGCCTCCCTGGAGTTGTGTAGCAGTCTAGTCATCTTTGTTTTACATCTAGTATCCTCCTATGAGTGAGTACATACCATGTTTGTCATTCTGAGTCCGGGTTACCTCACTCAGGATGATTTTTTCTAGATCCATCCATTTGCCTGCAAACCTCATGATGTCATTGTTTTTCTCTGCTGAGTATTGTGTATATGTACCAAATTTTCTATACACATTCTTCGGTTGAAAGGCATCTAGCTTGTTTCCAAGTTCTGGCTATTACGAACAATGCTGATATGAACATAGCTGAGCCCTTGTGGTATGATTGAGCATTCCTTGGGTATATGCCCAAGAGTGATACTGCTGTGTCTTGGGGAAGATTGATTCCCAATTTTCTAAGGAAGCGCCATATTGATTTCCAAAGTGGCTGTACAAGCTTGCATTCCCACCAGCAGTGGAGGAGTGTTCCCCTTGCTCCACATCCTCTCCAGCATAAGCTGTCTTCTGTGCTTTTGATCTTAGCCATTCTGACAGGTGTAAGGTGGTATCTCAGAGTCGTTTTGATTTGCATTTCTCAGATAAATAGGGATGTTGAACAATTCCTTAAATGTCTTTCAGGCATTTGAACTTCCTCTGTTGAGAATTCTCTGTTTAGTTCTATAGCCCATTTATCAATTGGACTGTTGGGCATTTTGATGTCCAATTTCTTCAGTTTTTATATATTCTGGATATTAGCCATCTGTGAGATGTGGGGTTGGTGAAGACCTTTTCCCATTCTGGAGGCTGTCACTCTGTCTTGTTGACAGTGTCCTTTGCTTTACAAAAGCTTCTCAGTTTCAACAGGTCCCATTGATTGATTGTTTCTCTCAGTGTCTGTGCTACTGGTGTTATATATAGAAAGTGATCTCTGGTACCAATGAGTTCAAGACTACTTCCTGCGTTCTCTTCTATCAGGTTCAGAGTAACTGGATTTATGTTGAGGTCTTTAATCCACTTGGACTTAAGTTTTGTGCACAGTGACAGATATGGATCTATTTGCAGCCTTCTACACATTGACATTCAGTTAAGCCAGCACCATTTGTTGAAGATGCTTTCTTTTTTCCATTGTACATTTTTGGCTTCTTTGTCAAAAATTATATGTTTATAGGTGTGCAGGTTAATGTCAGGGTCTTCAATTTGATTCCATTGGTCCACATGTCGGTTTTTATGCCAGTACCAAGCTGTTTTCATTATGGTAGCTCTATAGTAGAGCTTGAGGTCGGGGATTGTGATGCCTCCAGAGGTTGTTTTATTGTACAGGATTCTTTTGGTGATCCTGGGTTTTTTGTTTTTCCATATGAAGTTGAGTATTATTCTTTACAGATCTGTGAAGCATTGTGTTGGTAATTTGATGGGGATTGCGTTGAATCTGTAGATTGCTTTTGGTAAGATTGCCATTTTTACTATGTTGATCCTGCCTATCCATGAGCATGGGAGATCTTTCCATTTTCTGACATCTTCTTCAATTTCTTTTTTCAGGGACTTAAATTTCTTGTCATATAGGTCCTTCACATGCTTAGTTAGAGTAACCCCAAGGTATTTTATATAATTTGTGGCTATTGTAAAGGGTGATGTATCTCTGATTTCCTTTTTAGCCTGTTTGTCTATTGTATATAGGAGGGCCACTGATTTTTTTGAGTTGATCTTGTATACTGCTATGTTGCTGAAGATTTTTATCAGCTGTATCAGTTCCTTGGTAGAATCTTGGGGTCACTCATGTATACTATCATGTCATCTGCAAATAGGGAAAGCTTGACTTCTTCCTTTCCAATTTGGATCCCCTTAATTTCCTTATGTTGTCTTAAAGCTCTGGCTAGAACTTCAAATACTATATTGAATAAGTATGGGGAGAGAGGACAGCCTTGCCTTATTCCTGATTTTAGTGGTATTGCTTTGAGTTTCTCTCCATTTAATTTGATGTTGGCTGTTGGCTTGCTGTAGATTTCCTTTATTATGTTTAGGTGTGTTCCCTGTATTCCTGATCACTCCAAGACCTTTACCATGAAGGGGTGTTGGATTTTGTCAAATGCCTTTTCTGCATCTAGTGAGATGATCATGTGTTTTTTCTCTTTGAGTTTGTTTATATGGTGTATTACATTGACGAACTTTCGTATGTTGAACCACCCTTGCATCCCTGGGATGAAGCCTACTTGATCATGGTGGATAACTTTTTTGCTGTGTTCTTGGAGTCTGTTTGCCAGTATTTTATTGAGTATTTTTGCATCAATGTTCATGAGGGAGATTGGTCTGTAGTTCTCTTTCCTTTTGCATCTTTTTTTGGTTTAGGAATCAGGGTAATTGTAGCCTCATAGAAGGAGTTTGGTAATATTCCTTCTGCTTCTATTGTGTGTAACAATTTAAAGAGTATTGGTATTAAGTCTTCTTTGAAGATCTGGTAGATTTCTGCAGTGAAACCATCTGTTCCAGGGCTTTTTGTTTGTTTGTTTGCGAGACTTTTAATGACTGATTCTATTTCCTTAGGGGTTATTGGACCATTTAAATGGTTTATCTGGTCTTGATTTAACATAGGAATGTGGTACCTATCCATTTCTTTTAGATTTTCCAGTTTTGTGGAGTAGAGGTTTTTGAAGTATGACCTGATGATTCTCTGGATTTCCTCATTGTCTTTTGTTATGTCCCCCTTTTCATTTCTGATTTTGTTAATTTGGATGCTCTCTCTCTCTGTCTTTTGGTTAGTTTGAATAAGGGCTTGTCTATCTTGTTGATTTTCTCAAAGAACCAATCCTTTATTTCATTGATTCTTTGAATTGGTCTCTTTATTTCTGTTTTATTGATTTCAGCTCTCAATTTGATAATTTCCTGGCATCTGTTCCTCCTTGGAGACTTTGCTTCTTCCTGTTCAAGGGCTGTCAGGTGTGCTGTCAAGTCACTAGTGTGAGATTTCTCCAGCTTCTTTTTGTGGGCATTTAGTGCTATGATTTTCCCTCTTATCACTGCTTTCATGGTGTCCCATAAGTTTGGGTGTGTGGTGTATTCATTTTTATTGATCTCTAGGAAGTCTTTAATTTCTTTCTTTATTTCTTCCTTAACCCATTGGTGATTCAGTTGAGCATTATTCAGTTTCCATGAGATTGTATGATTTCTGTACTTTTTCTGTTGTTTAAATCTAACTTTAAACCGTGGTGGTCCAATAGAACACAGGAGGTTATTCCAATTGTTTTGTGTCTTTTGAGATTTGCTTTGTGGCCAAGTATGTGGTCAATTTTAGAGAAGGTTCCATGGGGTGCTGAGAAGAAGGTATATTCTTTTTTGTTCGAGTGGAATGTTCTGTAGATATCAATTAAATCCATTTGATCCATAACATCAGTTAAGACCATTATGTCTCTGTTAAGTTTCAATTTGGCCAATCTGTCCCGAGGTGAATGTGGGGTGTTGAAGACTCCCACTATGAATGTGTGGGGTTTATACATGATTTAATCTTTAGTAATGTTTCTTTTTCATATGTGGGTACCCTTGTGTTTGGGGCATAAATGTTCAGAATTGTGCCTTCATCTTGGTGGATCTTTCCTGAGAGGAGTATTTAATGTCCTTCACCATCCCTTTTGATTGATTTATTTTGAGGTTTATTTTGCTGGATATTAGGGTGGCTACACCAGCTTGCTTCTTAAGACCATTTGATTGGAAAGTCTTTTTCTAGCCTTTTATTCTTAGAAGGTGTCTGTCTTTGAATTTGAGGTGTGTTTCTTGTATACAGCAGAAAGATGGGTCCTGTTTTCATATTCATTCTGTTAGTCTGTGTCTTTTTTATAGGTGAATTAAGTCCATTGATATTAAGGGATATTAATGACCTGTGATTGTTCATTCCTGTTATTATTTTTATTTTTTGGTGGTAGTGTGTGTGTGAATTTCTCTTCTTTGGGGTTTACTGCTGTGTTGTTATCTATTGCCTGTGTTTTCATGGGTGTATCTGCCTTCCTTAGGTTGGAATTTTCCTTCTAGTGCTTTCTGTGGGGCTGGGTTTGTGGATAAATATTGTTTAAATCTGGTTTTGTCTTGGAAGGTCTTGTTCAATCCATCTATGATGATTGAAAGTTTTGCTGAGTATATTAGTCTAGGCTGGCATCTATTAGTGTCTGCATTATATCTGTCCAGGTCCTTCTGGCTTTCAAAGTCTCCATTGGGAAATCAGGTGTTATTCTGATGGGTTTGCCTTTGTAAGTCACTTGGCCTTTTTCCTTTGCTGCCTTTAATATTCTTTCTTTATTCTGTACGTTTAATTGTTTAATTATTATGTGGCGAGGGGACTTTTTGGGGGAGGTCTTGTCTGTTTGGTGTTATATAGGCTTCTTGTATCTTCATAGGCATTTCCTTCTTTAAGTTGGGAAAGTTTTCTTCTATGATCTTGTTAAATATATTTTCTATGCCTTTGAGTTGGTATTCTTCTCCTTGCTCTATCCCTATTAATTGTAGGTTTTGTCTTTTCATGGTGTCCCAAATTTCTTGGACATTTTGGGTCATGACTTTGTTGGTTTTAGTGTTTTCTTTGACTGATGAATCTATTTCTTCTACCGTATCTTCAACACCAGAGATCCTCTCTTCCATCTCTTACATTCTGTTGGTTATACTTGCCTCTGAAGTTCCTGTTTGTTTACTCAGATTTTCTATTTCCAGCATTCCTTCTGTTAGTGTCTTCATTTTTTCTATTTCCCTCTTCAGGTCTTGGACTCTTTCCCTTGCTTTTTCATGATTTTCTTTCAGGGACTTATTGTTTTCTTCTGCTTTAATTGTCCTTTCCTCTAGTTTTTTATAGCGTTCTTCCCATTTTTTGTTTGTTCCTCCACTTTATTTTTGATTTCTTCTATATACGGCTCTAGCCTCTTCATGATGTTACTTACAAGGTTGTTTTCTTCTTCTTCTTCCATTCCGTGATGTTCAGGTCTAGCTGTTGGAGAAGGGCTAGGTTCTGATGATGCTGTATTGCTCTTATTTTTGTCGTATGTACTTTTGCCTTGATGTCTGCCCATCTCCTCTTAGGTCCATTCTTGGTCTTAACAGTGTACTTGGTCCAGACAGAGCTGACAGATTTAGGGAGCCTCTCTCTGGTCCAGATGGAAGCTCTGGACCACATGGTAGCCCTGGTCCAGATGAGAGTTCTGGCTGGATAGGGGCTGGGGGGCTGGACTCTGAGTCTCGGGAAGTCCCTGGGGTCTCCTTATCTTGTCCAGATGGGAGCTCCTCTTGTCCAGATGGGTGTTCCGGGACAGGATGGAAGCTCTGGTCCAGATGGGAGTTCCAGGGTGGATGGTAGCTGGGGGTCTCTGGTCCAGATGGGAGTTCCAGGGTGGATGGGAGCTGGGGGCTGGGCTCTGAGTCTCAGGAAGTGGCTGGGGTCTCAGGCAAATGGGTGTGGGGGCAGGGTGTGGTGACTGCATGGTCTCCCTGCAGTCTTGGAAAAGGGGAGCCTTCCTGCAGGGCCTGAGGAATGGCTGGAAACCTGAGCCAAGTTGGGCAGGTCCTTTGGGGATGGCTGGTGCCCAGGGTGGGACCCAGAGGAGGTTCACCTCTGGTCCAGATGGAGTTCCAGGACAGGATGGAAGCTGGGGGCTGGTTTCTAAGTCTCAGGAAGTGGCTGGGGTCTCTGGCAGATGGGTGTGTGGGCAGGGCGTGGAGGTTGTAGGGGTCACCAGAGTGTCTTGGATTGGGGTTACCTTCCTGGTGGGGATAGGGGCTCCTGCTCTATGGCCATAACTTGGGACCCAGTTGGGCAGGTCTTTCCCGGAGTCGCTGGTGCCTCATGTTGTAACCCAGGTGTGGGCCTCTCTGGGTGTGACCCCAGGCACTCACCTCTGGTCCAGGTAGGAGTTCCAGGGCAGGATGGAAGCTGAGGACTGGTCTCTGATTCTCAGGATGTGGCTGGAGTCTCGGGCAAATGGGTGTAGGAGCAGGGTGTGGAGACTGCAGGGTCTGCCTGCAGTCTTGGAAAAACGGAGCCTTCCCACAGGGCCCGCCAAATGGCCGGAAACTGGGCCATTTAAAATGTTTTAAACTTGGACTTTTCTGGACATTGAGATATGTCTGCTCCTGGCAGCACCCATTTACTTCAAAGAGAAAGATGGATTGGAAAACACTCCATATGGAATTTATCTTCTTGGCAAAAATAGCCATTTGGGCAAGAAATTTTTCTGGCCTGGATTGATTGTCAAAATGTTGTATTGACTGGACATACAGGACCCATAGGAAGGTGACCAATAAACTTTGCAAGGCGAGATGGTCCTTCAGGTTCCTGTTTTGCAGAGAAAACTGCCAGACATTCTACAGGACACAGAGAGAAGTGACTGAGAGACTAGGCCTATGAGCTGAAGATGGATTCCCCAATGTTGCAGAGGAACTTTGGGCAACTGTCCAGACAGGCAGCTGTGTCTTTCCAGGATTTTGGAAGTTGCTTACAATGTTCTTCCTGTTTACTTAAGTAATATTATAACCTTTTGGGGTCTTTGATGTATTTGAAGAGTAGGTAGTTATAATTATGAATTTTCCTTGATTATGATAAGAAATAAGTTAGATACGAAACCTTAGACTCACAAATATTGGATAAGTAAAATATTTTCTTTGAATTTGCCAAATATAAGTGGACTGGGTATTATAAATGTGATTCTTGCTTGATAACTGTTTTTTGTTATATGTAATTTTCCTTTTTGATTAGACAGAAAAAGGGAAATGCTGTGGGATGTTGCTGTGATACACTGGTTTAATAAAACACTGATTGACCACTAGCCAGCAGGAAGTATAGGTGGGGTAAGCAGACTAAAGGAATTCTGGGAAGAGGAAGAGCTGAGTTGGGAGTCACCAGCCAGACATAAAGGAAGCAAGATGTAAAGGCAGAACTGAAAAAAGGTACCAAGCCACTTGGCTAAACATAGATAAGAATTATGGAGCTGGTGGTGGTGATGGTGCATGCCCTTAATCCCAGCACTCAGGAGGCAGAGGCAGGCGGATCTCTGTAAGTTCAAGGCCAGCCTGGGCTACAGAGCAAGATCCAAAGCTACACAAAGTAACCCTGTCTCGAAAAATTTAAAAAAAAAAAAAAAGCTCTTTACGGGTTGGTGATTTAGCTCAGTGGTGGCCCTGGGTTCGGTCCTCAGCCATGAAAAAAAAATATGGGTTAATTAAAATGTAAGAGCTAGTCAGTAATAAGCCTGAGCAAATGGCCAAGCAGTTACAATTAATATTAGGCCTCTGTATGGTTATTTTATAAAAAGCTGTATAACTGTGGATGAGAGATTTGTCCTGACTGCAGGCCAGGCAGGACACAGGAAAACTTCCAGCTGCATTTTATGCCCAATAGTGGCACTAAGATCTCAGAGATAACAACAGGTTTATAATTGGATTTGAGACCAACTCAGTAAGAAGGAACTCATGTCTGTATTACATAAAGCAACTCAATAATCAATGACTAAAGTTGTCAGAGATCCTAGAGAACTACCTACTATTTCCATTTCTCTAAACTAATATTATTTTGAACTGCATTCTAAATACTTATCCTTATACCCACAGACAAATATCTCCTCATCAAAGAGACTTATTTACAGTAAACTGGGGCTATTACAGCTACCATAACTAGTCAAAGTGCAGATAATAAGTGAAGTACCCAGTCCCAGTTGGTACATCTACAAAACAATTCCTATACTTAAACATGCAGAGTTGGAGAAGAGGCAAAGAATAGATTGCAAAAAGCCAGATCACCAGGACACCTGCTGTGAGACTGTGTCTTCATACATAATAGGGATGCTGCATCTATGCAATCTCAACAACATAGTTGCCTATACAAGACCTCCACAGTGATCACACCAGTCAATATAACATTTAGATTGAGGAAAATATCACAAGGTCCTAGCCCTAGATAAAGAGCTATAGATAATCAATGGCTGAGGGAAAGAGAATCCATTTTCTACAGAACAAATCCCTAACAGGTTACCCAATCTTAAGTGATCCACCATAAATACATGTCTATACAGGTAACACTTGTTAGACCCAGTAATATGTGTGGGGTGTGGGTGTGGAGTGCACACACATGTGTGTCTGTCATAGATATATATTCACATAATTGTGTAACAACACCAGTTATAGATGGAGGACATGAATTTGAGAGGGAGTGAGTTCGACATGGAAGGAGTTGGAGCAGAGAAGAAGGGTTGGAATGGTATAACTCAATGTACTCATGTGTGAAATTCTCAAAAATTATTCATGTCCAAAGGCAACTTAGACAGGAAAGATTTTATTTCAGTTTACATTTCTAGGACATAGTTGAGGGAAGTCAGAGCTGGAACTCAAGCAAGAACTCAAGAAGAAGAAGAAACCATGCTTGCTGACTTGCTCAATGACTTATGCTCAGCTAGCTTTCTGATGTTTTAAATAACAGTTTGCTGTGCCCTCCCACATCCATCACCAGTCAAGATAATTTCCCATACACATGACCACAGGCTAATCTGATAAAGGCAATTCTTCAATTGAGATTCCCTCTTCCTGGGTGACTCTAGGTTTTGTAAAGTTGAGAATACAAATGAACCAGCACACTCATGTAGCCAAATCTGGCCTCAAATTCACTATATAGCCAAAGGTCACCTTAAAATCCCAACCTGTCTCTAATACATGAATGCTGATATTATAAGTATTTGCTACCCCATCCAGTTTTATGAAGTACTGAGAGGGGATTGAATCCAAGGTTTTGTGCATACTGAACAATCATTTTCTCAACTTAGCTACATCCCCACATCATTTATTCTTGAAAAACATGACCTTACTTCAAATGCAATCTCACTAAAAATTACTCATGTACTAAACATATCAGATTTGTTTCTGTGAAGATGTGCACTGGCAACAAGATTATTGTTGCTAAGACATGTCTGGTATTTCTTGGAAGTTCTAAGTGTGGTATGTAAAGTATGACTACATTCCAGGGGATGTCCCTGCACCAAGAAATATATGGACAGCACAAATTGGAGTCAAATGGCTATTAAATTAAAAAAAAACAACATAGGAAGTCAGAGTATAGGGATGTGGGATGTTTACTCTGTTAGGAGTTAAGGCAAGGAGTTGTGAATGAATATGATCAAAATATATTGTCTGATATTCTCACAGAATTAATAAAATATTTATTTATAATAAAAGGTGGTACCATGAAATCCAGTTTCTTTCTTTTATGTTGTGGTATGGGTGGAACCTGGGGCTTTGTGCAGGCCAAGCATGCACTCTATTGCTAAGCTACCTCTCTAGTCCCAAGAGAAAAAAAAATTTAGAAGAAAATTAAGCAAGATTGAAGAACCAAGTAGTAGCATAGCAGATCTTTCATTGGGCTTGTGACACTAGAAAAAGGCAATGACTCTGAATGAAGACTTAGCATTTGTGAGGTACATGCAGCTTTGAACTACTTTTGGTGGGAAATATTGAAGAAGGAAATGAATGCCTGGAAGAGGTCTCAAATCAAGAAGTCTTTAGTCAGGATAGGTTAAGACCTGACTGTGTTTTCTTGAACCAATGGAAAAGCATACAAAAGAGAGGGAGAAGATACAAGAAAATATTGGAGCAGTGAATTGTCCTTTTGCTGTCTACCATGGCACTTGAATGCATAAGCAACTCTACATTGATATCATGTTTAGGGGAAGGAAGATCCTGGTATTTGAATGTATTTGGGAGCAAACTAAGGTTGATCTCTATAGCTGATGATGTATGATTCTGTGAGACTGAAATACAGTATATTGGTGGATATATGTGAGTTAAACAAACCAATGCAACATATATGAGTATAACTTATTACAACATTATTGACACTTTTAGACACTAACCAAATCATGCATTAGTGCAAAGAAGGCATTAAAAACATGGAAGTAGATGAGGGATCAGTACAATATTACTCAAACTTTGGAAAAAAATATAAAGCCTTATGTCTGTGAGTAGATCTGCCATATACAGTGTGCCCATCCTTAAGCACAGATTGCTGTAGTGGGTATTTTGACAACAATCTCAGAAGGCTTAGCACACTCATTTTCTATGAAGACCTTCTATCTTGTCAGGGAACTAAAATACAGTTATGTGAAAAAATAGTCTTATGCAATAACTACATAATGTTGCTACCTGGCTGATGTTAGAATTCATGAGGAAATTCCCTAAACATAGCAGATGGCATAAACACGTTGAAGGTAATATTATCAGCCAACTTTATAATACTCTGCTATTATCTATGGTTTAGATTACCTGTGATTTCAGTTATTTATGCTTTCAGTTACATATGGTCATTTGTGTTCCAAAAACATTCACTGGAAAAATTACAGAAAAAATAAAACAATTCATAACTTCTCAATAAATTTTCTAACTGCATATCATTGCAATCACTGTATTTTATTATTGCTACAATTAACCTCTTAGTGTGCTTAATTTGTAAATTAAACCATTATAAGTACATATGTATAAAGTATATTTTGGGTTCTATACTTTCCTTGGTTTCAGGCACATACTGAGGGTTTTGGATATATTTCCTCATGGTAACAAAGGACTCTTAATGTATCATAGGTTGTCCTTTAACTCACTATGTAGAAGCTGGTGACCTTGGGATCTTCCTGATCCTTTTGCATCTACCACCCAAGTACTGAGATTATAGGTTTACACCACCATGTCTGGCTTCAAATTCATTAATTTAGAAATTTTTATCAAGTTATTCTGTAGCTGGAGTTTTCTCCAGTTCTGCCTGGCCCATGGTCAGGACAAATCTTTCTCACTTGCCAATCCCACAGCTGCTTAGACCCAACCAAGTAAACACACAGAGACTTATATTACTTGTAAACTGTATGGCCATGGCAGGCTTGTTATCTAATTCTTATATCTTAAATTAACCCATTTCTATAAATCTATACCTTTCCACATGGCTTGTTGCTTACCATTATTTTACATGTTGGTACTCATGGCAGCAGCTGGTAGCATCTCCTGACTCAACCTTCCTGTTCCCAGAATTCTCTTCTCTGCTTGTCCTGCCTATACTTCCTGCCTGGCTACTGGCCAATTATAATTTTATTTATACAGAGTGATATCCACAGCATTATTCCTCTGGTCAGAGCATCTTATCCATAATGGAACTGAAGTTTGAAATTTCCTTTTAACTCTAGGCATGATGTGGAATGTCATTAATCTCAGGAGGTAAAAACAGGCATATTTCTATGTGTTCTTGGCTGATCAGTGAGACTCTGTGTCAAAAATACAGAAAGGGATGGAGGGGAGGAAGTAGGGAAGGAGGGAGAGAACCCTATGTGATATTATCATAGGAATTACTTATCAAAATAATTATCTAAAGTGATGTGCAAAACTTTAGTGTTCTCATGGGTTATTTATTGATAATTTGCAAAAATGTTGACTCACAAAAAATATTTCCAATAATTTTAAAGCCACATTTCCCCTCACATTAAACATGGGTATACTAGTAAAGCATTTTCATGATTGTCACCTCAAAAAGATTGTAGTTGTATAAATGGTAGTCGATCCCCTTTGCATTCTTTATTACACATATAATTGGCACTTGGTGAACAGTACTATGATATATTTGATTGAAAAATTTAGCTAGATTTCAATTAATAAGGTATTTTTTTAATCAGCCAACATTGAGGGTACATTTTGTACACTCAACTGATCTATTAGATAGCATTTGCCTACCATCCTACCATCCTACCATCCCCACCTATAGATCTCTCTTGAAGAACTTGAAAGCATCAGACATAATATTTTTCCCTGTTATTGTCTACATTCCTCCACTCCCCCACCAAATCCCATTTCATTTTCCATTCTGCGGTAGGATCTAGGACACAGTAAAAATGTGGTTTCCATTGCTATGAAGCTATGTGAGTCTTGAAGAGTTCAAGATGTTCCTGGCTGTAGAATTTTTTTTTCACTTTCTTTATACACTGAATACTTTAAAATCATTTGTAACATCAGAGAAACTACAAGTCCTTTTGATTCGATCCCATGCAGATAATTATAAATCAACAAATATATGATTACCTTACATTGGGGATAGTTCAAGAAACATAGTATGGTTTTTGAGGGAAGGGTCACATACTATATTCAAGGCTAAATGATATGTCAACCATAGAGGATATATAAAATAAGACCATGCTTGGTACACTTGTATTGATGTTTATACTTGACATTTTTCCTTCAAGTGCCTTTAATTATCCTTTGACACATTTTGAATCACAGTGCCTGATACCTTTTATAATGATTTCAGTCTTCATCAGCAGGATTGGAATATTTCCCTTATATTTTTAACTCTTAAAACTCTAGATCCTAAAAACAATGAAAAGCAGAGGCTCTGAATATCCTGTGATCTGATTTTCGGCATTTATGAGACATTTTTCAAGTTATTGGCTCCTTGAAAGTGTCCCATTAATAATTGCATATGGACCAGATGCCAAGTTTTAGTATCCATACTTATAAGACAACTCTATATCATTTCTAAAACTGGAGTAAGAAAGAGACACTAAAAATGTATGAAGGATTTTGCACTGAGTCAATGTTGCCCTCTCCTTAATGCTCTAGTATTATTTTATAACTGAGCTCTCTTCTGTATGGAGGCTTCTTCATTCTTTGGGAATTGAACCCCACTGGCTAAAAATCCCAACTACTGGATTTTTCCACCTTGTCTTGCAGGGAATTTTGTTTGCTAGAGGTAAACTATTGGTATGTACCACATGCCTGATTTGCTTGGCTTGCATGGCTTATGGATGAGATTTCCATTTGGGGAAAGAGTTCTGCTGGCTAGCTCCATTTACATTTGCATTTGGGATGATCAGCACTAAAATACAGGAATTGCTTCCTTCAACTAACTTTTCACGTGGGGTTGTCATGCCAGTAACTTTAGCTTCAGTTTCAGGAAAAAATGTAAAACCTCTGGAGATTTTTCAAATCATAAAATAAATATAGATGAGGGAAATAAATATCTAAATTAGAGCTATGATTAGACTTTTAAAAATAACTGAAACTTTACAGTTATAAAAGTAGCCAAACCCATTTACTTTTAAAAACTGTCCAGGGAAACATTAATAAACAGGCCTCTAGCTCTACTCTGACACCCAATAATCTAAATATAGTAATCACTAAAATATTAGCCTGGGAATAAGTAATAATAACAAAACAATAACATCTCTGCTGCTACTACTTTTACTGTTTACACACCTACGAACAGACAGTATTACTTGCAGCATTGAGATTAAAATCAGACATACAGTAAACTAATGGCTTTTTAAATGACACTTTTTCTTTATAAGAATTCTGTGCAACACATATTATTACTTGTCTAAATCTTGTTGGTTTCTGGTGCTAGTGACACAATATCACAGACCTAATAACTTATAAAGAAAAGTGTTCACCATTATAGTACAAAGCAGGGGACCAAGTCTGGATAGCAATGGTTTTCTTCCTGGTAGAGTCCTGAGGAAGCAAAAGGTTATCACATGTGAGAGACAGGAAGTAATAGGGAGACCCAGACAAACTAGATTTTATAACAGACCCACTCTGGAAATAACCATTAGGACATTAATCAATCGATCATCTACATGGATTAATTCATTCATACTGGCAAAGTTACACTTTAACCAAGGGTCCTACTTGCTCCCACATTTTATTTTAAAGTTCAAATGTTCAGAATAGGAACTTTTAAATTGCAAGCTCCAAAATAATAAACACCAACATTATGTGTAATGAGAAAAACAATGACAAACACAGAATTCAGGAAGCTTTTTCCAGCACCGGTTGTGGGTATATGAGACGTTTACAGAGGGTGGAATAATTAGTATTGAATGCAAGACCTCAGCAAGATGATATTTTGATCAGATACTCATTACCTCAGAATAATAAAGGTTAACAGTCCAATTTTCAAGTTACTAAGTTTAATATTACCACTTCCTTCTCAAAGATTTGTGTGTGGGCTTGAATGCAGAAAAATTAACCTTAAACTGTAAATATTCTCTATTTTGACTGAATGGTAACAGGAAAGTATAATATAATTTAGAACAAGACAAAATAGAAGAGCATCACATTTCAGACTGAGCCACATAAGGCATGACATTTTCCCCTTTGGCATCTATTTTTCTGCTAAAAGTCTTTTGATTGGTATCAAGTGATTTGAGAGGAAGTCAGCACAGAGTCATTGTACATACAGATACACAGACATGCTCTGATGTATGTGCATATAGCTCTCATATTTTCATATCTCACAATTCAGAATACATTTCAAATGTGTTTTAGAAGGTAGATAACACATTTAAGTTACAACACTACTCCATGTGAGAGAGGGCTAATGACCAAAACGAGAGATTCACTTGTTCATGATTGCATGCATATAGATGTAAAATCAATGTACAGAGCTGGCTCTAAAAGTCTAATACTATTCACTAGTCCATGTTGCCTCAGAGCATCAACAAGATGGTAAATATGATGGGGAACAAAATACTGAGTTCCTATCAGATGGCAAAATAGACGTGATACTCATAGTGTCTAGATAGATGATTATACTGATAGTCAAGTAGCCAAGATAGCCACTGAAGCTCATCTGATTCTTATACCTTTCCATGAACACTACAGTGCTCCTAGTCTGAAATATTGTAGCACTGGATGTTTTGAAAACTTATTTTCTGCAATTTAATTGATTGTGTAAAACTATATTTTATTGTGTTGATAAATATGATCACATTAATGCTATTCAGTACATTGTTGCTATTCAATACATAGGACATTGTTGAGAAATCAGCCTGTGTGCTTCCCTGCCCCAAATCCTACTTTTTTTTATCCACTAAATTTGACAATTAAGTAGACAAGAGCTAGGGGACTTGGAAGCAGATAGATATTCCTAGGCAATCTCTATGCCTTGGTGCTGGCAGGAGGAAGAAGTCTAAGAACTGATGTTAAGCGAGCTTTGTGTATTTTTTGTGGTGTACTCTGGCATAGGCCACTTCTCTTGTGTCTACTAGCTAAATTACTTCACAGCCACCAATAGTACACATCCCCCATTTTCCTGTAACAAGATGCTCAGGGCAATCATCTTGACTTACCCACCCTTGAGACAGCTGGGGATTCTACTAATGCAGAAACTTTCACAACAGTAGCAGAATGGTATGCATTTGGAGAGAGATGATCCACAGCAGACAGATTTCACAGCCTAAGTTCCTAACACTTGCAGGACAGGACAAACAAATCTGTCAAACCTAAAAACTATCAAACCAACCAAGACTTTGAGGTTCAACTAGAAAAAGCTGCCCAGAGACTTAAGCAAAAAAAGGACTGTTTAGGATAACTTTTAAAGGAAAAGCTTTGGCTTCTAATTTGACTGTGTTAGAATGAATTATTCTAGGCCTCATTCGAGATAATTTTGTTCAAATAAAGTATTTGATAGAAATGATAAAAACAAGGTTAAGTATCTTAATTTTCCATACTGCCAAACAGAAGGGGGAAGAGTGGTATAATTTAAAACTGGGTGTGTGTTGCAGGGCAGTTGGAGTTTCTTATGTGATTTATATGTGGCTTAGAACTGTGTTGTGGGTTAGTTTTTCCTTCTGTAGACACACCTTATTTTTTGTTCAGACCAACAGCTCAAGAAGTTGAATGTTCCTGGATACAAACCAACTGGTATAGAGCAGGGAACCTAGAAGCAAGGGATTAACCCAGAATTTAGGATGTAACATCTGCTGTAGCTAAACTCTAAAGGGGATTAAGTGTACACAGTTATTCTGGGCTTGACTGTATTAATACACTTGTGCAATATCTCTTTCCATAGTATAAATCTAATATTAAAAACTTGATTGCATTGTGAAATTTCAAAAACATTTTGATAATTGTATGTTTTCTAATTGTAGAAAGTTGTAAACATTCATTACAGAATATTTGGAAACAGCATAAATAATAAAGAAAATTAAAACTTCCTATAATTCCATAATTTAAACAAAATAGCTATTAAAATCTCTATTTCTAACTAATTTTTATTTATAATTATAAATGTACAAAGGGCATGAAGTTTATATATGTCTATTAAAGGTTTGCCCCGGTTTATTTAATATTTATTGAAAACATTTTCCATGTAGTTGTAATTCTTAAAAACAAATTTGATCATCTATAATATTTAATCTCTTAAACACATCATGATCAATTTAATCATAGAAAATTTCTTGGTCATTTAGGCTGTATCTCATTTTTTTCTAACACAATGAAGTTATTGTAAGTAAAGTGCATCCCTGCCTATAATTTGAGGACAGGATCTTAAATATTGATATTACAATATTTCTGAACCTCTTAAATAACAACATGAAACAGCTTTCTAGAAATTTTTATATATCTGTAATCATTCCAGCATTGTCTAAAATTGTCCATTTCTATGCACAATCCATTGTCTAGCACACACATATTTAGGTTGGAAAGTGGGATTTCAATTATTCTCATTTTCTTTATTTGATCCAAAATAAAAATTTATAGGATTTTCTTGAATTATGCAACAATTTTAAGAAAGATTTATTTGGATGTACTTTTTCCATTTATTATTTGTTTATTACTTTATCCATTTATTTTGGGTTCCAGGAATTAAGCCAAGAGATACACACATGCTAAGCATGTACTCTACCATTTACCTGCATTACCATTCTGTCATTTCTGTGTATATCAAGAATGTAAGCCCTTCATCATGCATATTTTTTCAAATATTGTCACAGCTTCTTTGAGAGACACTTTTTGTATAATAAAATCAATTAATTTTAAGTATGAAATTAGATACATTTTGTAAAGGCCACTTGTACAACCATCACAACAAATGATAGTATTCATATGAAAATCACAATCTATAGCATTATAGTATGCCTTAAATTCTGACATTTTACGGTTTTCCAAATTTTTTACTTTCAAAATTATGTTGGCTTTTTAAAGTATATCATAATTTATAGGACTCCGTAATCAGCTTGTCAAATTCTACAATGAAAAAGCATACAATAAGTTTCATCAAAGCAATTAAAATTTAAAGAAAATATCTGTATTAATAATATTTTTCCCACTCCAAAAGCAAGGTGTATTCATCTACTTACTTTAGCTGTTTCAAAAATTAAACAGTATTTTATAGTTTTTGTTATACAAAATAACACATTTTGTTAAATATATTACTAATTACTGCATGCTTTTATGCCACTGAAACTATCATTTATTAGTTATAGTTGCATTCTGTTGCTACAATAAACATCATGACCTCTAGCAACTTGGGGAAGGAGTTTCTTTCATCTTGCAGCTTAAAAACTTTCATGAAGGGACATTAGGGCAAGAATTAAAGGCAGGGACCTGGAGGCAGACACTGAAGCAGAGACCACAGAGGAACCCTGCTAAATGCTTGCTCCTTAGATGAAGGGTCAGCTACCTGATTTTATACCCAGGGGTAGAACCACCCTCAGTGGCCTGGACTCTCTCTCATAAACTGTTAATCAAGAAAATGCCCAACAGACTGGCCTACAGTCTGCTGGAGGCATTCACTGAAATCTCTTCCTTCCAAATGCCAATTTGACTTCAAATTGACAAAAAAAACCCTAACCAGTATACTGTCCATCTTTTATAGTCAACTATTATATATTTAATAGTATGTTGGATTATCTGTTATTTTTTCATAATGTTACAATAACACTGCATGGGATTAACACCATTTGTTCATATGAGTAATCATTTAATACATTGTTATTTATTGTTATAAGTCTGTGAGTCTATATATTTATAAGAAATTTTGTATAGTTTTCATTTCTATTTTAAAATATGGGTGTGGTATATATGTGTGTTCATATGTGTGCACTGGTGTATGAGTGTGTGCTTGCCTATGTATGCAGGTGTGTGTAGGTCAGAGCTTGATGTTGGGCATCTGCCTCTATTGCACTCCACCTTATCTTTTGAAACAGGCTCTATTACTGAACCTAGAGCTCACCTATTTGGCAACATTAACTGGCCAGGTGAGAGCTTCCCATCTCCACTTCGCCAGGGCAAGGACTGCAGGTGGCCAAAAGATTGTTCAGGAGCAAGTTAAATTTCCAAGTATGGTCCATTTGGGCATATTTCTTGTATATTTGAAAAATTATATGAATGACAACTGGGTCAAATTAGTGAATATAATGCTCAGGTCTGCCACAACCTGTACAGTTTTCTTTCTAATTGTTTCATTGTATAAAAGCAAAACATGAAGTTCTAACAATAATGGAAGATTGCTTTACTTTATAATTTAATTTAATTTTACATATCAGCCACGGATTCCCCTGTCCTACCCCCTCCTACCCCCCCCTCTCCCCAGGCCACCCCCCTCATTCCCATCTCCTCCAGGGCAAGGGTGAAAAAGAGGAGGGATTGTATGATTGAGAAATGTTGAGACCATGACTGGAAAAAGCACAGGGAAAAATAGCCAAAGTAGTGGAAGATTTATCTCTATCCATTCTGCTAAGATTTGTTTGTGTGTCTTTTAGCTCTATTATTTGATGATATGTCCCATTCTCCTGATAAAGTGTGTTATCATCATCAAATGTTCTCTCTTCCCTAATAATACTTTTTTCTCTAAAATCTTCTTTATAGGATATTACTATAGCAATTCCCATTTTTTTTTTTTTTATTTTTGTTTGGTGGTTTATTTTCTGTCATTTTATCCTTTATTTCTTTGTACTTAAAATACATTTATGGTATCTGGAGAGATGATGGCTCTCTGGTTAAGAGCACTTGCGTAGTTCAGAGGCTCAATTCTCAGTACCTCTACAGCAGAACATAGACATCTATAGCTCCTGTTCCAGGGGATCTGATGATACGTTCTGGCCTCTACAGGCTCTTTCATGTACAAGGTTCAAATAAGCATAGACAAGGGCACATACATGTACACATAAAACATAAAATATAAAACATAAATAAATAAATACACACATACATAAACAAATAGATAGATAGATAGATAGATAGATAGATAGATAGATAGACAGATAGATAAACAAACCAACCCAGTAATCTTGGCCTGACTCTAATCTTTCTACAGAAAGAAAAAAAAGAAGTAAAAATGATATTTCTAGAACAAAACTCATGCTTGTTCCCTATTGTTTTTATAAACTAATTGTTTATATAATGTATTTTCCTGCTTTGTATAATTCAGAGCATTTAAACAGAAGAAAGGGAAAAACATTTATTGAATTCCATTGATTTATTCACTGGTCTCACTGTTAAATTTCATGTTGGTAGCCTTATCTGTGTCTTATATAATATGCTTTGCCATGTTCTGGCTGGGTGGCATGATTTCAGAAAAACACGTCTTTTTCACCTTTCTTTGAGTATCTTTTGATCAGGGGTATTCAGCAGGATAATTATAATTATATGCTTCATCAATATGGAAAATAGTCTTTTTGTAGATGTAATTCTGAATGGTTGTATTAAATAAGAAACACAGAGTTAAATTCAGAGTTAAAAGCCCCAGAGGTCAGAGAGTAGTAGCCAAGAGCTAAGGCCAAGACTGCCTGCCTTCTTACCACCCACTGCAGTCTTTTCCCTGAGAAAGAGACCTACTTCCTATGTGTTTGTCTTTTTATTGACTTTCTGTTCTGCCTTCTCATTGGCTGTAAATCCAACCACAGGACATCCTCCTCACTGCCTGTCTATACAGACCTCCTGGTCTCTATGGTTGGTTTATAATCTCTATGATATTAAAGCATGTGTCTCCATGCTGGTGGTGTCCTTGAACACACAGAGATCTGCCTGTCATCTGATCAGGATTAAGGGCATGTACTACCACTGCCAGACTTCCGCTAAATGGCTTGCTATTAGTTCTGACCCCCAGGCACTTTTATTTATTAACATACAAATAAAATCGCATTTCAGCACAAATAAAATATCAACATATCTTTTATCTCAAATTATTGGTTTATTCATTCCTTCCTGTTATGGTTTATTTCAGTTTACTGATTTTCTTTAAATGTTCAATCTGCTATTGATCTCATCCATAAACCACACTATTTCATTTTGGATACTGTGTTTTCATTTCTGTAATTCTGTTTGCATCTGTCTGCACATATTTGGTTCCTTCCTTGTGTTTGTATTTTACAGTCTTCAACATGTTGAATGTATTTATTAGTGTGTAGAATCTTGCTTAAACTTCTATTTCTACTTGATCATGTAGTGGCAGGATATGTGTTTCTGCTTCTTCTAGGTTATGCAATTTGTTTGCATATAGTTGCTTGTAATAGTATCTAATGACACTTAATTTTTGAGGTTTCCATTGGAATACCTACACTTTTTCTTCTTTTTTAAATTAAAAATGGATTCTTCTCTCATATAATACATACAGACCACAATTTCCCCTCTCTCCACTCCTCCCAATCCCCCCACCTTCCCTCTCCCACAGATCCACTCCCTTTCCATTTCCCTTCAGAAATGATTAGGCGTCCAAGAGACAACAACCACACATGAGAAAACAAGAATCAATAAGACCAAGCAAACCCCCTCATATCGAGGCTGGACAAGGAAACCCAATAGGAGCAAGAGTTCTAAGAGCATCCAACAGACTCAGAGACACACCACTCCCACAGTTTGGCGTCCCACATAAACACCAATAGCCATAACATACACACAGAGAACCTGGTACAGACCCGACCCATGAAGGCCCCTTGCTTTCTGCTTCAGTCTCTGTGAGCCCATATGAGCCCTTCTTACTTGATTCAGTGGACCATGTCCTCCTGGTGTCCTGTATCCCCTCTAACTCCTACAGTCTTTCCTTTCACTCTTCCATGGGGTTCCCCAAGGTGAGGGGGGCACCAGACGGAGACCTCCAATTTAGACTCTTTCTCTGCATAATGTCTAACTGTGGGTCTCCGTACCTGCTCCTACCTGCTGCTTGAGAAAGCCTCTGTGATGACACAGATCTATGAGTATAGAAGAATATCAGTAGGAATCACTTCACTGAGGGTTTTTTTTGTTTGTTTGTTTTGTTGTTTTTTGTTTGTTTGTTTGTTTGTTTGTTTTCTCTGCCAGTAGTGTTTGGTTCTATGATAGGTCTATGACATATCCAATCTTGGGTTCCTGGGCATCCAGTCTGTGTCAGGCATGGGTTCATTGTGGCATGAGGCTCAAGTTAAACCAGACATTGGTTGGCCACTCCCACAAGTTCTGAACTACCATTGCCAGAGCACATCTTACAGGCAGGACACATTGTAGGTCAAAGGTTATGTGGCTGGGTATTGTGGCTGAGTTGATTTGCAGGTTTCCATTACAGTAGCCTGCAAGTTCTCATTTCCGATTTGCTTTGATTTCTTTTCTTTCTCTTCATGTCAATAAAGATTTGTTGATTCTGCTCAAGTTTTAAAATTTTAAAATGACACAATTATTAACAGATTTCCCTGTTTTTCAAATCCTCTGGTTGTTTGTGTAGGTTCTGCTCTTGGTTATTGCTCTCAACTAGATCTGAGTTGTTGTTATTGTTGTTGTTCTTTTAGTGGCTCATTGAGTTGAAATACTAGAATGCTATTAAAATTTTTCCTTTTCATTTTGAACACTTTTTTATTACTGCATACTTCTCTTAAAACTAAGTTGTATCCTAGAGGTTTTTCAATGATTTGCTTGTGGTTTAAATTTTCTCAATGAATTTTTAATTTTTGTTTTGACTTCTGTGACCATAACTTACTTGTAAGTACTTCTTACATTTACATATTTAAATAAATATCTATTTTTCCTATTCCTGATGTATAGCTTCATAATACCTTGGCCTGAAAAGGTGCATGATATGATTTGAATCTTCCTAAATTTGTTAAACCTCATATTGGTTGTTGATTTAACATATGATCTATCTTAGAAAATGTTCCAGCCAGGCCGTGGTGGTGCAGGCCTTTAATCCCAGCACTCGGGAGGCAGAGCCAGGTGGATCTCTGTGAGTTCGAGGCCAGCCTGGGCTACCAAGTGAGTTCCAAAAAAGGCACAAAGCTACACAGAGAAACCCTGTCTCAAAAAAAAAAAAAAAGGAAGGAAGAAAGAAAGAAAATGTTCCTTATATACTTGAGAAGAATGTATATTCTGTTCCTGTTGCTATTGGACAGATTGCTCTGTATATGTTTGTTAGTTGTATTTGGCCTAAAGTGTAGCTCAAATTCAATGTTCAAGTCCAGATAATTGATTTTATGTCTGGATGATTTATCCATTGTTGAAAGTGTGGTGTTAATGAAACTGGACCCTTGTCTTACAGCTTCAAGAAAAATCAACTCAAAATGGATTAAGTATCTAAATGTGAAAACTGGAACTGTACATCTCCTAGGGAAAATATATATATATATATATAAATCTTTTTGACATTGATCTTGTCTATAATGTTTTCATATAAGATACCCACATCACAGACAAAATAAGTGAAAAGAAATGAGACTTATCAAAGTATGAAAATAATAATCAACAAAATTAAAAGGAGATAATATTTATGAACCATATAGCAGATAAGAAATTCATATTCAAACCATGTTACACAATACACAAATCAACAGTAGAAGCATGTAAGTAAATGAATTGATATAAAAATGGTCAAAAGACAAAAATAGACAGTTCTCCAAAGAATAAATAGCCAGAATCATTAATCATCAAGGAAATGATTATTAGCACTGCAATGCTATAGCACTCTAGTAAGGATTAATCAACCAAAAATTAAGAACTACATTTTAGTAAGAATGTGAAGAAAATTTAACTTCATATATTGTGGGTGGGACTGTAAGTTGATACAGCTATTATGGGAAAATTCTGAGGAATATAGATAGATGACAGAAAGAAAAGAAGGAAGGAAGGAAGGAAAGAAAGAAAGAAAAGGTGAAAAAAGGGAGATGATAGAGAGACAGATAGATAGATAGATGATAGATGCATACCTCATATTGTTCAACAATGACAGTACTAGATATGCACTCAAAGAAAATAAAGCCATCTACTCATAGAAATACTTGAATTCCAGATGGGAATAAATACAAAGACCCATAGTAGACATTATGCAGAGAATGAAAGATCTTGAAACCTTTGGCCCTGAACGGGATGTCTCTGTCAAATCCCTTTCCTCAAGACTCAGGAAACCCTGCATAAGAGGAAGCGCAAAGATTGTAAAAGCCAAAGGGAATTGCAGGACACCAAAAAAAAAAAAAATCCCTCTAAATCAACATGATCAAATTTCATATGAACTCACATAGACTAAAGCAACATTCACAGGGCCTGCACGGGTCTGCACCAGGTCCTCTGTGCATTATGGATTCTAATTTAGTGCTTTCATCAGGTTTCCTGAGTTTGCAAATGAGTGGGCATCTGTTTCTTGTGCCTAGTTTGGGGGATCATTTCTATGTGTTAGGTTTTTTTTGTTTTATATTATCTTATTTTATTTTATTATTATCCTATAGAAGTCTGTTTGTTTCTAAAGAGAGATAGAAAAGAAGTATATCTGGTGGGAGGGGATATGGAGAGGAACTGGGAACTGGGAGGAGTGGAAGGAGTGGAAACCATAATCAGGATATATATTACATGAGAAAAAAATCTATTTTCAGTAAAAGGAAAGAAAATGCCTGCATGTGTCTGCATCATGGCTCACAATAGCCAAGACCTGTAAAACAAAAACTAAATGTTCACTGATGAATGCCTGGATAAAGACATTGTGATATGACTATGATTTATCTTTAAAAATCTGAAGACATTGTTATTTGGTATATCATGGATAAAGCTTAAAGACAGTAGTATTAATTGAAATAAACAAGACACAGCAAAAATACTGTAATATTTTCAGCTATGCAACTTATCTGTGAAGCATTTTTAAATACTAATACACAGAAACAGAGAAAGTAGTGGCAGTTGCCAGAAGGAAGAGAAGAGAGGGAAAAGCTAAGTCCAAGTTTATATAGTAGCAATTGTAAAGGATTTACAAATATAGAAACATAAAGTACAGTGTAAGAACTAATGTTAATTTAAATGTTTACTAAGAATTTTCCAAGAGAGTTTTTAAGTATATTAGAAAATAGATGGTTTGAACTGCCTATTTTGCTCTCTATATGGCTATCAAAATTCATGTGCTACATCTTCAGTTTAAACAGAATAAAGCTCTAAAACAGTCTTAGCACTACCTAACACACAGAGAGTACTCAAGGCATGTTGAGTTTGGTTTAGAATTTGTTCAAGTTCTTTGTGTTGTACTCAGTATATGCAACCATTTAAAAGCCTTACCTGGATTGTATCTCTCCATGAAGCATTTCTTGCCTCCCCAAAACCCCATCACTACCCCCTCACCAACTTCATAAATATAGTTCTTCTCTTTGAAAGTATTTGAAGTAATCTCTTTGAACTTATTATTAGACCTTCAACCTATCCATACATAGCTCCAAATTACCCTGTGTGGCCTCAACTGACCCTAATGAAAACTATTAGCTGAGTATGGTGGTATGCACCTTTAATCCTACAACCCAGGTGGCAAAGGCATGTGGATCTTTATGAGCTTAAAGCCACCATGGTATATATAGCAAGGCAGCCAAGGTTACATAGTGAGACCCCCCATCTCTAAATAAATAGTTAAACCATGGAGTATAGATCTAAGTGTCAATAAATGTATGTCCATTGCATTTACAGTGTAGGCTCAGTGGCTCCAGGTTCAGTCCACAGCTTGTTCACTGATTACTGACCAAGAAAGGCATGGTGTTTACAAAGAACCATTATTAGATTTACTTTTCACTTACCATTTTGCCAAGATGAAACCAACAAATCTCCATTTCAAGTACTATAGGTTTATGATCCTTTTCTTGAAAGTTGTGGGTCAGACCCACCTTGCATATTTCATACCTCATTTTTACATTTATTTTATTAATAGTTTAGCATAGTTGTGTATGTATATGGTGTGTGTTTGTATGTGTGTGTGTGTGTGTGTGTGTGTGTGTGTGTGTGTGTGTGTGTGTGTATGTGTGTGTGTGCAGGTGGGTGCATACTGTTGAATGTATTAGAAGTCAGAAAACAATGGTTTTGCTTTTTTCCTTCCATCATGGTTTCCAGATATCAAATTCAGGCAGTCAGGTCTATGTAGTAAATGCTTTTTACCTGCTGAGACACCTTGCCAGCCACTCATATCCCATTTCTAATAAAATGTGCTCAATATCTTTCTGACATATCACAAGCAGTGAAAAGTACAGAGTGTTTTCACAAATGACATCAAGGTTAAGAATAGTTTGCCAAATACAGTGTGAACCACAACCACCTGAAAGATATATGAAGAACAGTATTGTTTGGTGAGAGTATAGTAGAATTAAACTATTTTTTAGAGAAAATAAAACTTTACAGACACTAAGAAATGCTAACTATAAATTTTCACCATGATGAGCCAAGCTGTGAATTCTCACTCTACTATCCACTAGCTTTATTGCATTATACTCTTAAAGTAGCTTCTTCTTTTTCAAACTAAGTGAAATTATCCCAGACTTCTAATGTTGTTTTATAAGTGTTACAATAGGGAATGTGTATAGGGGACTAAACTTGGGCAAAGAATTTAGGGAATACTAAAATTTCGGAAATTATAACAAAGGATACTTTATAATGATTTTTGAAAACCTTAAAGTTAATGCAGAAATCTACCATGAATGAAATTACAGTTTCTAAAACAAAGGCAAGTTCAACCATATACTAGAACTCACTCACTCACCTCTTAATTTGTCCTAATTTTGGTCCTTTGGTTAAATGAAACAATGAGCAAATATTATGATCAATCCACATTAGCCTATTGAATGGGTAACAGAATTTATTAAGATATAAATTGAGGAAATACACTCATGATTACAGAATGGAATAGACCGAAGTCGTCCTCTGATCTGACTGGGAATGAATCCACCTTGCAGGCAGGAGCAGGGAGAAGGGGCATGTGACCCTTCTCCAACTCCTTATAAGAGGTCACATACAACATCAGGGAGCACCAGCTCCTTTGGGCCATATAGCACAAGGTTGTAGGCGGAGCAAATAACATGACATTTCCACTTTTTGTCTAAATAAGAAGGTTCTAATCTTAATGAAAACTATACACAATAAGAATGATTATCAAGCATTGTCCAGGAAAAACAAATAGTAATAACATAAACAAAAATGGAACTGCAACCAACAAGAATAACATCAAACAAGAAAGACATGCTAAGTGTCCAGAAAATAGGTAAATGGCAAATTACAGAGATTACTCCAATATCTGTCCTATCTTGAAGATTCTGACTCACGTACTACTATGCTCTAGCTAAGATATGAAAAGACTGTAACTGTGACTATATTTCTATATGTCTTATCTACAATAACTTAAGGACTAATGCTTCAAATTAAAATGTAAACAGTCTGTAAGGACAATGACCTCAAAATTGTGACAATACAGAAAATACCTTGAACAGATGTAGGAATGTATAGTTTAATATGCAATATGACAATAATCTTAAATATGTATCAATAGATAAAATATCCTAAACAGAGGTATAACATACATACAGTATGACAAATTTAATATTACATTTGTATCAATACACAAAATATTTCAAACAGGAGTAGAAATATGTGTTCAATACAACAAATATAATATTGTATTTGTACCAATATACAAATTATCTTAAATAGGAATATAAGAATAGTTTACATTTGTATCAATATACAAGAATCCATATCAGTGAAAATTATCCAAGACTGATAATTTACTAAATCAGTTTACAAGTAGATAGAATAATCTGCCTTAATATACTATACCTATCCATTCTCTTTTTTCTTTTCTAAAGGAGAATATCTAGTCTAAATTTCATTGTTCCACCCCCAACCCTACAACCATCCATCCATAACCCTGAGAAAAATGGAACATTTTAGAGGGGGGCATAATTTTCTTATAATTACTTCCTACTAATTAGAGGGTGATGGTATCTCTGTGGGGTCCTATTGCCAACACCCCCATCCAGCAGAAAGTAGTATGAGAAACTACACACAAATTCCCACAATATTGTTTATAAATGTTTATTTTTATTAAAAGGGGGTTGATTATGAATACAATCGCTTTCTAAAGAAGAAAAGGGGATAATATAGATATGATAGAATGAAAGAGTAGATTATTGAATCTACTTTTAAAGAGCAACAACTTGTTTTACATTTCTATGGATTTTAGTTTATTGATACAAATTTAAAATTAATTTTGTTATACTGCATGTGTATATCTACTCTTGCTTAAGGTATTATGTTTATACAGCTCATTTGTAATTGTAATGTATAATTAATAAATATAGATTTATAATTAGTCATCCATGATAAGCAAACTTATAGTCCTGTTAGTTTTCTAAGTATACATAGATATACTTCAATTAGGTAGGTAATCTTTAAACACTTCAAAGACCTACAGAATATGGCATTTAAAATGTTGTAAAAACTTAGACTTTCTGGACAATGAGACATGTCTGCTCCTGGTAGCACCAATTCATTTCAAAGAGGAAGAGGAGCATCGAAGACACTCTATATGGAGTTTTTCTTTTTTTTGGCAAAAATAGCCATTTGGGCAAGAAACCACTCTCGCCTGGACGGCTGATAATATGTTGTATAAACTGGACATACAGGTCCCATAGTAAATGACCATAGAATTTGCAAAAACAAGGTGGAATGTTCCTTCAGGTTCCTGTTTCACAGAGGAGACTGCCAGACATTCTACAGGACACAGGGAAAATTAACTGAGAGACTACATCTATACACTGAAAATGGATGTCCCGATGTTGCAGAGGAACTTTGGGTGACTGTCCAGGTAACCAGCTGTCTCTGTCATTCTAGATTTTGGAAGATACTTACAATGCACTTCCTGTTTACTTAGGTAATATTATATCCTTCTGGGGTCTTTGATATAGTTGAAGACTAGATAATTATAATTTTCCTTGGTTATGATAAAAGATAAATTAGATATGAAACTTTAGACTCACAAATATAGGATAGATAGAATATTTTCTTTAATTTTACCAAATAAAAAGACTATATATTGTAACTATAATTCTTACTTGATAACTGTTCTATTATATGTAATTTCACTATGCTAAAATTAAAACCTTCCTTTTTGATTAGATAGAAAAGGGGAAGTGCTGTGGGATGTCTTTCTGTATGCTGTGAATATGTGTTGCTCTGACTGGTTGATAAATATAGCTGCATTGGCCTATGGCAGGGCAGGATGGGGCCAGGTGGGAAAATCCAAGAGAGACAGTGAAAGATGAAAGGAGAATAAAGGGAGCCGCCATCCCATCCACCATCCGAGGAGTAGCATATAATGACACACAGGGAACACGCGGCAACATATAGATTAACAGAAAAGGGCTGAGTTTAGTTATCAGACCTATCTCACAAGAAGGCCATGGCTTACCCTACAGGCCATGGCAATACAGTTTGTAATGAATATAAGCCTCTGTATGATTACTTTATAAGCAGCTACATGAACAGGCAGGACTGCAAACCTGGGCAGGACCAGAGAAACTTTTGACTACAGTACAGACCAGTGTTTTTGCTCTAGTCTTTTCCTTGAAGGATCATTTATAAACTGTAATAGCCTTTTAATTCTGCAAAAACAACAATTTGTAGTGGTTAAAAGCACAGTTTAAAAAGTAGCACTATTCACAATAAATACTGTTCTAGTACAAAGCAATCTATACTATTTGTTATTTTGTTCATTTAATTCTTAATCATCTAAGCACATAAGCATATTAATATTATGACTAGAATTCCTTTAAGACAGATTTTTCTAAGTGTTTAGATACATAGTATCTGCATATAATATTAATTTTGTCATTTAAACTTTTTATGAAATCATAATTCTCTGGTACTAATGATTTTCTGTAATTGCTTTTGTTACACTCAACACCATGCTATATTGATAGTTCATCTTTGCAAGTTACCACATAGTGTTTCAGAGTATCAGTATAGATAAAATGTAGTTTTTTTATTAAGGGGTAGTAATGATCTGTGGCCATTTTGAGCTGTTTACACTTAACCACTATTACATTGCAATGTTCTCAAACACACATATAATATTTTCTAGATTAAGTATATTTGAGTAGAATTTCTTTCTTTTGTAGAATATGATAGCTCACATCTTTTAATTGTTCCAAATTGCCCATTCTAACTGACTCTCCTACTGTAAATATATGATAGTTCTTTTAACCATTTTTTTTGGTAATCTAATAGTTTGAAATGTCATTACGTTGCTATTCGTTTACACCTCACTATGTACTTGATAGTGGACAATATAAAATATTTGTCTATGGTTCTATTGGGGAACTCAGCCTCTAACGATCCCTGGCCAATTAGAACATACTAATATGATTGCCACTTGCTTAAGCCAAACATATCTAAAATGACCTAACTGCCTTAGGACCTCCCCCTTGGCTATGCTTAAAAGGAGCCCACACATCCCTTTCGGGGTCCTCGCAATCTTGCCTTTGTGTGGGATGGATGGTTCCAGTATACTGGAATAATAAATGCTCTTGTTGATTGCAAAAAAAAGGGGGGGAACTCATTCTTTTCAAATTGAATTTTAGAAGTTTTGATTTGGATACTAATATATTGACCACTATACTGAAAATAATTCAAATAATTGAAACTAATGTACTAGTTTTAAAGTTTTTCTAAGTTTCTCACCATTGATAAAAATTTAGTGTTTATGCACTTACATTTAACAATCTTTTTTGAAGTACATTGTTTGCTTTTGTTTTTTAATTGTTTACTTAAAATATTACAAAGAATATATTTACTTCTATTTTACATCATTGTAATTTATGAATCACTTATAAAAATCAATTTAGCTTTTGAAGAATACTACATGGTCCCAGATGAAAACCTCCACAGTGAAAACTTTAAGAAGTAATTAGAGAATATACTGGAAGATAGAAAATAATTTCATATATAAGAATCAGCAGAAGTCATACTGTGATGATGGTTATATTACCAAAAGCAACCTTCATACTCAATGAAATCTCTATTAAAATGTCAATGTCATTCTTCATAGAAATAGGAAAGCAGTCCTAAAATTCATTTGGAGACACAAAATCCCACAGGTATTCAAAGAAATTCTCAGCAGAAAGACCATAGCTTTAGCTATCACCTTTACCCAACATCAACTATAGTACAGAGCCACAGTAGTAAAACAGCATGGTATTTCCACAAAAATAGACATGTAAACCAATGTAATATGTGAATGTACTCATATATAAAGCCACACAGCCACAGCCATATGAATTTTAAAAATATGTAAATTTAATCTAAAACAGCCTCTTTAGCCTTTGATGCTGTAAAAGCTGGTTATCTACATGTAGAACAGTGAAACTAGAACCTATCACTCACTTTTCACAAAAGATAAACTCCAAATATATCAAAGACTTTAATGTAAGACTCCAAACCCTAAAATTTCAAAAAAAAAAAAAAAAAAACCACAGGGGAAATACATCAAGATATATACACAAGAAAAGAACTTCTGAAAATGACTCTAATGGCTCAAGGAACAACAACAAATTATAAAGAATCTGCATTACACTGGAAGTTGTTAATTGAAAAGAGAACCTACAAAATGGGAGAAACTACCATCTGACAAGAGGTTAGTATATAGAATCTATAAAGAACTCAAAAACTATACAATCTGTAAATATTCAAATGAATTGAACAGATGGTCCTCAAAGTCAAAATCTCAAATGTTCAACACCTGGAAAATGCAAATCAAAACTACAGTCAGAATAGCTACCATTAAGAAATGAAACAATGATAGGAATGTAAAGTATTAGTGCAACCACTATAGAAATTGGGATGAAGGTCCTTCAGACGGCTATATCATTTATGGGATTATACCTGAAATATTGTGAATCAATATACCAAAGAAATTTTGCATATCCATGCCATGTGATTCACACTTAGATACTGAACCAGTCTAGAAGTATAAGACCAATGAACAGATATTGAAAATGTGATTAAATATGTGTAGTATATAACCATGAAGAAAAACAGCATTATGCCATTTGTAGTAAGATTAATGGAATTGAACATTATCACATTAAGTGAAATAAATATTCTATATCTGAACATTTTGAAAGTAGAAAGTGTTCTACTACTTGGGAAGTGTCCCTCCTGAGAGGGACAGTGGGAAGAGGATAAACTAAAATAAAAGATAATGATGTACATATATGAAAATATTCTAATGAAATCCATTAACTTGAATACTACATAAATATTGATAAAAACTTTGTAATTATGGACTGGGGTGTGGCTGAGGAGTGTTGCTTGTCTAGAATGTGTATAGTCTTTTGACTAATCTAAAATACTCCAAGAATAAGATGATTATTTTTTTCTTATTTGTTTTTTTTCATTCAGCTCTTTATTAAACAAGTCAGACGGTGTCTTGGCAGAGACACATCTTCACAGTATTCAAAACAAATGATCAATTGTTACAGCACAGTTTAATTGAAATTGCACCGTAGTTAGTGTAAGTTTCATACTTAATTACCAGAAACTTATGAATCTGTTTCTGAAGTTCTGTCAAATTACATTTATATTATTTTTCTCATACCACCATCTTACTGGTTTCCGTATAATAACTTTGTAGCATGTTAATTTGCCTATGAGTTGTCAGAGAAGTTTTCATGAAGGAAGTGATTCTCATCCAAGTACTAAAAGACTGATGGATACCTGTCAAGAATGATAATGGAAGCCGGGCTTTGGTGATGCACACCTTTAATCCCAAAACTCAGGAGGCAGAGACAGGCCAGCCTGGGCTACAAAGCGAGTTCCAGGAAAGGTGCAAAGCTACATAGAGAAACCCTGTCTTGGAAAACAAAACAAAACAAAACAAACAAACAAAAAAAGAATGATAATGGAAATGAGAGGCTCCAGTTAAAAGAATGCTCGATGAACATAAGATATGTGAAGTTATATGGAATATTTAAGGACTCTCAGCTGTGTAGTATCACTGGAGGTTAGTCCTTCTAGGCTAGGATGTCTGTTATGGCCAAAGGAGATAGGATCTAAGTAGGAGGGAATTCAGTTGCTCTGTTAAAGATAAGAACTTAGCTTCTAGGCTATAAAAAGGTTTTGAGTAGGGAGGCAATAATATAATTATCTTTCTTTGACAGAAATATAAATATAAAGATGGTTTAATGAAGAATGTGTGATGTAACTGCTGTGGAAATTCTTGAAGAGATCTTTGTGAGTTGGGTTTGCCAATGAAAGAAAGCCATACAAAGAAGCTATTGAATTACTATAGAATAAGTTGTGGTTGACATAAGGAGAGAAGTCTGATCTATGAGTTCAGAAGAAACCTATTATATGTGTACTTAATTTCTATCATTATTAATATTATTAGTTATTATTTTGACCTTAATAAAAACTGGATGTGCATAGTCTTACCATGAAATTACTTGAAGTAAAGGTAGCTTTGCTGACAAATAGTGTAATATGAATGCTTTAAGCAATAAGCTTTAACACGCTAAATCAGATTTTACATTATTGAAAACATCATGGCCAGATAGGTGACAGAATGTATAAAGCACTTGCCAGGAAATTATGAGAACCTGAGTTTGGAGCCCCAGAATCCATGTAAATCCAGACCTCATAGTCTGGGGTTTTAATCCCTGTTTTCCTACTGTTAGATGGAAGGCAGAGACAGGAGAATCCCCAGAAGCTTGCAGGCCAGCTAGCCTGGTATGTGCAGTGAAAAACAAAAGTCGTTTTTGTTAGGTTTTTGTTTTGTATCAAACAAGATGCACAGCAAGAACTGAAACCTGAGGTTATCCTATGTCCTCCAGATACATGCCATAGCATTTGTGCACCCAAACACATGTACACACACACCACACACATATACCATATATACACACCTACACACACCGTACACAGACACATCATACACACATACCACACACACACACACACACACACACACACACACACACACACACACACACCCCAGAGGAGTGGGGATGAGAGAGAGATTGGGGTGAGGGTGCAGAAAACAATTTTGAGAGACTTTTTGAGATAGCTAAGGACAGAAATGCCTCTGGTTTAAAACTAAATCAGTTTAGAAAGTCAGGCTTGGAAAGCAAGTTAGCAAAATCTAGCATGATTTTAAGTAGGAGCCTAAACAGAAATTAATTACTTTAGCAGGCATGACACAAAAAAAGCTATAGAATTAATGTTTCAGGCTTAAATGTATCTGCCCTCTAGAACAGATGAAGAACATATTAAGGGGATATTTTAAGCCTTGAAAATAATTGTCTTAAATCTATCTTTAATAATGGTATATAAGGCCAGATTTCATTCAAGATGACTACAACAACCTGTTAATTAAATCAGATAAATAAAGCAAAAGCTGAAAAACATACAAGTACTTATATTTTTCCATGTTGAATTGCATGGCTAACCTAATTACAATAATTTTAAATGATTTGTTGTATTTTAAAATGGTTTGGCACATATAATAATGTTACTGAACAAGCGGTGGACAGTGTCCTAGTCTTTTTCTAGATTGTCTATGTCTAAGAAAATTGAACTTGCCATGCTTGCTATTCTAGCCTGATGATTCATCACAAATTATGCAGTGGCAACTTCCTGAAATAAGGCAGAGTTCACTGGGAAGAAACTCAATTCCTGTCTAGGATCTGTTCTGAAACCTCATCTCTTGGATCGTGGGAGAATGTCACACTCCTTGTGTCATAATCTCTCAGTGAGTAGACAGCTATTCTGAGCAATTCCTTAGGATGAATTGCTTCTGTGTGTTCAAAATAAATGTTCTTGAAAAAAATGTGAGCTGAAATTTGATGGTTAACACTCTTTTAAATCAGTTACTTGTAGATAGCGGTTGAACAAGTTTTTAAGTGGGGAGATGAATTGATAATATTTTCCATAAAAACGTGGTAGTTTAGGGATTGGTAGTATAGCTCCATGTGTTTACCTAGAAAGTAAAAGGCCCTGTGTTTGGTTTTCAGTGCTTCAAAATAAATAACTAAATAAAAAGATGTTGTGGGATAATAAAAAGGGGAAGTAAAATAATTACATGTACTCAATAGCACCAAAATTTCACTTAAATGAGTTAAATAGTAACTGTTATGTCATTCATGTTTTACATCATTTTTTATAAGAAGGACTGGAAGGATGGCTAAGTGGTTTAAAGCACACACTATTGCTGCAGAGGACTTGAGTTCAGTTCCCAGCATCACATTGAACTACTCACAACCACCAGTAATTACAGCCCCATGAGATCAGATTCCCTCTGTCCTCCATGGACACCTGCACTCTTGTGCAAATACCCACACACAAATACGGATGTGCGTGCCTGCGTGTGTGCGTGCGTGTGTGCGTGCGTGTGTGTGTGTGTGTGTGTGTGTGTGCGCGTGCGCGCGCGCCACACACACACACACACACACACACACACACACACATACTCACCCACAAAAATTTAAGAAAAATAAATATTTAGAAACTACAACAATGTAACAGAAGACTTATTGGGAAGAAGAATTCCAAGCTAATTGACAGAGATAGGGAAAGGAAATGGGGTAGGATAGGGACAAAATCAATTAAATGAGACACAGTCATGAAAATTTTAGGAAATAAAATATATACATACATGCATATAATAATTTTAAAGGCTCTGAATTCAAGAGAGAGCAAAGAGAGGTATATGATATATGAGAAAGTTTGGAGAGAAGAAAGGGGAGGGAGAAATTGGGGTGTGGAGGAGCCTCAAGACAAGGAGAGAGACGGGGAGAGAGAGAGAGAGAGAGATCCCATCCATATTATGATCTCAAAAATAAGAGGAAAACAATTTTTAAATGGGGGGAAAAACTAAAACCAACCAACCAAATAAAAATGGTGCTGGGAATGTTCATCACTGGTAGAGTTCAGGTCTACTGTGTGTAAAGTCCTGGGTTCAATCCCCAGACCAAAAAAAAAAAAAACAAAAAAAACAAACTTTAAAAAACTAAAATTAGACTCTATTAGGGAAAATAAAAAGTTTTTTTTTCAAATGAGCTTTGGGGTCTGATAGAAAGATAATTGTTTCTAAGTATCACCATCTATGCTGATTTCATTTTTCCTTCCTTAAATACATGAAAATAATATAGGATGAAGATGATGCTTCTTCATCCTCCATCCAGGAAGAATGGCAGAAGGTTAAACTGAAGTTAGAGAAGCCTGTGGGTCAGGAATAGATAAGATCTTAACAGAGAGTAATTCTCCTTAGCAAGGGATTAAGAGGTTTCAGAGCCTGAAGTGAGCCGCTTTATGCCAGGCTCTGATGCTCCATAGTTTCAACAAGAACCAACAGATTAGTCAGGTGACAAACATCACTGGTCCCTCCGCCAAAGACCTAGGGTGACTTTTAAAACCTAGGATGATTTAGCGAGATCTAGTTAGATTGTAGGGCAGTACCAAGATATGATTAAACTGGTTAGGATTTATAACAGTTCAATTTCTTGTGTTAGATAGTTTTTAACCTAAGTGATTTCACTTTATAAATTTTCCTTTTTAAAACCCTTTTTCCATTTTATTTTTTAAAAAATTTGTGTATGAGTATTTTGCCTGCATGTACTTATGTGTACCATATGCATGCTTGTTACTGCCAGTTTGTGAACCACCATGTGGGTGTTGAGATTTGAACCCAAGTCCTCGGGAAGAGCAACAAATGCTCTTAACCACTAAGTTGTCTCTCTAGCCCCTGAAATTTAACTTGGATTGATATATGCCACATGTATGTATATATGTATAGAGATATATAGTGAGATTTAATAGAAAAAGTCTCTTTTCTGTCTATTTGTGGCTCCCACTTGGTAACCACTTTCAGTGGGGGAAAAAAAGTTAATCATGAGTGTAATGATAAAAAATGGAAGCTATTTGTGTACCCATCTTTATGTAATAAATGCTTTCTGGATTAGTGGTTTACATTTGCTTATTAAGATAGAAGACTGATTCTTAGATACCATTTTAAGGACAGTGAATTTTTTGTACTTCTTTTATTTAGACATTTTTTTTAATCAGGATATCTCTTAAAGGCATTTCCCCTTATGAATATGTTAATTTTTTCTTAGGGAATTATAATTAATATGTAAGTACATATGTATTTTAGGTATGCATACTAACAAGGTTTGACATATAGAGCCCACATAATCACCATGTGAATTAAAAATTGAAGCATTTTGTGGTGATATTTTCGTTTGTGATCTAACAAATAAAGCTTGTCTGAAGATCAGAGGCAGTGGTGGCATACAACTTTAATCCTAGCACTTGGGAGACAGAGGCATATGGATCTCTGTGAGTTCAAGGCCAGCCTGAGCTATACAAGATTGATACAGTCTAAAAGAGGAATAGAGCCAGTGGTGGCACACACCTTTGATACCAGCACTAGGGAGGTTGAAACAGGAAGTAATATGGCTGGGTAGAGAAAGGAATATAAGGTTGGCGGAGACAGGAACTCAGCCCCTTTTGGCTGAGGATTTCATAGAGGTAAGAACTAGTGGCTGGTTGCTATGCTTCTCTGATTTTTCTGTGTTTACCCCAATATCTTTCTCCAGGTTTTTATTAAGAACAATTAGAATTCATGCTACATCTGGCACTCAATATAAGGCCTGAACCCAAGACCCTGAGATTAAGAGTCTCATGTTCTACCAACTGATATAGACTGGCCTTGAACTCATAGAGATCCATTTGCCTCTGCCTGGCCTCTATGGCTAACTAGTGGTTTAGATCCACACTCTGATCTTCAGGCAAGCTTTATTTGTTAGATCACAAAGTATCACCGCAGCATTTTGTTTGTGCTCCTTTATAGACAACCTCTAATAGTTTCCTCTATCCCTACCCTGAGCAGCCAGACTTTCTTTCTTTATTAAAAAAAGATTCATTTTCTCTATTGCATAAGTTTGTATAAATGAGGTCTTCATGTTTAGGTTTGTTACTTTTTAGCTCAACATAAGGTCCATGAACTTTAACTGTGATTTTATTTGCATCAGCAGATTTTAATTTTTTAATTATTATGTGAATGTAACACAGATTTTATCAATTTAGCAGCTTATGTGCATTTGAATTCTATATAGTTTGTAACTATTATAAATTATGTTGTTATGACCTTTTACTTAAGAATCTTTCAGTACATATATGCATTTATTTCTCTTGGACAAATATTTGAAAGTGCAATTGCTAGGTCACATGATCAATAAATACTTTCGCCAGCAACAACATTGTTTTATAATTTTGTTGTGCTGTTGTACAAGTTTATCAGCAATATATGAGAACTATGACATTTATGCAACTCATGGTTTGCTTTTTCACTCCTTAGCACCTTTGCTAGCCATGTCATGTCCAAAATACAGCATTTCACAACACTCTTTCCCATCCTCTGACTCCAAGGTTCTTCCCACCTCTTCTAACAAGATATTCCCTGAGCCTTGGTTGTGGTGGGTTTAACACAGATGTCTCATTTAGGGTTGAGCACTCAGTCTGTTGTTTTCAGAGCATTGATCATTTGTGCATTTCTCCACTGGCTGCTGTCCACTGCAAAAAGAAGTTTCTCTGACCAAGGTTGAGAACAGTCCAGGTCCATGGATATATACAAATATTTAGAAGGCAATTTGACAATATGACTACTTAGCAAACTAACAATAGAAATTTCTACCCTAGGACCTATGACCTCTCCAGTCTTAGGCTTTTGACCAGGACCATAGTACCAGGCATAATATCAGGCCTGTGGAGCAGGCCTCAAGTCCAATCACAAAGTGTCTAGTTACACCATAATTATCATGTCACTGCACTAGTAGGTTTGTTTTGCCTGGCAAGTTGATATTGAAGCATTCAGGGCCTAGTACTGAATAAGACGACTGATATTTTTTTCCAGTAGTTTTCCTAACACCTCTGACACTATACTACTACCTAGCAGGAAGTCTGGTTCCAGGTCAGTTTGAAGTTGATTGCTTAATGCCTGTGATCAAAGTGTGGTGTTTTTAGCAATGAGGTCTTATCATGTAGTTATGGTGGGTAAATAAGCAAAAGCAATGGAAACAACTTGTGTTGTTCTAGAGACCTCTTGTACTTCTCTGACCAATAACTTTTATGGAGGTATCCCATGCTTTGTCATAGAGTTTTCATTTAATAAATCATGTCTTCTGGGAGAGTCATTGTCCATCAGTGCCAGGTAATTTCATTCAAACACTTTTCATTGTATTTTGAAATTAGCTTACTAACTAGTGGATTTCCATCAAATGTTTTCACACATCCTTACTTTAGTTAACTCATGCACTGTATTTCCGTCTCCCCCGCCCTCATCTCCTCTTTATCATTTAATTGTCAGTATTCTCACCTCTTTCTTTCATTTTACCCACATTCTACTATCCCTACAGGTTTTCTTTAAGTTGCATTGTGAAATAAAAGGCTTTTATATGGCTTTCCATAGCCACTTCCATCTTTTGTACACCCCTCTTGCCTTGATTGCCATAATTTAAGCAGACTGCAAAGAAAATTCTTGAATTATCTTCTCAATAAGAGAGGAAATAACAGTAACCAAAGTTGGCTCCAGAATATTTTTACTTTTGGTGAAATAGTCAAGCTTATATTCCTCTGAACACAATGGAGAACACATCATCCCTTAGCAGATTCCTGTGTGGCTACTGGTTGCCCAGATGCTCTATATACCCAATTCTGGGAACTTACTTTTTGAGGCTAAGAACATCATAGAACTCAGAAGAGATCATCAAGCTCTGATTCTTCAGAAATCCTTTTTTGTTTCATATTGGGTCTCGTTCTTCATGATTGTTAATATCATCTAAAATTCAGTGAGCTATTGCTTTAATGACCTTGTCATAATTATCAATAGGATTTCTTGCTAATGAGGTACTACTTACAACACTTGCTTAATTCTGCTGACAGGCTGGCAGGCTAATTTAAAAGGTTTGACCACCGTCTCAAATCATGCAGCAAGGCTTTGGACTTTGAGACTGAAAAAAAGTTCTTTGAAGCTTATTTACCAATCTCACCTTCTATATATGAATAATAAATACAAAGAACATGAATTCAGAAGTTTGTCTGTAGGGTATGCTTAGAATATAAAGCTATCTTCAAACTCTTTACTGGATTATCTGACATGGAATAATTTCAGTACCAGGTGCTTTCCCACGGACCTAACTTGAGTATTATTATTAATTAAATTTTATAAAACAACTAAATTTTTACAGTTGTGTGTTGGGGTAGTATTTCCTAAACCTTATCAGATATGATTAAGGCAGTGATAGTAAGGCTCAGTGTAGAAACCAGGGCCTATTTAAGATACTTTTGTTATTATAGAGGACATAGATGATGGGTTCTTTCCCTAGGGTAGTGACAATTGAGATGGAAATATGCTTCATATGCGCATTCAAAAAGACTTAAGGATGAAAGATCTATTCAAATAAAAAAATGTCAGTGATTATCAGAGGTTTAGATTTTAGACTTTTTATTTTGAGGTGCCTAGTAGATATTCACATTGTTAATATAAAATATATAGGTAAATGTGAGTTTAGAGCTTAAACAGAAAATAAATGTTTACAAGTCATGTACATGAAATGAGATGATCTCCCTAGCATGTGAGACTATAGATCTCTGTGAATCAATCAAGTATGGGGAACAATGTATATTGATCTCATATTCGTTTATAATGTTTTAAAATGCAAAATTTCATATTTGTTAAATCCAGTAACCACTCTATTTAGAGAAAGGCCAAATTAAAACATCAAGGAAGAAGGGATGGAAAGACGTTAAGAGGAAGATGACTAGGAAATCTGCTGTATGATTATGCTCTTAAAATGACAGGGAAACTTTGCCCATGATACCTCAAAAATATCAATGAATAAGACCTAAAGAAGCACAGCACCGCTAACTACACTAACATAGAAAGGGAAATAGTTCACAAAATTCCACGCCTAGACAAAGAACTCCAGGTAAATAAAGAATTCTAGAAGAGTGGGAAATAGTCTTCTCCTGGGAAGAGCCCCTAATTGGTTATCCAATACCAATGGTCAGCCTTGAGATCATATACATACTAGTTACAAGTAATACTGACCAGATGTAATGATAACTAAAAGAATAAGGCCATAAATTCAAGAGGGAACAAGGGGTTGGGGACATGGGAGGAACTGGAGGGAGGAAAAGGAGAAATAATGTAACTAGATTTTAATTCTAAGATATATTTTAATTAAAAATATAATATGTATTTTAAAAAGGAAGGAATTTGGATTTTTCAGTTTTACTATTTAGTCTAGTAATTACAGATAGATTGCTGTTTGTAGTAAATTATTTATATGCATTGTATCTTTAATTTTCAAAAATTAGACACTATCATGTTGATGTTTCAGAAAGCAATTTGATCAAGATAACACTGTTAATAAATGAAGTTCTTTTAATCCCCCTTATGGTTCTTCAAATAAAATGTGATAATATCAAGTAATCACAACTATTTGAATAATGTTATTATTAATTCAATAACACACTACAACTTACTGTGATCATATTCATCCTCTTCCTCCATTTCCTCCCAGATCCTTCCCACATCCCTACTCATCTAAATTCATGTTCTCACTTCTCTTTTTCTTTCTTTTCTTCTCTTTAAAAATCTATTTATTTATTTATTTATTTATTTATTTATTTATTTAGCATCCTGACCACAGTTACCTCTCCCTCCTCTGTTGTGGAATATTATTTAAGATGTGTTACATTTGTTCATGCTGTGGAATATTTGTTTAATGATGCAAAGATGTGTTGCATTCTTTTATGTTGCATTTGTTCAACTCTGTAAAGCAGTGTTACTTTGCCTGCCTAAAACACCTGATGGTCTAATAAAGTGCTGAACAGTCAATAGCTAGGCAGGAGAAAGGATAGGCTGGCCTGGCATGCAAAGAGAATTCACAGGAGGAGAGGAGAGGCAGGAGTGAGAAAAGGAGAAGGAGAAGGAGAGAGGATACAAGGGGCCAGCCACCCAGCCACAAAGCCTGCTATGGAGTAAGAAATATAGAATAGAGAAAGACAAAGGTCCGGAAGCAAAAGGTAGACAGGATAATTTAAGTTAAGAAAAGCTGGCTAGAAATAAGCCAAGCTAAGACCAAGCATTCATAAGAAAGAATTAGCCACCATGTGATTATTTGGGAGCTGAGAGGTGGGTCCCAAAATAGTAAAGAGTTAAAAAAAAAATACCTGACAACACATCTCTCCTCTCATTCCTTCCCCGAACCCCACCACCTTTTTGCCCCCCTCCATTCCATTCTTCCTCTGTTTCTGTTCAGAAAGGGGTGGGATCTTCTCTTTTTCTTTAACTCCTATTATTATACACATATACACAACCTATTAAGTCCTTCCAATGTGGTCTGTGTGTATATGTCTTTAGGGCTGATCATGGGTATTGGATATGCAATTAAGGATCTCATCCCTGGGGAAGACATATTCTCCCTCTCTCAGCAGTCATTAGTTACCTGAGTTTCTTGATCTAGGAGTGGGACCCTTGAGATTTCTGCAATCCATGTTGGTGTGACAACTGGTATGCCATTTGTTTGAGATTTTTAAAAATTGGTTTATGTGTATGAGTGTTTTGCCTGTATATGTGTATGCTTACCACATGTGGCTGATGTGGAAGGAGACCAGAAAGAGTGTTAGATCCCCTGAAATGGGATTCACAACTAGTTGTGGGCCACTATGTTGGTGCTGGAAACCAAACTTAGGTACTCTGGAAGAGCTACCAGTACTACTCCTAAGCACTGAGCCACCTCAGCCTGGGTTCACATGATGACTTAAGCAAGAGTTGTAAGTAGTACCTCATTAGCAAGAAATACCTTTATTGCTGTAGTTTTGTTTAGGTTAGCATGTTGTTGAAGTATCATGGGTGCAGCTTCCATGATCATAGTTCCATCAATAGTTGAGCAAATGTCTAGTCTTCTAGCTCTTACAACCTTTCTTCCATAATGTTTTCTGAGCCTTAGGTGTAGTGCTTGTATTGAAGATCTATCAACTGGGTCTAGGCACCCCATATTCAATTGTTTTCTGCATTTTGATCAATTGTTGCTTTCTAATCTGGTGTCTGTCTTCTTTTATGAGGTGTGAGAGATACACTTTCCTGTGAGCATAAGGATTAGTATTCAGAAGGCAGTTAGAAGTAATATTAGACTAGGAAAATGGCAGTGTTAGTTATCGACTAGGTTCTATGGCCCCTTGACCCATGAGTTTATAGAACCAAGCATGAATTCACTTCTACTGAGTGAGTTTTATAATTGCATCTATCAAGAGTACTGCTATATAGTTTGAATATCTCTCCAAAATGTTCATGTGATAGACACTTGGTCTCCACTGTGGCAGTGTTCGAATGCCACAGAATCTTTAAGTAGTGAGTCCTAATGGAAATTGATTAAGTCAGTAAGAGTGTTAACATCAGAAGAGATCAATGTAGTTCCCCCAGATATTTGTTTGATTGGTTCTAATATGCCTGAGCCCAAAATCATCTCCCACAGACATCTCTGCTTTCCTATCTGCTTTCCTTCCCACTATTGCTGAGAATATAAGCTCACAAAGCTATGGCTGACCTTTTAAATGAATACTGGGCATTGGAACTTATGCTCTTGTGTTTGTGTGCCAATTACTTTACTCAATTGATCTACCTCCCCAGCCTCCTTTGTTATTTTTTGTTACTAGTCCATGATTTAAGGACTTCCACTTAAAATATTTAAGTGGAGTATGGATATTGACCAACAATTACCCACTACTGAGGAAACAATCGTCTTGACTCCCTCTCTAGTTCTCTGAAGCTACTGTCACATATTTCAGGCATGAATGATAGGGATAGTGAGCAAACTCATCCTCATGCAGAGTTTAACCCAGTCCCTCAGGACAGTGCTCCTAACGAGAATCTCAGCATTCCCTTGAGTCTAACCGTGCACATATGTCAGGGGGCAGGGAGGAATGATGGTTCATTTCAGGGGCATTCACTCCTGTGTCATCACTAGCAATCAATTTAAAATGCTCCAAGTATTCCCTATGGATGCTCCAAATCTGCAGCTTCTACTTGACTCATTTTAAGTCCCTGCCTTTTTAATCATACCACAATTATAATAAATTTGATAATAGTTGAACAATCAAAAGTTTTATAATATTCATTTATGATCACACATGAATTACAAATGTGTTCAGTAGAAGCACAGTAATATCCATTTTCATGAGCTGAATTAGAAGTTAATAATAATGACTGGTAAAGCTGAAGATGGTGAGAATGATGAGAATGGTGATGATGATGATGATCATGATGATGATGATAATGATGATGATGATCATGATGATCATGATGATGGAAGAGGAGGCAGCATCAGAGAATGTCTAAATCTTTCAAAATGCTAGTTCAACCAAGCATCAAATCCTGTAGATAAATGGATAGATAAATGCACAGCAGCTGTCTGTCAGGCACAAGATAAAGCAGCAGGGGTATGATCTTAGCAAGCATTTTTCTGTCTTCAATCATTATGGCACTAGCTACTGTAAGTGCAATATGTTGTTATATTTCTATTATTAACTTTCAATTGTATAATTGGAGAGTACTTAGGTCTTATATGGTCATCTCTTCCAAGTACTCTCCCAATTCAATTATACTCCATATAACTTTGTGGCAGTCGTTTAGATGTCCCTTAAGTTTATTCAGTGATAGAAAACTCACATCTTAAAAGCACAGCCTGAATAAAGCCTTTTAGAAAAGCCCTTTGTGTGTTGAATAAGAGCGACTTTCTTATCACTCTAATCATCATCACTACCTCAAATAACATTAAATAAGGCTAAGCTATTTACTACATGATAACCTGTATTTGAAAATAGAGCTACCATTGCTCATCATCCATGACCAGAATCTATACCCACTCATCTATTCTTAGGTTCTAAAACCTCTACTACCTCATTTTTTGTGTTTAAAAATTTTAATATAATGGTACTGTGTCAGTTATATTCTTCTTTTATTATTAAGAAACTTTCTAATCAGTTTACATACCAACCACAGATCCCCATTTCCTCCCCCTCCCACCTCCAGGCTTCCCCCTGAAACCCACACCCATTCCCAACTCCCCCAAGGCAAGGCCTCCCAAGGGGAGTCAGCAGAGCCTGATATACTCAGTTGAGGCAGGTCCAAGCCCCTCCCCCTGCACCAAGGCTGTGGAAGGTGTCCCACCATAGGCACTGGGCTCCAAAATGCCTGCTCATGCACCAGGGATGGATCCTGATCCCACTGTCAGGAATTAAACACCTGTTAAAAATTTTCCCCATTCTTCTCTAATGACTTTCAACTATGATACATACAAAATGGGAAATTTTTGTTCTTGAAGTTTTTGTGAGACCTAAAATGACAGAGAACACTCACCTAATATAATTCATCAAACACTATCCTACTTCCATTACACATATTAATTCATTTACTTGTAGTATCACTCTTAGAGCTAATAAACACTAGTTCAAGGTCAATTTATTACATTATAATAGTTGTTTGATAAATGTTCTGTTTATCTTCTTCCCTGTTCATTTGTTCCCCTTCCTCTTGGTCCTTTCTGCATTTTTAAAGCTTAAATGTGAATCTGACTTTACAGACAACAAAAAACAAACAAACAAACAAAAAAGAGAATTTCTCTGACGTCTAAGATCGGGTTTTATTTGGATACTATACAGAAAAATATCATATTATTAAAGTCTTATTTCATTTATGGCCAAATGAAGATCACTCCCTATATTGTAATAAGTCTTTCATTTCTTTAACAAGCATTTATTTGGTACACAGGAGAGAGTGATGGGAAGGGTAGTAGAACACATGTACTTGATAACAGGAATGGAAGACTTTATATGGCAGTGAGGCGGAAGAAGATGGGGGACAGGAGGGAGTGTGTCAAAGAGGCAATCCAAACAAATGGTTTTCTATACCATAAGGATGATACATTTAAATCTAATTTTTAAAAATGATCAAAGAAGGGAAATATACAAAGGAAGTTCTAAATTGGGTCATTTTTCATAGAAGGAAATTTAACCTGAGACTCAAAGGGTAAGTTGCAACATCTAAGTATAAATGTGGGACAAAAGCATTTTAGATTTTAAAGACATTGAGGACCCCTAGGAAGCCTAGTCAAAGTCCCCAAACATGATCCTTGTGGTTGAAGTTGAGTTAAGGCATCCAGATGACTTCAAATGAGGTTGGAATATTAGGGTGCCATATTGTGCCAGGTCTTTGACCCTAAACTAAGTAAGGTTTTCATTGTGATGTAATACTATGAAATCCCAGTCATTGTTCTTAGAAAGGATCCTTAAAGTTCTCAGCAGAAAAGCATATGATAAGGAGATTCTGCCACTGACCTTGTAAGTCACTTGATATTTACAGAAGAACATGCAGTTATCCATCCCCTCAGTCCTGAGAAATCCTCAGCTATAGCACTGCTACCTTACCACCCACTCCTATATCTCCTACCTCAAGCTGCCTTCCTATGTGTAGTCCTAGCCCTCTACTCTTTCACAGCTCTTCTGTTAAATTAGCGATCACTTATAGTTAAGTACTGAAAGAACGGCTATTTGATTTGCACAGATATGATATAATCCTATGCTGTGGATATCACTCTGTGTAAATAAAATGCTGATTGGCCAGTAGCCAGGCAGGAAGTATAGGTGGGAGAAGTAGAGAAGAGAATTCTGGGAACAGGAAGGGGAGGCAGAAAGATTGCAAGCCACTACCATGAGAGGCGAGATGTAAGGTACTGGTAAGCCATGAGCCACGTCTCAAAGTATAGATTAATAGAAATGGGCTAAATATAAGTGTAAGAGCTAGACAATGGTAGGCCTGAGCTAATGGCAAAGCAGTTTAAATAATATAAATGTCTGTGTATTTATTTTATAAGTGGGCTGTCTAACAGGGCTTGGCAGGGGCTGGAGAGAAGGTCTCCAACTACAAATGGCACCCAACGTGGGGCTCAAACCCATGACCCTGGGATTAAGAGTCCCATGCTCTACCGACTGAGCTAGCCAGGCAAGAGTTTTCACCTAAAACCTGAAAAAAAAAAGATTCTAAAATGGAGCTAAAAACAGCTTCCTAACTGTCTCTCTCAAGTTATCGACAGCCTGCCAGTTTGAGCTACTATGGCGGGTTCCTGGCTTGTGTGTCTGACCTACAGTGTGGCAGGAATGAGGAATCTACAAGCAGCACTTTACTCTGCTGCATGGTAGATTTAGCCTTTGCTAGTTTAAAAAAAAAAGTTTCTAGGCTATGCCCTGCTTTGATAGAACTGCTTCTGAGAGTTGATGGCACACATGGCTCCAGACCCCGAGCCAGAACTGGCAGTAAACTGTACCACTGCCATTTTGGAAAGCTGAGGTGGGTGGAGCCAGCAGCCACAGAGGCGCTTCAGTCTTACAAAGATGGATATTACACAGAGAATCTGGTTTCTGTTGTCTTTGGGATTTTTAACTACAAAAAAAGATTTGATCATAAAAGCTGTTGAGTTAAATAAATATGTAAATTTTAAAGGTACCTTGACTTCAAAATTTGGATATAAGGATATGTTGCTTTGGAAAAGAGTCTCTGCTTTTGTTTCCACAGAAAGCCAGAGGCTGTGGATTTGTTCCAGATTAAGATACATCAGGTTTGATCAGGCAAGACCACCTAAAAGTTCTCCAATGACACCACAGCTCAGATGATCCAACATCCAAAATGGTTTCAAGACAACTGGCTCAGAGGTTTATCCTCACAGACTACTCCATAGTCCTAAAATTTTCTTTGTGTCCCCATAAGATACAGCGGCCCCTCCAGCAGGAAGTAGTAAGAAAAACTACACCCAAATTCCCAGCTGGCTTTGGAGATGGAATTGGCTCACTCCTTCTCTAAACCCAGCCATATTGTTAAAAGAAAAGTTTAAGAGATTCTTGTGTCCCAAATCAGAAGAGCCCTCTGGTGTGGGACAGAGAAAAACCAATATTTTTATTTAAATCAGGTTGATTATAAATGTGATTTCTTTCTAAAGAAGAAAAGGGGATATGATATAGATATAATAGTCTGAAAGGGTAGATTAAGGAACTTCTCAAGAGCAACAACTTGTTTAAAATGTTTTACATTGGTATAGATTTTAATCTATTGATATATACTTAAAGTTAAATTTGTTATACTGTGTGTATATTTCTACTCTTGTTTAAGGTATTATATTTGTACAGCTCATTTAAAATTATAATGGATAATTAAAAATAGATTAATAATTAGTCATCTATGATAATCATACTTGTAGCCATGTTAGTTAAGTCTTTTAGGTATACACAGAGATATTTCAGATAGATAGGTAATCTTCAAATACTTCAAAGACCTACAGAATATGGCATTTAAAATATTTTTAAAATCTAGACTTTCTAGACAGTGAGACATGTCTACTCCTGGCAGCACCAATTTACTTCAGAGAGGAAGATGGGCATTGAAGACACTTCATATGGAGTTTATCTTCACCTTGGCAAAAATAGCCATTTGGGCAAGAAACTGTTCTTGCCTGGACTGCTTGATCGACTGGACATACAGGACCCATAGAAAGATGACTACTAAACTTTGCTTGACAAAATGGTCCTTCAAGTTACTGCTTCGCAGAGGAAACTGCCAGACATTCTACAGGACACTGAGAAGTGACCGAGAGACTCTAGCCCTGTGGGCTAAAGATATTAGGTGACTATCCAGGCTGCCAGCTGTCTCTGTCTACCTTACAAGACTCCCGAAAGTTGCTTGCATCCTTCTCCTGGTTCTCAGGTAATATTATATCCTTCTGAGGTCTTTGATGTGGTTGAAGACTAGATAGTTATAATTTCCTCAATTATGATAAAAGATAAGTTAGATATAAAACCTTGGACTCACAAATATAAGATAGATAGGATATCTTCTTTAATATTGTAACTATAATTCTTGCTTGATAATTGTTTTGTTATATATAATTTTACTATGTAAAAGTTAAAACCTTCCTTTAAAAAGAAAAAGAAAAGGGGAAGTGCTGTGGATATCACTCTGTGTAAATAAAATGCTGATTGGCCAGTAGCCAGGCAGGAAGTATAGGTGGGAGAAGCAGAGAAGAGAATTCTGGGAACAGGAAGGGGAGGCAGAAAGATTGCAAGCCACTACCATGAGAGGCGAGATGTAAGGTACTGGTAAGCCATGAGCCATGTCGCAAAGTATAGATTAATAGAAATGGGCTAAATATAAGTGTAAGAGCTAGACAATGGTAGGCCTGAGCTAATGGTCAAGCAGTTTAAATAATATAAATGTCTGTGTGTTTATTTTATAAGTGGGCTGTCTAACAGGGCTTGGCAGGGGCTGGAGAGAAAGTCTCCAACTCCAATTGTAGACATAAAATTAGAATGTATATTTTAAGGGTAAGGGGTTTTTTTGTACCAAAGTTAATAACAAGCCAATAATGGCTCTGGAGTTATGATATTATGTGATATAAATTCATATACATGGAGCAATTTTGAAGTTAATTTTCTATGTGATGTTTTTCTAAAAATTTATTTTATTTATCATTTGTGTGCTTATGTATGTGTACTCACACTGCAGCATGCATGTGGAGGTCAGAGGAAAACTTTTATGAGTTGGTTGTCTCTTTTCACTATGGACTCCAGATATCATACTCAGGTCATCAGGCTTGTGAAACAAGTGCTTACCCACTGAGCCATATTTCCAGCACAGTTATCTTTGTGAATTATCTTGAACAACACTTATCCTCCAGAACCAGTTTTCTTTCTTTAAGTGCAGACCTAATATCTATGAAGAAGAATGATAACAATGTATCAGATGCTTAATTCATGTGAAATAACCTGTCAAAATCACAGACATGCAATAGATTCAACAAAATGATAAATTTATTGTTTTGTGATATGCAGCAACATTTCCCTTTCTCAAAGTCATGTTTCACATTTAATTTATAAGTAATTGTTCATGCTATTATTATAGTCCAAATAGATACTTCAAGTTTGGTGACTTCAATTTCTTTATTAGTTTTATGTAATAGTAGTACTACCATCTAAATGGATCCTTTGAGATTTTTTTGTATTAAATGTGTGTGGGCTTGTAAACATGTGTACAGGAGGTCTGAGGCGATGGATTTCCTGAAACTGGCATTACAGGAGTTTGTGCGCCACTTGATGTGCATGGTAGGATCTGTCATAGGTGTTGGAAATTGAACTCTAGTCCTCTGGAAAAGCAGACCACACTCTTAAATGCTGAGCTACTATCCAGCCCTGAGGGAATCCACTGTTATTCTTACCTTGTAGCCACCCTGGCAGGAATTAAGATATTCTAAGTAGCTTAGTTAAGGAATTAATATATACTAAATATCCCTTTAACTATTAGACTACTTAAACAATGGACCCCAAGAAATTTGAATTTTCTCAGGAATCTTATGGTGGGTGAAGGAAAATGCTAGTGCACTGGCTGGCCAGAAAGAAATTAAGATCTCCCAGAAAGAAATTGCACAGTCCTGAAAAATTGTCAGACCTTCTTGCAGGAGGGATTAACACAATGATGACAGACTGATCCATACTTTGATCAGGAGGTATGCTTAGGTATGTATATCTCTTGCCCTCTTCTTCAACTTAAACCTCATGTTAGAGCCTGAAGATGTATCAGGAACCACAAGATCCCTTGTTATCAGTATTTTGATAAGTTGTAGTTTTGTAATGGTCTCCATCTGTTGCAAAGAGAAGAGTTTCTTTACTGAGAGGAGATAACTACATTTACCTGTGTGTATGTGGATAAATATTTAGAATGTAGTTAGAAATTATGCTGATTGTAGATTCTCCTCCAAGATCCATGACCTCACTAGTCCTGAGTAGTTGGCTAGATTTCTAGTAGAAAGGATGATTTTCCCTCTTGCTGAACAGGCCTTAAGTCCAAATAGAGAACTGGTAGTTACCACTAGTTACCACCAAGAAATGAATGCCACTATTGCATCCATAGTGTTGTCATGTCATGATTATCATTATTGTTGTAGTTCATAGACATCATAGCTGGGTAGGATTATTGATTGTGTCCCTCCAATGGAAGTCTGCATGGTAACTTCTGGCATTGTGAAGGCTAGTTCTCAGGTATCAAGCTTTCAGATCAGAACCAGATTGGATTCTCTGGGTGTGGTAGCAGAATTGTTAGAAATTCTTATTAATAAAATCAAACCCGAGGCCAGTAATTGGGGTGACTGCTGGAAGAGACAGAACAAGGCACAGCCACCTCACCTCGCCAGTTCCTCAGCTGGTCTTGTTTCCTCAGACTGCAATCTTCTGAGTCCTCATCCAGAATAGATATCAGCTGAACTGTGTTGCTCCAAAGCCTAAAAGCTTAACCAGCCAAAATGCTGAACCAGCCAAATGCTTCTAGTTTCTGGTCTTCACACCTTATATAATCTTTCTCTTTCTGCCCCCACTCCCTGGGATTAAAGGCTTGCTTTCTGGGTTTAAAGGTGTGTGTCACCATGCCTAGCTATTTCCAATGTGGCCTTGAACTCACAGAGATCCTCCTGGTTCTGCCTCCCGAGTGCTGGGATTAAAGGCGTGTGCTACCACTGCCTATCCTCATGTTTAATATTGTGGCCATCCTGTTCTCTGACCCCAGATAAGTTTATTTCAGGGAACACACAATATTTCGGGGAACACAATACCACCACATTTCCCATTCTCATCTAAAATTTAAAAAAGGTTATAAATAATACAAGAAAAATCATATCCAATAAGTATATACAATATACATAGTCAAGATTACATTAACGATGTCTGGTACATTAACATTTGACAGATTCAGGCGAAAAACTCCATTATATATAGTAATGTCCAGTCCAGTAACATTTGATAAACTCAGACCAAAAATTTTCATTACTTATCCAAGTAGTTCCTTTTTAAAAGTAGATTCAAAAATTGATCTTTTTTCTTATCATATTCATATTGTCTCTTTTTTCTTTTCATAAAAGTTTCAATAATCTACCTTTTGTCATTTTTATATCTTTCCCTTTTTCTTTTTTGTGTAGATTCAATGATCTACCCATTTATCCTATTATTTCTTTATCTTTTTTTCTCAGGGTAGATTCAGTGATCTACCTCATATCTATATTCTCCTTTTTCTTTTTTAAACAGAAACTCTACTTTTGGGTTAAATGTCAAGTCCTGTATCATTTGTCCAGCAGCCTGCATAATGAGAAAGTGCAGGGCTTGTTTCAAGTCCTTGTTCAAAGTAGTCTGTCAAGCTGGATCATCTCAGCTAGCCATCTCAAAATTGTCCTAAGCAGTTTGTAGTCCAAAGTCAATCTTTTGGTGGTGTTAATCAGCTTAATGGCTTTACTATAGTCCATGTGGCATCATCATTGTGGGGTTCTGTCATCCTTTTGAAGATTCCAAAGTCGCTGTTAGATGTGGTCATGGTTCCCTTTAGATTTTTTTTTCTCCTCTCTGGTTTGGAGCAATCCCAATCTGATAAGTGTCTGTCTCATGGATCCATGAGTGTTCTTCCCTAGAAGAGAACATCTTCACAGCAATTTCTCCCCACCATTTTTTTTTGCCAAACTTTTCCAAACTGACCTTTGTCGATGCTTTCTTGTAACATGATGGTCCTGGCAATTCTTTTCTGAACCAGCAGTAGTAAACCTTTCATCCCAGGTAGCAGTATCACCGCAGTCAGCAACATGATGAGAAGCCAGCAACTTGGAGCAGCAGCCACTGCCTCCATGGTCCCCACTGCAAACGTTTGTTGCTAAGCTCCGGCTGAAGCTTCTCCTTAGGAAGCCTCCTAAGCAGGCCTCAAACTCGGGATTCTCCTGCCTCTGCCTCTGCCTCTTTCAGCAAATCCTACTAGTGTGCATCACCACAACTGGCCGACTGTAGCTTGGGCCTGAGCTAGGGCCCACAAGGCCACAGGCAAGAGGCTTTTTTGTGAATTCATACCTCGAACATTGGGCGCCAGTTGTAGCAGAATTGTTAGAAGTTCTTATTAATAAAATCAAACCCGAGGCCAGTTATTGGGTTGACTGCTGGAAGATCAGAGAGACAGAACAAGCCACAGCT